>NC_057863.1:227894493-228236576 GCF_019393635.1 Dromiciops gliroides | reverse complement strand
AAAATCTACAAGACTTTGGGGACATTCTAGATATAATGATAATAAAAAAATAAAATTCCAATTCAATAGAATGATAATAGAATGAAAATAAATTAATAAAATTGCATTAAAATATAATGATGAGAAAAAGGGACCTCTAAGTTCCCTTCCAGTACTAAAACCCTATCCTTCTAGGATTCTTTGAGTTACAAATGTTTTAACACCTGTATGTGGCATTAACATTTAAAAATTCAAAGCCATTCAGAACTCAATCATCTACAAAACAATTATCTTAGTTATCCAAGGAGCCTTTTCCTAAAGTAAGACTTCTCTTTCTTGAACAAACAGTTTACACTTTAATAAAGCATTCTTTACTAGTGTGCTACTCTGCATAGTGAGACAATTTCTTTAATAGTTGGAGTCTATTAAAACCAGCCATGCACCAGTGCAACTGGACAACTAGTGTGCTGATGAAGGTTTTGTGTGTACGTTTGGTTTTTTTCCCCTTCTTTGAATGGTTGTTCCTAGCAACGTGCCAATCCCCATTCATAATCTCAATAGTCTCAAGTTGCTCTCTTTACTTTTTTTTTTTCTTAGAGAGGATTCAAGATTTGTATATGACATTTCTGGTCACATGAAATGAATGTTAATTTGGTGCACACAAATAAACAGGAATTCATTACAAAGGCCCAGGAGAAAAGTGCAATATTTCACTTGCGTTTAGCTCGATCATGATTTTCTTGGACCTGCTGGCTTCTCTTTGTCAATGTGCTGTCATGCTTGTGTGTGTGTGGGCGATCATCTTTGTGGAGTAACTATTTATAACATCATAGCCTATTCCATGAGAGTACTCAGTGGCAAGGCTTGAAGTTATACATTAAACTTTGAGGTGGTAACAGAAAAGACACATCAAATATCCTTTTTCATGTTGAAAACATGTTCCTCAACAAAATAAAAATGACCATTTGGAAATTATGTTATACTACCCATGCAATTCTGAGAAAAACAAAAACCAAAGCGTCTATGTATTAAATAAGCAATGAGTAAAAAGGTGTAGATTTTGTTATTGTGGTTTTAAAAAAAAAATCATTCACCAAGCACCCTGTTTTAACCACTTACTGTCTTAAATCTCCTTAATTCTCTCAATGCTATGAGTTTTGTTGTTGTTGTTATTGTTAAGTTGTTTCCGCTTTGTCTGACTCTTTATGACCCCATTTGGGATTTTCTTGGCAAAGATACTATAGTGGTTTACCATTTCTTTTCCTGATTATTTTATAGATGGGGAAACTGAAGCAAACATGGTTAAGTGACCTGTCCAAGATAACATAGCTGGTGTTTGAAATCAGATTTGAGCTTAGGTCCTCCTGACCAGTCTCTGTTATTCCACTCAGTTCAGAGCTAATGTCCATAAGAACGTGATCTCATAGACTTAGAAAAGGAAGGGACCTCAGAGGTTATCTTATCTGGCTTATTTTACAGATAAGAAAACTGAGGCCTGAAATGTTTTTGTATTTCCCCATCATATATATGTATATATGCATATGTATTCATATGCAAACACCATATACATATAACATGAATAGACTTAGACATAGAAGATGCATATATAATATCCTATATATATATTACTTGTTTTATGTGATTTATATATATAATACATAGCATATAACTATCATAATTTATAGAAATAACAGTAAGAACACATTTATATAGCACCTTATGGCTACAAGGAACTTAACATATATTATATTTATATATACTTAGAGCAGGAAGGGACCTTGAAGTTTACCTAGTCCAACCAACTAATTTCACAGTTGAGAAAGTTGAGGCCTAGAGAGGTTAAGTAATTTGACTAGGGTTTACCCAGGTAACATGTGGCAAACCTGAGATTTGAGCTTAGGTCAAATTACCTCAAACTACCACTCTTTTCATTGCAATCCACTGTCTCCCATTCTTTGATTTGTTATACAAGTTATAACAAGCATTACCTGTAAGTAATGCAAGTGTCACTATCCTTATTTTATAAAAAAAACTAAGGTTCATAGAAATTAAGGGACTTTTCCAGATTCACATCATTAATAAGTTCATATCATTAATAAGTGCTGGTGTTGACACATGGGCTTTCTAACTCCAAAGTCTTGAAAGAATATGTATCAGAGGAAAAAATGGAAAATATGCTTAATTCATATGAAAAATAATAGAATTTTCTTTTCTGAACTACTTGATGACTTTCCCTCCATTCTTATTCTTTGTATATATCGATACCCTGATTCCTTCCTTTTCAATATCTTCACTGGAAATTGTTATAATAATAATAATTGCTAGAATTTCTATAATACTTTAAAGTTTACAAAACTCTTTATAAATATTATTTCATTTGATCCACAAAACAACCCTGGGAGGTAGGTGTCATTATTATCTTCATTTTATAGATGAGGAAGGAGAGGCAAATGAAAGTTAAGTGATTCACCCAGGGTCACACAGCTAGTACATAGAAATCAGAATTTGAACTCAGATCTTCTTGACTGTAGGTCAAGCCTTCTATCCACTAGACCACCTAGTTGCCTAGGCATAATTAAATATATAAATTAAAATTGCAAGAGGGACCCAAAAGCTAGAATACTGTAAGTAAAATGTATGAGGAAACCAAATGCTAGAATAGAAGACCAGTATTATAAATATGGTTTGGCGATCATGGGTTTCTTATATTGATTATATGGGTGAGTCTTGGGTACTTATTATGGGCAAAAAATTGTTTATAAACAAAATCAAGTAAAAATCAATGCAACCATCATCCCTCCACTAATTGGGTTATTATTACCTTAGGAAAGCAAGAACATATTCTGACTTAACCCTTACATACGCCAGGGGCTGCTGCATAAAATTTTCACTCATTCCCATTTCCTTGCTGTTAGCTTAGTCCTGAAATCAGGTATGTACAATTGGCCAGTGGCAAATAGGGATTTTATGCTGGGCAAGAAGTAAGGAATATTTTCTTTAACTTATTTACTTATAGTTGGCTCTTAGAGCAATAGCATTACAAAGTATGTCTGAGATGACTTTTTTTTTTTTAATTTACTACCAAGACATCTGATCTCTGTATACTGTCTGGCACTTTTCATTTTATGCAGGAAAAGCAATCATATTAGAATCATATAACCAGAGAATTTCTGAGTGGGGGAAAAGACCTTAGAGATTATATATTTCAACCTTGAAATTACAACTTGATTAGGCACAGTCCCTTTCCTGCTTCCCCACAAAGTTACAAGGTCCCTTAAAATCCATCTAATCAGTAAAATGGAATGGGAAAGAGGAACCTGAACACAGGCATTATTTCTTCAACTTAACAGTCAAGGAAACCAAGGATCTCAGTGGTCAGTGGCAGAGCTGTAAAGAATAGCTCATTACAATGCTTTTTTCTACCAGGTCAGCCATGAAAGAAAGAGAGAGAGAGAGAGAGAGAAGGAAAGAAGGAAGGAAGGAAGGAAGGAAGGAAGGAAGGAAAGAAAGAAAGAAAGAAAGAAAGAAAGAAAGAAAGAAAGAAAGAAAGAAAGAAAGAAAGAAAGAAAGAAAGAAAGAAAGAAAGAAAGAAAGAAAGAAAGAAGAAAGGAAGGAAGGAAGGAAGGAAGAAAGGAAGAAAGGAAGAAAGAAAGGAAGGAAGAAAGGAAGAAAGAAAGAAAGAAAGAAAGAAAGAAAGAAAGAAAGAAAGAAAGAAAGAAAGAAAGAAAGAAAGAAAGAAAGAAAGAAAGGAAGGAAGAAAGAAAGAAAGAAAGTAAAAGAAAATACTGACCAATATGTCGAGTTTTAAAGAGTTCAGGATGGGCCTAGTGAGAATTGGGCCCTAGAGCTAATGAAAACCAGACTGTAAGTAAGCCTAATGAGAAATTTAATATATGCTCCTTCCTTTTTGTTTGATTTTTTATGGGAATGTTTGTGGGGAAATATTGAATGTATTTTCTGTTGGTGGATTCTTGTATTCTTTTAACAGAGAAAAGGGGAAGGCAGCCCATAGAGCATATGGGTTGTTGAGTGGTTATTGTTGATAGCACCTTACCCAACTCCATTTTTTTCTAACTCTGTTCAACCTGAGTATGAGTCTACCTGGCCGTTGTGTGACCATGATCAAATAACTTTAGTTTCAGTTTACTTCTCTGTAAAATTGGAATAATCACCCTCTCCTTGTCTACTTCACGGGGACTGGAGAAGAAATACTATATGAGGAACAACTTGTGAATTGTAAAGCATTTTATGAGTTATGAGTTATTTTTATTTAGTGGCAGAATTCATGACTAGAACCCATATCCCTGATTTTCAGTTGGGTATGTTTTCTATTTCATTATCTTCCTTTTTCTTTTCCTTTCCCTTTGTCTCAGACCTGGACTTTCCTATATTAATAGACTATTAATGAAGAATCAGCAAAGTAGATTAATGTAACTGTTAATCTAGTTTCTTACTTGGAATAGGATGAAAGGAAATAGGCTAACATCCCAGCAGGATGGATTTAGGTTAGACTATGCCTAACTTCATTATGAGGGAAAATTCTAGAAATGTCTTCCTGTGGAAAATTTAGTTATAACCAGATATCTTTTGGGAGGGTTAAGGGCACTCAAAGGATCAAAGGGGCCTGGCTCCAGTCAATTGTAGGTGCTTGATCAGTACACTTGCCTTGTCTCCCCCTCCCCCTTTAATACTGGAGGAGTAAGTCAGCAATCATACTTAGGAACCTCAGGAAGGATTTTTGAATGGACTTACTGTACATGAATTGAACCAATTGCCTTGGGGATATTTACTATGTCTTTCACATGCCATGATTGTGACTGTTCTCACCTGGGGAAAGAGTCCAGGAAGCCTGGACTCATGGTCTATTCCTGTATGGTTGAGTGTCATGGAATTCACTCCACCTCAAGGGTCTTGTGTCTAGAAGTTTGTCTCCCATTCTTCCTCTCTGCAACTGCATTTGCCCTAGGTGCTAGAATTCTTATTTGCAGGTCTGTTTTAAGTGTAATTCTACCATGAAATAGGCAGATGACCTTTCAGTATTCCCTTAGAGTCCTTCCTATGAGTCTGTGAGTCAAATGGTTAACTCCAAATGAAATAAATTCATAGATTCCCCCCCACCCCATTCAAGTAATTGTCATCAGGCATTATTAAAAAGCCAGGATAAATGCTGAATTCTATTAATTAACTGGGTACTGTTGATGTAAACTGGCTGCAAATCTTATACAGGTAGCCAGGAAGCTTGGTTCATATTAGCATTTCTACAGATTTTTCATAATTTAAGTATTGGCACCAGCTAAGTAGTTGAAATAGAAAGGTAAGTTATTAACCAAGTTCAATTCTCTGACAAAGCAACTAACAAAATCTTGGGCTCCCAGGCTTGAGGGAGGGTTTGTTTGGCTGCGCAGCTAATAGAGAGTGTGTGGTACCAGAGGAATGTGTCACAGTAATGCAGAGAGCTGTAATGATGTCAACTTGTTATTTACTTTCCAAATCTGAATGACTGAGCAAGGCGAAAGGAGAATCAATCAACCACAATGTGACCCTACAGGCGGAAAAAACACAGCACTCCCACCAGTAAGAGATTGGGGGAAGGGAAGCACATGTAACCAGGGCAATGTTGCATCATTTACTTGCATTGGTTTTGTATCGCACCCTTCTTTTTTCGATTGAATGTAATACCTCAGTATCAATCTGTACAAATCCAGGGGACAAATAAGGAAAGAAGGGCAGGTTCAAGGCAAAAGAACATCAACAAAACCTTTTGGGGGTCTTGAATTGCAACTGATACATAATAAAAATCCATTCTGCTGATTCACAATTATGGAGACTGTGTAAGTCTATATTTTTGATGTGCTCTAATGATGGTGTAGAAACAATAGTTTTACATCATTTGTGATTTATAATAATAATATAGCATTTGCATTTGTTATGTTTACATTTTTGATAGGTGACCTGGCCCTTAAAAGTAAGGATCCCCCTCACCTTTTTTTGCAGACAAATAGATCAAATAAGGTTATATTGTGGATTACTAAATACAGTACTAGCCACTTATTACAAGGCTTACTTATAATACCATTCTCCCTTCCCCCAAAACAACCCAAAACAAAATTAGACTACCACCACCTTATTTAAAATATAGGAACCAGGCAAAACCCCCACAACAACCCAAATGTGTTTTGGAGTATTTGTTTAATTGGATTAAACTCAAAAGGGCTAGGCGATTGCCCCATGCATGGAGGAGGGAGAGAGATGTATAGAATTGTGGAGTTAGACCTGTGTTGTAAAGTAAGCCATGAGAAATAAAAATACTTTGCAAATGTCTGAAACCTGGATAAGATAATATAAACAAATCTTGATGCCTGAACCGCCTTTACACCCTAGGAACAACAATAACAATAACAACAACAAATTTTGCTCTCCCTAAACTCACTGCCATATGCATGTATGTATATTTCATCTACATATGTACATACCATTGCTCATCCACTCGGGCTTATTTTGCAAAATTGCATACAACAAAGCTCACTTATATTTTTTCAAAAGAGGGGGAGGGGTAGGTGTTTTCAAGCAGCCGAATTTTAGAAGGGAACAACCTAAATACTGGTTGTGTTAAAGACAGTTGGGGAAAAAAAAATTTTGTTTTGGCCTCCCCCCCAATCCCCCCCCCCCCAAAGGAGGGGTGGTGGTGGTTGGCTGGGTTAGTTGTGGCTTAAGTTTCTTTTTTCTTTCTTTTTTTTTTTTGCAGGAGGGGGGAGGAGTTGCATTTTGGAGAGGGTGTGTGTGTGTGTGTGTGTGTGTGTGTGTGTGTGTGTGTGTGCGCGCAATGGGGGAAAAAAAAGGTGGTTCCCCACTCCACCCCTTCTTTGCCTAGTTCAGGTCAGCTTGCTGGATTTTTTTTCCCCCTAGGAGGTCACTCGCTGACTGTCTCTGTCTCAGTCTCAGTGTGGATCTCTTGTCTCTTTTCTCTTTCCGAGGGGTAGCTGCTTCTGTTTCTGTCTCCCTCTCCACCCTCACCCTCTCTCTCCTCTTTCCCTGTCTCTCTCTTCCCCCACCCCCACCCCTCACCTCGTACACACACACACACACACACACACACACACACACACACACACACACACACACGCATGCAGAGACACACAGAGACACACATCAAACACTAACTCTGCTAATGAATTAGTGAGCCGCAAGCAGCCAAGCAGCAGCACCTCCTGACCGCCATTCCGCACCCAAAAAAAAAAAAAAACCCAAACCAAAAAAAAAAAAAAAACTTTCCATTTTCCTCTTCCCACTCTCTGGGACTTCCTTTGCATTTCGGTGTGTGCAGAGGGGGGAGGAGGAGGAGGAGGAGAAGGAGGAGGAGGAGGAGAGGAGGAGGAGGAGAGGAGGAGGAGGAAGAGGAGGAGGAGGAGGAGGAGGAAGAGGAGGAGGAGGAGGAGGAGGGGGAGGGGGGGGAGAGTTGGGATTTACAGTCTCCTTTAACGCTTGCTGGGACCTTGGAAAAAAAGAAGAGTTACACCATGTACAGCAAGTGAAAGAAAAGTCTTGTGTGTTTCCAACAGAAGTTGAGGCTTTTCCCCCGCTGCTTCTAGGAGTGAAAAGCGTTGCCTTTAATACACTTGGAGTGAGGTGAGTTTGGAGGGCTGATTATTCATCATTTAGACCTTTTGGAGAGGAGGGGGGGAAGAGAGAGAGAGTGAGGGAGAGAGGGAGAGGGAGAGAGAGAGAGAGAGAGAGAGAGAGAGAGGGGGGGGGGGGAAGGGAGGTGGAGTGTGTGTATTGCAATTTTCTGATCAACTGGCCCCTGCTTGCCATACAACACCCCCCCCCCCTCCACCATGCAACAAACTTCTCTGGGTTCCTTTTTTTGGTGGTGATTGTTATTATTTATTTATTTTGCAAGCACCCCCCCCCCCAATTGGATTTATGGCTATGTTTCTCCTAGGATTCCCCACATTTTACTCTTGAGTGTCTATAGTGTGTGTTATGTGGTTTTGTTGTCTTAAATCATCTGGACAAAGTGGCTGGCTTTCTTAAAGGAAAGGTTTATAATTGTGATTATTTTGTGATTGTTGGGTTAGGTTTGGAGACGGTGGTGATTTTTTTAAGGCTTGAACAATAACAAAATGTGTTAGCTCCTGAAGTGCTCCTTAGGCTTGTGTTGTTTTTTTTTTTGTTGTTGTTGTTGTTGTCCCCCCTCCCCCTATGTTCTTTTGTTTTGGGCTGGAGAAGAAAGATCAATAAGTTTGGAGGAGAGTTTTTGGAATAATCACTTGGCTTTCAGAGGCTGTATTTTTAATTGGGAAAACTGCTAAATGTAAGGTATTCACATTGCAGATGGTGTGGAATTTCCACCAGCCCAGGGGTGGGGGAGGGGAATCCCATTCATCTACAGTATTAGATACAGCAAGGACTGGAATTACACTCGAGAAAATTGATCAAAGTTGAACTCCAAATAGTTAAATAAGTTAGTGGGTGTGCACGTCTGTGTGTTTTTTGAAGCACAATTTGCCATACTTGTCAAGTAACTTGAAAGCCACTCTCCTCCCCTCCCCCTTCAGCAAACTACTGCGAACAGTGTTCAATGTTATGAAATAGATTGAGGGTGGCTTTTATTAAAGTGTGTGCAGGAGGTTGCCCACTTCGCAAGAAAACAAAATTGCAGACCTGTTGCTTACGTCGTTAATGTGAAAAGATGCCTTGCTTGATCATCTGGATTCTGTGCCCCGCCAAAGAAATTGCCACCCCCTTCCTAAATGGTGTACTTGCTAGAGAGAGACTTATGTTATGAAAGCCTGTGAGAGCACCTTAGTCCCAACAACTCTGGGCTGCTTTTTTCACTTTGCTACTTTTGTACTGTTTTAATCTGAGCAGTTGTTTTGATATTTGGTTTAATGGGGTCTTATTTCATATATAATTGGGGACACTTGTGATAGGAGGCTGCCAACCCCTGGACCTGTTTAATTGTATGTTATTGTATCTCAAAGGCATTATTGCTGTTAAAATATTAAAAGTTAGGTTTCTAGGTATTTAATTTCAAGTCAATAACACTGTTTAGGGGGAAAAAAGACAAAATGATTGCATCTATAAGGTATTTCTTACTTCTACAAAGTTTTATTTTCCTCCTTATTACACGATATTTTTATTTTTCTGGCAGGCACTAGAACTCACTTTTAACCTGAAAGGGGGAGGGGCACAGCTACAAACCGGGAGGGGGAGGGAAAGAGAAACCTTTCTGCTCCGGCCATGTGTACTTATCTTCAAAAAAGGCAATGGCCCTTGAATATTTTTACCAGAAAAAGTGTGCCACAATCTTAGAACAGATTATGAGATAGTACATACAATAAATATAGTGTGAGGCAATTAAGACTTTGATATGCTCATTATTTTGAGATCCGTAATTTTACACATACAGTGAATATTTCAGGGAAAACTTTTAAACTGGGTAACAAATGTAGGATAATGATAACCAAAAAAGAAAGAAAAAGAAATGCACTCCCCTCCGGTCTGACTATTAATGATCCTTTCCTTGAACCTAATCACTTGCATACACTTTAAACTTCACACACCTGTGGGACAAAAATGGTAAGTTTATCATGCTGTGCTGTTGTCCCATGTGTATTTAGGTCTCCGGGGTGTCAAGAGTTGCCCTGAAGGTTCAAATAGGAAGAGATTTATTTGCACAAAGCAAGTAGAGTATGAACTCATTTTGAAAGATCATTTGGAGAAGAAAATGGATTTTAAAACATTTCAGTAACATTGTTTAAATATTTTTGTCTGTTGATGAAAGTAATTATGATCTAAGTAGGAGGAAACTTTCTTCTTTCAGTCCAAGGGGTAGCAAATTGTCAAAAGGGGCAGTCAGTGCATACGGTGGGAATCCTTGTCAATTAAGCCCTCGGCATTTGTTGACTATTCAGTAAGCTTATTCAGAGCTCTATACTAAGCTTCCAGAAGGATTGTTCTTGCCCTCAGGGATCTTCCTCTAGGGCCAAGCTTTAAGACTTTTGTCATTCTTGCCTCTTTACACACCTCTTGGCCCATCTTTAATTGTTCACACCTCCTTGTTAAAAGCTAGGGGAAGAGATGAAAGTCTAGCGCGTGGCTAATTTCTTTTGTTAGTCTTTTAGCTCTCTAAGTAACTTCCACTACTTAGAACTTCTTTTGAACCCTTCTAGTTTGGCTATAACTCCTTAGCTTGGAGTGTGTTAGTGGTGGCTCTGGTCTTATCACAACCCCTTCCCACAAAACTCTATCAAGAACCCCAACAACAGTTATTTTTCCACACAGAGTAAGAAAGAGTACTAGACCCAGAGTCAGAACACGGGGGTTCCCAGTACAAAATTGGCCACTCTTTAGCTATGGGACAAGTCAGTCCCATTTCTGAACTGCTGTCTCATCATCGGCAAAGTGGGAATAAAATGTAATTGCCCTACCTATTTCATGAGGTTACTATTTGATTTGTGGTGATTTCATTGTGGGTATACTTATTGCAAACCCTCTTCACTTTGGTGTAGGTCGTTTTATAAATCGCTGGCTTTGGGGACTAACCTCTTCAAACTTAGCTAACCTTATCCTTAGCCAAACATCCTTTTGCTCATTGCTAGGGTTTCCTGGAAGCCAGTTGTTCCCAACCCTATAGGCAAAGGGTTGCCTAGGCCTGGAGTTATTATGAGGGGTAAAGGAATCTACGTGCTTGTCATTTATTATCAGCCAAGAAAATATACTACTTGACTCAGTACATAAAGTAATCAAATGCTATCTTCTACACATACAGGTACTGCTATTTAAAAAATACATATAGGTACCATTTTGATTAATAAAAGGGGAAGTCCTTTAAAAGCATTCTTGAAGTCATGGTATTTTTGTTATGTTCCCTCTAAATTTCCTTTTATTTATTTTGAATATATCATTACGTCTATACTTGTATGTATATATTGTATTGTACATAACCAATTCATTTTTGTCATCGTGTCTTCTATACCTAGAGCATAGTAGGCATTTAATAAATATTTGTCTATCGATTGCTTGATCTGTTTCCTAAATCAAAGAAAAAACTGTGGTCCTAGAAAGTAGTCACAGAAAGAACTACTACTACTATGTTGAGATCTGAAAAATACATCATCCATCACATACTGGTTAACTACTACCTTATGCCTTTCCATCCATCATAGAAAGAAGGATCTATCACAGCTTCTTCTCTGCCAGCATAGTCTTTGAAAACCCAAGGTCCCCTTCATGTCTTGGTGGGCCTCTTCCTCATTAATGCTTTCCTCATCATTGGTGAGGAAAGGGGTTCCCAAACTGTAAAATATGATCTAAATGAGTTACGGTAGTTCACATTTTGGCCGCCATTCATCATTCATTGAGCTTTATGGTTTACTAAATGTTTTCCTCTAAATGTGATCGTATCTCCATTTTACACCTGTGGAAACTGAGGATGGGAAGGGTTTATACAATTTACTCAAGGTCATACAGCTGGTCCAGGCCTTCTCCAAGTCTATCAAATTGCAGAGTTAGGATGCAGTCATTGCATTGTGTGTACATCTTTTTCTCTGTCCTGTAAAGATTTTAAAATAAGTTACATGTTGATTTCTGTATTTAGCCACATAAGCAGTTCAAGCAGAAATTTAAACAGTAATTTTATTTCTATATGTTAATGGGTATCTAATTTGCCAGTTGTAAATCATCATTGATCTTTAGAAGGCCTTGGGAGAATAGTACAAAGAGCACTGAACTTGAAGACCAAAGGTTTGGTCGTGTTCATCCTACTAACCATGTAACTTTAAACAACTAATTTGAATATTATATGTCTCAGTTTGCTAACCAAAAAAGGGGGTAATCATCCTTGTTCAGCCTTTTCAGAAACATGAAATGAGACAGTGTATGTGAAAATGGCTGGAAAATATTAAGTACTATCTAAAGTCAACTGTTTTGGTTCAATTTTTAATATTCTGGGTAAGGGAGATCAAAGTTTTCCTCCAATTTTTTTTTTTTAATTACTGAGATCTCCTTATATAGGACTTTGATAAAACTTTTTTTGACTTGGGGGCAGAAATATTAACCTTGGCATAGACTTCAATGCCCAGCTCTCTTATCATCTCTGGGCCAGTGGAAGTCTTCCAAAGTGAGAAGATTCATTATGATTTTGTTGTTGTTGTTGTTTGTTGTTAATGTCAGGGCCTTTCCTTGTTAAAAAAAAAAAAGTGACTGATTCATAGTTCAGCCAGTAAACTGGGATCATCACAAAAATAAAAGAGCTCTCAGTGTAAAAAAAAAAAAATTGAAAGTCAGTTTGCTACTATAAACACATCGCTGCTGGGTCTTTTGAATAGCTTTATGGCTTTTAAAATAATTATATAGTACAAATTTAGTTTTTAAATGATGATGGGGAAAAGATAAATCCATACTTGGCCTCACATATCTACCCACTCCAAGGGTCCAATATTCTCTCTGTTAAGCTTTGGCAGAAAGTAGCCAGAAAACTTTTGAAGGCCAGGAATTCCCTCTTCCAGGGAGAAAGAGGATGGAGCACTGTTGAGTGATAGAACTAAGCTTTGAGAAGTATTCTCAGACCTTAACCAACATATAGATCTTGAGGTCATAACTGAAGATTCTCTCCCAATTTCCTACTTGGGAGGAAAACAATTAAACTTCAGATTCTGGGCTGCCCTACTTTTGTGTTTTTAACTGGTGGTAAGATTCATGCTGTAAATGTGTTTTTACACATATGTTTGTGTGGCATTGAAGTCTGGTGTTGAGTGATAATAAATGATTCTGTGCAATGTAAGGAAGGAACATCTCTGTTGTGGTTTTTTATTATCTTGGATTTGCCCTTTTTTCCTCTTTGAAAATTAAATGCACTATATAGACAGTAGGCTGTTTATATTTCACCACCAAGTACATTTTTTAAAAAAGGTTTTAATCAGGAAGCAAGATGAAAATAATTTTGTAAACTATGCTTTTTTTTTTAAGTTGGAAAGATAAACATTTTTTAACATGACTATTTTTAGTGTGAAGGAAATAGCTGACCTCTTTACAGCCAGAATACGGACATTATATTTTTTTCCCTTAGCTTCTCTGTCCCCTTCCCCCTGGCACTGTTTATAGGTCTCTACCCAATAGTCCAGTTGACCACACTGCCTGAAATGAAACAACAAAAATCAAAACTGAATGTGGGAAGAGAATTTAAAAGTCAACATGTTTGGAAAGGGAATAGAACACATGGTCTGAGAGAAGGAGTTTCAAAATCTCAGGGGAAAGATGTAACCTTAAGGAATTCACTCCCAACATTACTTCTTTAGCAGTGTGTCATTGAACTTGATTTAAAAAATGGTGATGTTACTAGAACTAGAGCTCTCTTGCCTTGTCATCAGGATCAATTGGGAATCTACTCCAAATGTGGGAAGAATATTCAGAAATTAATTTGAAGACATATTTAAAAGATTAAAATGGAGGAAAATATTTTTGTTTTTTAAAAGGAAGTTTTGTATATTGCTTTTAAAAATAATTTCTTATGCAGAGTGAGGTAAAAAGTATCTATGAAGAGATTAAAAATAGAAAGAAATCTAATGTGTGGGGGTTAATATTTTTTTAAAGGGCACAAAGATTAAGGGGAGAAATTCCTGATTGAAGGGTGTGAATGATACTGTTCATTTTAACTGTCATGGTACTTTAAACATTTTGCTTTGGAATCGGAATATGCAACCAGCAAGCAAGCTATCAACAAATATTATTGTTGGGTACTGTGAGGGATACAGAATGTATTAGATGAGGACATACTACAAGGCATAAAACCCATGAAGTGATAATTAGTAATATAAAGTAGTATATGATAAGTGTCAATGGGTTGGCACAGACAATAAATGCTAATGGAATTTGGAAGAGAATGAGACCACTCTGGACTTGTCAAGGATTTTAGTTGGTCTATTAAGGATGGTTAAGAATTGGGTGGAAAGGAAGGGGAAGACTCTGCTTTGGTGTAACAATCCAGAAATCTAAAACAAACTTTACAGAACACCTACATAAAAGCAGCTGGTTGGTAACAATGAATTGAGCACAAGGTATGAGGTGAGGAAGACCTGAATTCAGATCCTGTGTCAGACACCAACTTTGGCACTATGGGCAGATCCCTTAACGTTACTCAGCCTCGGTTTGCTCAGCTGTAAAAGTCAGGGAGTTGGATTTGATGACCAACAAGGTCTCTTCTGGCTCTAAATCTATGATTCTAATTAGGCGTTTACTTTGTTTTTTTGGCACTTCGTCCCCTGGGCTTTATTGGCATAATCATAGGTCATTACATTGGGTCAACATTTAGTTACTTTGGTATTTCCTAATTTTGAGAAACAGTCAGAAACATTGGGTTGTTACCTTTCTATTGTTTACCCAGACAACCCCAAATTCAAGTTCCCTGGCATGTACCCAGTGAACTTCTTGGCTAAGTTTGGAATATGATGGCATCCATGTTTGTTCTTACCGCATTTCTAGACTGCCTGACTAAATTGGATGTCCATTGGAAGCAGGCTGGAAAGCAATTAATGTTAGGATTTTTGAGGCTGCCACTGTCTTTGAATGCTTTTTCAGGCTTTACCCTTTTACTTCCTGTGGAACTGGAATCCCAAAATTTAGACTGAAATATAGTCCAGAATTGGCCCTTGGTTTTAGTTGTATACTTCATTACAAATATAAAGACGAGGGAAAAGTTTGTTTTGTTTTGTTTTACCAATGGTGATTAGATGTACCAAATTCTTAAATCCATATGCGACTTTAGGGATACATTTCAGCTTAATCTTAAGGACAATTTACTTGGATAGAATTCTGATACATTTTTCACTCCATTTGACCCTGGAGCTACTCACATGCTTAATTTTTTTTTTTTTTTGCGGGGCAATGAGGGTTAAGTGACTTGCCCAGGGTCACACAGCTAATAAATGTCAAGTGTCTGAGGCCAGCTTAAATTCTTTAAAGAGCTCCAGTTGCATTTTTCTGAGTACTCCCTACCACAGATAAATTTAGATAAATTTAATATCACCCTATAGCCAACCTGGTGAGTCTGTCTCTGTCTGTTATATGTCCCTCTACTTAGGTAGGTTGGTCTTTGGCCAACAGATATGGTAAATCACTGGACCCATACTTGAAGCCTTTTTAGGCTGATAGAACTTGTTAAAGTATGTACCCTACTGCTCTAGCTCTAGGGAACCCAGGTCCACTTCTTTTCCATAAGACACTGGATTAAGACTTAATCAACTCATCCACTTAGAAATATTTCCCAAAGCAGGCCGAATTTGAATTTACTCCATGAAACCAAAAAGGAGGTGAGTGATCTAGCTTAATGCTAGTTATTTTGCTAAGAAGCACATGGGAGCTATTACTGCCAGGGGTTTGTGACCTTGCCACAGACCCCTTTGGTGGTTTGGTATAGTCTCGGGATACCTTCTCAGAACGTTTTTGTTGTTGTTCAGTTGTTTTCATTTGTGTCCATCTCTTTGTGGTTTTCTTGGCAAAGACACTGGAATGGTTTGCCATTTCCTTCTCCAGATCATTTTACAGATAAAGAAACTGAGTCTAAGAGGGTTAAATGACTTTGCCCAGGGTCACATAGCTAGTGTCTTGTAGCCACATTTGAACTTAGTCTTCCAGATTCCAAGCATAGTACTCTATTCACTGTGACTCCTAGTTGCCTGAAAGTTTTTAGATGCATAATATACATACATAGGATAACAAAGGAAACTAATTACATAGAAATACAATTATAAAAAATTAATAAATATTTATGGATCCTAGATTAAGAATCCATGTATTAATGGAGCATTTTAGTCATAAAGTATTTGTCTTTTGCAAGAGCTGCCTGAGTTATTCTCCATGCCCCACCCCCTACCCCTTAACTTATAGTCAGGGATAAGATCAACTTCAAATGTCAAACTGACTTTTTATTGTATTAGGTTGTATAAATAGTGATGCCAAATGAATTATTGCTCATGTTTAATATTTCAGCCTACATTTTGTTTGGCATTGTAAT
This sequence comes from Dromiciops gliroides, assembly GCF_019393635.1. NCBI lineage: Eukaryota > Metazoa > Chordata > Mammalia > Microbiotheria > Microbiotheriidae > Dromiciops > Dromiciops gliroides. Next base: position 228,220,582 of record NC_057863.1, on the reverse strand, counting down.
TTCAATTTAGTGATAATACATTTTTATTTAGGAAATGAAATATTTTCTAGAAAACCAGCAAATGGTTATTTATTATGTTGTGGAAGAGAGCATTTTAGGTACTTTATTTAATGTTCTCAAATGAAAATCATTTAGCAATAAAAATATACCGAATATAGCTTAAACTTTAGATGATTCAGAAATGTAGGATCCTATAATCTTTAATTATTAAAATGAACATAAGATATTGTATAATATTGAAAACATTCTAGGTCTTTTGAGCTTTCTGATTGGATTATGGATAAATAGGGCTTTATTGCATATGACAGCACTGTAACATTTTATTAATTCCCTGTAAGCAAATACTGCCAGCACAAAGAAACCTTGTAAGAAGTATTTCTAAGAGCTTGAAAAAAGTTAAGAAATATTAGCTATTATTTTACATTTGTATTTCAGGGTAATTTTGAAGCAATTGTAGGTCTCAACCATGTCCATTACAGCCCTCTCACTTATCATTATTATTATGGTTTCTACTTTACTGTTGAGAAACTGAGACACTGTAGTGTAAGTCTGTTGTTCAGGTCACACAGTGGTGTGTTTTACAAACATAAATGTAATTTGCAGTTTCTCTTTTCATCTGACAAAAATGCATTGCTTTAAAGATTTATTTTTTATTTAGGAAAACTGGTGAAGGAGAGAATGCATTTCTATATAGTTAGGTTCATTATGTTTGCAGTGACCTGTTATCAGTTACAATTTAATCCCAGACCATAATACAGCTGTGTTGCACATTCTGTCATATAATAAAACTCAAACATTCTCAATTTTGTACTTTAAGACCCTGATTGTCATTTTATGACAGTAGAGATCAATAAAAGGATATTGTTTTGTCTAAATCATAATTTGGCTTTTAAAAATTCTTACATCTATATTTGTAAAACACACCACTGATTTTATGCCAGTTTAGAACATTTCCAGGGATTCATATTTAGCACAGTATTTTAAAAAGCCTTTCTAGGCGAAACAACTTATGTGAAAAGGATATATCTTACTTGTTTGTAAAAGCCTCTTAAGGTGGCCATTGTACAGTTATTATCTCTATTTTACAGGTATAAGAAACTGAGGTTCAGATGGTAAAGTGGTTTTGGATAGTGGAACTTTTGGGGGTTTGCCTCTTTTGGTTTGATTTTCATCAGACTCTGAAGAGAAACACTTGATTGTATTTTTTTTTCTAAAAAAAAAAATTGTTGGTGCTTTTTTTTTAAAGTCACTCTCACCATCATCACAGTGACCACCCCATCCTACTTTAGAACCTTCCTTTGTAACAAATAAATACAGCTAATGAAGACACATCAATACATTGGTCATGTCTCCAAATATGCCTCCTTCTGCCCCTTTCATCCATCACCTCTTACCCCATAGGCAGGAGGCATACTTCATCAACTCATTGTTCAGAGCTCTGAAGTCTTTCAGTGTTTGTTTTTGTGTCTGTTATTGTGGTCATTATATAAATTGTTATTTTGATTCTGCTTCTTTTGCCTGAATTCATTCAAGTTGTCTCAAATTTATCTAAGTATCTTATATTGGTCATTTATTATGGCTCAATAATATTTCATTACATTAATATGCTGCAAGCTAGTTCCCTCTTAATCTACATCTACTTCCAGTTCTTCGCTATGACAAAAAATACTGCTATAAATATTTTGGGATATGTGTGTGTATGTATGGGAGGGGAGAGAGAGAGGAGGGAGGGAGGGAGGGGGAGGCAGAGAGAGAGAGAGACAGACAGACAGACTTTATCTCATTTATCTTCATGGGATATGTTTAGTAGCTGTATCTCTGGGTCAGTCATATTTATAGTTTAGTGATTTTTCAAAAAAGCATAATTCCCAATTGTTTTCTTTAGTATTTGTTGGATCATTTCAGAGTTCTACTGTCAGTACAGTAGTGTGCCTATCTTCCCACATCCCCTCCAGCATTTGTAATTTTTGTTTTCTTTGTCAATCTGAAGGGTGAGGTGAAATTTCAGAATTGTTTTAATTTTTCCCATTATTATTATTATTGATTTGGAGTATTTTTTATGTGGTTGTTGATAGTTTGCTTTCCTCTTTGGAAAACTGTGTATGTCCAGCCGTTGTGGTGACCACTTACCCAATGGAGCTATATTTTCCATAGATCAAGAGTTTTCTGTTATTGTTGTTTTTTTGTTTAAAGAGACATTGCTTTTATTTTGAGAAAGCCCTGGAGATCACCACAGAAGGGAAGGTAGTTTCCCCAGTGGTGTGGGGGAGGGGTAAATTCCGGAAAAAGCCTCTAGCTGAGAGAGGACTGATATTTGCTTCTTGCTTGGAGATAAACTACATGGGCTTTCAAAAACTATGCCTAGATCTCAATCTGCTGGTTGAGTATTCTTTGTTTAAAGAGATGTGAGGAACCTTAGAGGTCATAAGTCCAACCCTTTCATTTTACAGAGGAAGCTGAACCTCATGGGGAAATGATTCAGCCAAGGTCAAGCTGAGTAAGATTCAGAGCCAGGATCTGTGTGAAGGTCTGATTCTAAATCTTGACAGTACCCAATGCATATTTTGTAGACCAGAAAGAGTTTTGGTAGGCCTTGGTTTATAAAAACTTTTTAAAAAATATTTCAGTTTCTTGTATTAGAATCATAAAATATTGGAGCTGGAAGGGACTTTAGAGAAAATTCTTATTTTACAGTTGAGGAAACTGAGTCTGAGGCTAAGTGATTTGTCTGTGGTCATATAGCTGCTAATTGGCGGTGCCAGAACTATAAGAGAGATCTTTTGACTCAAAGCCTGGGACCCTTCCCTGAATTTGTAAGACAGTCTAGTAGCTATTATTTGGTGAATGGGAAAATTCTAGAGTAAAGCTAGATATTTCACATCGATGGTAAGAGTTCTGGACTTTAAGAATCAGGAAGATCTAAGTTTGAATGTTGCCTTAGATATGTACTTGTACTTAGATATGTGACCATGGGAAAATCATTTAACTTTTCCCTGCCTCTTGTAAAGTGGGGATGAGAATATCAATAGTATTATCCCCAGGAATGTTTTGAGGATCAAATGAAATAGCATATGAGTACTATGTAAATGCTATTGTCTTTATGTCATTGGCATATTTTAAAAGATAATGTAACATGTAAATTTATGAGTAGCTTTAGGTTTGTAAAAATATTAAAAATTCCTTTTTAAAAATATCACTGTCATTTCCCACTACAATCCCTCCCCCACAATGTCCCTAATATAGAGCTTTTCCATATAACAGTTTTGAAAACTGGTTGACACAGCAACCCTTGTCTGATATCATATGCAGCATTTCAGCTATTAGGAACTAGAGCAAAAGTTCTTAACCTGGAGTCTATGTATTTTTAAAGATTTTGTTAACTGTAATGATGATGATGGTGGTGGTGGTGGTGATGGATGATGATCATAGTTCACATGGTGATTTAAGGTTTGTAAAACACTTTACAATATTATTTCATTGTATCTGAATATCAACCCTGGGTGGTAGTAGTGTTATCATCTCCATTTTACAGAGTAGGATACTGAAGCAGATGAAGGTAAAGTGACTTGTCCAGAGTCACACAGCTAGTAATTGTTTGAAACTGGATTTGAACTCAGGTCTTCCTGACTATAGGGCCAGTGCTCTGTGCATTTTTAGTTTCCTTTGTAATATTATGTATTTTATGCATTTCAAAAAAACATTATTAAACTTTGCCAGACTTCCAAAATGGTTCATGGCATAAATGTTATTACATTAGGTTACTAATACAACTTGGGAGTTAAAGTGTGGTGAACTTTTCTTTTCTTTTAGAAATCAACATTCAACAAATACTTATTAAGGTATTTTGTATTAAACAAATACATCAGCTGGTTATAAAACAGAGTGAGGTCTGGAGGGATCAAGGAAGGTTTCATTAAAGAGGAAGTAGTGTCTGAGCTGGACTTTAAAAGATGATCAAGGGTTTCAGCCTTTAGAGTGAGGAAGGGAAGACTTCTTAGTCCAGAGAGGAATAGTATGAGCAAAGGCAGTGAGGCTTCTGCAGTGGTCTAAGTGGGTGGTCACAGAGGCCTGTACTGGGGTGGTGAGGATGAGAACAAGGATGAGGGCATGGATAAAAGTGTTGTTGGGAATGTGGAACCATTAGCATTTGATAACAGCTTGGATTTGAGAAGCAAAGGAGAAGGAAGGTTTCAAACATGGGAAGTTGGTTGAATGGTGTAACCATTGATAGAAACATTCATGGTAGAGGGAAGAACAGGGTTAGGGGAAAAGATAATACCTGTTTTCTGAAAAAGCATGTTATGGTAGAAAGAGTATTGGACCTTGGGTTAAATCCTGACTTTACTGCTTACCATGCCTGTATGACTTTGCTCAGATCACTGATTACCTCTTGACTTCAGTTTTCTCCTCTAAAACTTGGAATGGGGGAGAGATAGAGGACTCTTATATCTATCTCTTGATATAGGATCTACAAAATCCCTTCCAGTCCTAAATCTATGATCCTATGAATAATGATTTTTTTGTTTTGTTTTGGACTTGTTGAGTTGGGAGGTATGATAAAGGAAGTCAGGAATGTAGATAAAGATTTGGGCGTCATTAGCTTAGAAGGGTAACCTGGTATGAATAAAATTGTCAAGGAAAATAATGTAGAGTGAAAAGGGAAGAAGACCAAGGAAAGACATTGGAGGAACACCCCTTATGAAGGGGAAGAGAAGAACAGGGAAAATGGGAGAATGGATGGTTGGAAGAGTGAGAAAAAGACCATTGAAGGCAAGAAAAGAAGGAGTGTAATCTAGGCCAGCTTTCTAGGTGAAGTAGGAGCATAGGTTATCCGCTTGAAGGGAGAAGAGGAGAGGTGTTCAGTTGGAGTGAGAGGAGAGAAAATAAGTTTCAACAATTAAAGTAAGGAGTGAAGCAGAAAGACAAAACCAGAGTAGGAATTACAAGTGTGTTGAAGGCCCAGCTGAGATGCTGTACCATTAATTTAAAGTGGGTTTGATCAGCTTAATCTTGATTTATATAATGCTTTAAGATTTGTACAACATTGTACATGTTATCTCATTCAATTTTCCCAAGAATAAGAGCTATTATTAGCGCCATTTTACAGATGAGGAAACAATGTCAAGGGTCTTAGACCGGGTTTAAATTCAAGTCTTCCTGACTTTCAATCCAGTGCTCTATCTACTACATCACTTGACTGCTAGAAACTAGATAGTAGTAATTGCTGAAGAATGGAGATTCAAATATGTTGAGAATAGTAGAAGGTCACGGCAAAGGATTCTAGGATAGTACCTAGTGAAATTAATTTTTTTTTTGCTTTCTAGCTTTTGTTTTTACATTACATGCCTTTCCCGATATATTCCCCTCTCTCCCTCCCTCCCAGAGAACCATGCTTTATAACAGAATAAAAAAGCAGGAAAAAAATCAACAAAACTAATGGACAGTGAACAAGGCTGACATTACAAGCAGTGTTCCATGCCCATAGTGCTTCAGCTCTGCAAAGAAGATGGTTTGGGGGTGCGGGTGGGGGTGGAGGGGAATGCATTGGAGAGAGCAGAGGGTAGAAGCTGCTGAGATCTCTCCTTTTAGACAAGATCTGGTCATTGTGGTCTCAAAGTATTCCGTTTTAATTGTTTTGTTGCTATTACTTCCATTTGTGTCATACTCACTGTTTCTATTTTTCCTAGTTATACTGGTTTCATTTTGCACAGATTTCCTTTGTCTTTCTTTGTTTCTTTTGTTGTCTTTATATTTGTTGTTTGTTACTGCACATTCCATTCCATTCATGTATCACACTTTGCTTAGCCATTCATCGTTGATGGGCATCTACTTTGTTTCTGGTCTTTTGCTATGAAAAAAGTTGCTGCTATAAATATTTGGTGTATTTAGGACTTCTTTATCATTGACTTCCTTGGGGGTATATATACCTTATCTAGTGAAGTATTAGAGTAGCTGAGTCTAGAAGGAAATGAAGCCAGAGTGGTGGAGTTGGACTGGAAGAATAGGAATGAGTGGAGGGATGGACTGCAGGTCACTATGAGGGTGAAAAGTAGGTTTCATGTGAATGTGAAAACATGGGAGAGATTGACTACATATCAGATACATGCATACAGATCAGAGAGATGGTTGGATCTAAAGTCTTATGTTATAATTCGTGTTGATAAGTTCTAGCTAAAGGTTGGAGAAATAGATCCCCGGAGTTAAAGAGTTTCAAGAATTTTGTGGTCAGATGATTAGAGTGGTCATCAACATGAAGATCAAGGGCTTGAGAAGGATGGCAGGGGAGGTGGAGAGAACCCTGTGAGCTAGGTACTGAAGTCTTTGAGGAAGTTGAGAGAATCACTTGTGGGTGATGACAGCTGCAAGGATGGGGAAGGAAAATTGTATACAAATTTCTTGGACTACAAAAAAGGAAAGTTCAACCACAGTTGGCAAATGATGTTTTGAAAATGGCAGTGGGAAATATGCCCATTTCACCTTCTGGCCCTTTCCTTGGGGGAGGGGGAAGGGGAGAGTGAAAGGAGTGACCTCCAATGGAAAAAGTTAAAACGGTTGTGATATCCTTAGAGAATCTTTCCACTTGACTTCTAATCATAGTTATTAAGACAGAATGGAAAAGTATGCAGCCCTACACCAATTTGGTGGGAGGTTCCATCTACTCTAGTACTTCACTGCTTTACAGAAACTGCTGTCTTATGTAACTTTACAAATTAGACAGTAGTATTTTTTGGAGTAGAGAGAGGTGTACCCAGAAAACACTTGCCTCCTATAATCTAATGCTATTTATCCTTTACCTTCTTTTGGTTTAGATTTTTTTCTGTACCGCTCAACTGATATTTTGGGTTGTTTATATTGGGTTCTTTGTTTGAGAACTTTAATTTGGTATGAGAGTCAATCATTTAAAAAAAGAGAATTTTTTTTGCAGATAGGATTAGGTATAATAGCTAGCATCTACCGTCTATATAGCATACAAAGGCTTTCAAAGCACCTTACATATATTATTTCATTTGATTCTGAAAACAATTTGAATTTGAAGGCTGCTTCAGATATAGCTAATAGCTGTGTGATCCAGTCAAGTTGCTTAACCTCCTAGTCTCAGTTTCTTTATTTGTAATAATAAAAGCACCTACAAGAGACACAGTAGTAAATGACTTTAGTAATGTACTGTTTGATAAACCCAAACACTCCAACTTCTGGGATAGGAACTCAATATTTGACAAAAACTGCTGGGAAAACTGGAAGATAGTATGGCAGAAACTAGGCATATACCAACACCTTATACTAAAATAAGGTCAAAATGGGTACATGATTTAGACATAAAATGTGATACCATAGGTAAATTAGGAGAGAAAGGAATAGTTTACCCCTCAGATTTGTGGAAAGGAGAACAGCTTATGACCAAACAAGAAAAAGAAAATATTATGAAATGCAAAATGGATGATTTTGATTACGTTAAATTAAAAAGTTTTTATACAAACAGAAGCAATGCATCCAAAATTAGAAGGGAGGCAGAAAGCTGGGAAACAATTTTTATAGCTAGCATTTCTGATAAAGGCCTCATTTCTAAAATATATCAGGAACAAAATCAAATTTATAAGAATCCAAGTCATTCCTCAATTGAGAAATGGTCAAAGGATATGAACAGGCAGTTTTCTGATGAAGAAATCAAAGCTATCTCTTGCCATATGAAAAAATGCTCTAGGGGGCAGCTAGGTGGTGCAGTGAATAAAGCACTGGTCCTGGATTCAGGAGGACTTGAGGTCAAATCTGACCTCAGATACTTGACACTTACTAGCTGTGTGACTCTGGGCAAGTCACTTAACCCTCATTGCCCTAAAAAACCAACCAAACAAACAAAACAAAAAATTGCTCTAAATCACTGTTGATGAGAGAAATGCAAATTAAAACATCTCTGAGGTACCACCTGATACCTATCAGATTGGCTAATATGACAAAAAAGGAAAATAATAAATGTTGGAGAAATTGGAACACTGATGCATTGTTGGTGGAGCTGTAAACTGATCCAACCATTCTGGAGAGCAATTTGGAACTATGCCCAAAAGGCTATAAAGCTGTGCATACCCTTTGACCCAGCAATAGCACTATTAGGTCTTTTCCCCAAAGAGATCAAAAAAGGGGAAAAGGACCCACATATACAAAAAATATTTGTAGCTGCTCTTTTTTGTGGTGGCATGGAATTGGAAATTGAGGGGATGCCCATCTATTGGAGAATGGCTGAACAAGTTGTGGTATATGAATGTAATGGAATACTATTGTGCTATAAGAAACGATGAGCAGACAAATTTCAGAGAAAGCTGGAAGGACTTATATGAACTGATGTTGAGTGAGATGAGAAGAACCAGGAGAACATTGTACACAGTATCAACAACATTTGTGTTGATCAACTGTGAAAGACTTGACTCTTCTCAGCAGGACTCATGATGGAAAATGCTCTCCAAGTCCAGAAAAAAAGAACTATGGAATCTAGATGCAGATTCTATTTTTTTGTTTGTTTTTCTTTTTTGAGGTTTTTCCTTTTTGCTCTGAATCTTCTTTCACAGCATGACTAATACAGAAATATGTTTAATATGATTGAACATATATAACCTATATCAGATTGCTGGCTATCTTGGGGAGGGGAAGGGAGGGAGAAAAATTTGAAACTATAAATCTTATAAAAATAAATGTTGAAAACTATCTCTACATGTAACTGGAAAATAATAAAATACTTTTATGAAAAAAATAACAACAGCACCTGCTATGCAGGGTTGTTCTGAGGATCCAAAGAGATGAGAGATGATAATGATGTGATGCATTTGCCTAGTGACTTACAATTTAATAGAATGTAAGATTCTTTAAGCAGGGGGCTGTTTTTATCTTTGTTACTGTGTTCCCAGGCCCCTATCATTGTGCCTCCAAAAAAAAAATAGGCTTACCAAATAACTTGTTCAGTTGAATTCGTTTACAAAAGCAGCTTTGGGGGGGGGGGAGACGGGGCAATGAGTGTTAAGTGTTAAGTTGCCCAGGGTCACACAGCTAGTAAATGTCAAGTGTCTGAGGCTGAATTTGAACTCAGATCCTCCTGAGTCTGGGGCGGTGCTTTATTCACTGCACCACCTAGCTGCCCCCCAAAAGCAACTTTCACACACATCACTTCATTTGAGAAAGTGATGAAATCTATTGCTGATAAATCTTGTTAAAGCTGAAATCCAGCCTGTTTTCTAGTTTTCTCCTAATACTCTTTTGGGCTTCTTATAGAAGCCCTTTCATGATTAAAGTATTGTTAATTGCTAATGCTTTCTTTTTCCTTGACAAAATTATTGTCTTAAAATGAATATTTTTGTATTTGATTGTGTTATATTGTTTTTTGTAATAGAATATATAAGCTTCTTGATGACAGGGACTATTCTCTCATCTTCTCTTGTTTTCTTTTGTTTTGTTTTTTTTTTTGTATCCCAGCAGTTTTTGGTCTTTTCAATGGTGACACAGTTTATTGAGTAGCCATTCAATATACTTATTGAATTGAATTGAATCCACGTTATATTTGATAGATTGTGTCAATTCATGTAATTTTATGGAGAAAACCACATTTGCAATTAATTCTGTTATTTCCCGAGGTTACTATGTAGAGAATAATTGTAAAAGTACCATTCATGATTCAGCCCACATGCATGCCAGAGGAAGAAGAACAGGAAGGAATTACCTTCCAAACTTAGATTCTTGGCTTTAAATTTGCTCAAGGTAAAGTTGTCAACCACAAGCCTCTTGGGGGGAATTTTCAGACGATGTTTGTTTTTTTTTATTGAAAGGGTTAGAAATGTCTGCCTCTATTTTGGGGAGTGGAATTATTTGGTATTAGGATCTGTTTCTTCCTTTGTGACTAGTAAAGTTGTGCTGTAGCTGCCTGTATCTAAAATTATGCAGAGATACTTGTGTAGCACATTAAAGAGTCTAAAGGGAATAATACTTGTACATTTCTATATATTGACATGACACATTATGCCAAAATATCATTAACACTTGTCAGGATTTATATATCCATTTAGACTTTAGTAAACTGAGATATTTATCTTGAACTTTATTCTTTTCCTCATGCTTCTTTTACAGTAATATCCAGAAGGCATCTCTTTAAAAGAAAGAAATAATAGGATTTCTTCCAACTCAAACTTTTATGCCTTTTGTCTTTTTTGTCCCCATAGAGCTCAATACTTTTAAAACCCCACAAATGCATGATCAAAATGGGTAAAACACACATGGAATATATTTGTAAATATATTTTATTTCACCTCTCTATCCTCATTTAAGTATAAACAGACTGTATAGGAAGTACTGTGAATTAGTGGGACTCTCCAAGTTTTAAAGATGCTTCTAAAATGTGGCATGAGAATGAAGTGTTTTAGCTCTTGTTGGATTATTCCTGTGAATTTTTTTTTTAAAGGAGAGGCTCAGAGAGAGAATGCTGAAGTATCATCAGTTGCAGGGTTCTGATTATTCCACTGGTCTCTCTACTTATCCAGTTACTGTCCTAGTTCTGATTCTCATCACTTCTCGCCTGGACTCTTCCAGTAGCCTTCTAATTGGTCTCCTTGCCTCAAATCTCTCCCCACTCCAATCTATCCTCCACGTGGCTGCTACAGTGGTTTCTCTAAAGCACAGGTCTGACCGTGGTAACCCTTCCCTTCTCCCCACTCTGAAAACTGCAGTCATGCCTGATTACTTCAAGATCAAATACTGTATATAGTTCTTGTTCTTGGCATTTATAGCTCTTCACTTACTTGGCCCTTTCTGACCTTTCCAGTGTTTTCACCCTTGACTCTCTTCTATTCACTGGATGATCCGGATTTTTATTATTATATATATTATTTTTGTTCTTCCTTTCATTCTATGCTTCGAGATCCCATCTCCTTGCCTCGAAGCTGATTGTCCAACCTTCTCCCCCCAGCTTTCCCCACCCCTCCGCTTCTTTACCCCTAAGAATTCCTGGTTTCTGTGAGACTTCGCTCAATTTCAGCTTTGTAGGAAGCCTTTTTTCTTCTTTCCAATTACTCGAGCCTTCTTCTAAGCTTGCCTTCCTTCTATTTTCTATGTACCTGTTTAAATACATGTTGTTTTCCCCTTTTGAATGCAAGCTTTTTCAGGGTAGGGACTGTTTTTACCTTTCTCTATATACCCAGAACTTAGCAAAGTGACTGATCTTTATGGTAGGCACTTAATAAATGCTTACTGATTGAAAAGTCAGGTAGCTGTAACGTCGCATATATACATGTGTACATTTATATATACACACATACACACACAAACAACACAGAGACACATACATATAGATGTATACACACATATGTATTTGTATATACATAATGTATGTGTATGTATGTGTGTATGTGTGTGTGTGTGTGTGTATATATATATATATATATATATATATATATATATATATATATATATATATATATACTCACACACATTTATACACACTTTCTGTGCCTATAAAATAGTGAGTTGGTTTCTACATGTAGCACATGGAAATGTCTTATTACTTTATTTATCTGTCTGGAGCATCTAGATAGTGCAGTGAATAGACCACCAGGTCAGGAAGACTGGAGTTCCAATCTACCCTCAGATATTCACTAGTTGTGTGCTCCTCTACAAATCACTTTACTCCTGTCTGTCTCAGTTTCCTCATTTGTAAAATGGGGCTAATAATAGTGCCTGTCTCCCAGGATTGTTGGGAGGATCAGATGAAATAATAATTGTAAAGCACTTAGCACAATGCCTGGCTATATAAATGTCACTTGTTGTTGTTGTTATCATCATCATTACCATCTTTGAGGCTAGAGATAGAGAAAATGAAAATGCTTTTTGTTTTTCATTTTTATTCATATCTTTGGTTTTTATATTACTTTTCCTTTCCAAATTGGTCTTCAAGTCGAAGGGAAAAAAGCAGTTCAACAAAATTAACCAACACATCAACAAAATCTGACAGTATAGGAGATGCTCTACATCCATACTCACCCCACATTCACAAAGAAAGGAGGTATATTTCAAAATTTCTTCTCTAAGAGCCAAGGATTCCATTTTCTTTTATTCTTTTTCCGTATATTGTTGTGATTCTGCATATTTTTCTCTGTATCAATTTATATAAACTTTCTCATGCTTCTTTATATCCTTCATCATCATCATCTTTTTTTTTTTTGGTGGGGCAATAATATTCACTTACATCTTTCTTATTTGTTTCACCATTCCCTCATCATCGAGTGTCTTCTTAACTTCTAATTCTTTGCTGCTTACAGAAAATATTGCTATAAATATTTGGCTTATGTAGAATCTTTCCTTCTGTCTTTGATCTCCTTGAGCTATATGCCTAGTAGGGCTTTCCCTGGGGGCAAAGTCTGAACATTTTAGTCATTTTTTCTTAGCATAATTCCAAACTACCTTCTAGAATGGTTTATATTTCCCCAGTAGTAGATCAGTATGCCTGTGGGCAAAGTGCTTTTTAAACGTTAAAGAACTAAAGAAATTTGTTGTTGTTATTATTATTCATTTTCTTTGTGTAACTATAGGTATGCACTTATAAACATATTGCAGGCAGAGAACTGTGCAGCTTATTCTTGGCTCTGCTGCTAACTATATGACCTCTCTTGGCCTCAGTTCTTTCTGCAAATTATAAGTTCCTTTTTCAGCTCTGATATTCTACAAATGCTTGAAGAAAATTGAGAGCAAAAATGTGCATAGCAGGATTCTTGGTTACTTCAAGCTACTTCAACACTTGGGCAAAGTTAATACCAAATGAATTGTATTGTCCAGAAAGAAAAGAAGTGGAAGGAAGGATATGTAACAGCATAGAGAGGGAAACTATTGTCAAAATCATAAAGAAAGCATAATACTTTATATTTGTCTTAAAGTATTATGTGGACCTTCCTGTATAAAACAACAGGTAGAGAAAACAGCAGCATGTTATTGGGAAGATTATATAATCGAAATTAGCTATCATCACACAATGGTTATAAACAAATAGCCACAAAAGTGCATCATCTTTTAAGAAAACCATTTTTATGGACTTTTACAATAAATTTGTGCATTGAATTCCTAACTTGACAGTTATAATAGAACTTAATTGCAAGCAAAATGTAAAATAAAAACTAGTTTTTAAGAAGCATTTCTTCATTATACTGTTTCAACTTAATTTCAGGCTCTACAATTCTAGACCCATTCAGTTCTGCAATGGTTATACCATCATGCTATCATTCTGTCTGTCTGTGTAGCTAGTCTTTCTATCTATCTTTCTGTCTTCCCCCTCTTAGAAAAAGCGGTCTACCCATTGTTTCTATTCCTTTACTACCCATTAACTCATCAGTTTCTTGTAGTCTGGCCTCACCAGTCTACTAAAACTAATCTCTCAAGGGTTACCAATCATATTTTAATCGCTTAAACCTTTTTTTTTTCAGTCCTCATCCTCCTTCACCTTTTGGTATTCAATAGATAGATAGGTAGATAGATAGGTAGATAGATAGATAGAAAGAAAGAAGATATTCAATAGATAGATGGATAGATGATAGTATAAATAGTATAGATTAGGAGTTGGGATATCAATTACATATATACACACATATAGTATAGAGGAGTTGGGATATCAATTATATATAATATATACATACTTACACACACAACACACACACACACACACACACATATATATATATACATACACACATACACATACATACATGACATTGACATCCCAACTCCTACTCTATACTGTCTTCTGACACATACTGGATGTGTGGTTCTGGGGGAGTCACTCTCTCAATACTTGAGGCACCTCTCTGAAACTAAGTTGTAGAACAGTTGTTCATATGCACTGATAGAGGGAGTTCATTTTTTGAGAGTTCCTTTCACAGGTCAGAATTCCCCTCACCCTCATTCTCCCAACATAAAAAACATTTTTTGGGGGGGCTGGGCAATGAGGGTTAAGTGACTTGTCCAGGGTCACCCAGCTAATAAGTATCAAGTGTCTGAGGCCGGATTTGAACTCGGGTCCTCCTGAATCCAGGGCCGGTGCTTTATCCACTGTGCCACCTAGCTGCCCCCAAAACATTTACTTAACATTTTAAAAAAATCACTACCAGTGATATTGCATGGACTGCTATGATCTCAGAAGAAACATGGAATGTGTATATGAATTATTGCCTCCACTATATTTCTTTCCAGGAGATCTTATGTATTTATTGTAGAGGTCAGATGATTTTTAGATATGTGGGACTGTATAGGTATCATAAAGTAATCATAATTAATTCTTGTGTCACCTTATCTTTGATTCAGGGAGTTCCACAGATTTGAACTTCGATGTCCTTGAAATTTTGGGATAATTAAAGTCAAATTCTAATAGAGTATAGGCATATTCTACAATATTGCTTGTGTGATGCCTTTTTTTCCTTGTTTGCAAGCTTTAAATATAACCTTTTAAATTTGTCAAAGAGAAGGGTGGCTTTTTGGTTTCTGCAGAAGTATGTGGTTGCTTATATCTGCAAGATCATAGTACCTTTTCTTAGGTTTTTGTAGCTGTAAGGAAACTTAGGGATCAACCAGTCCAGATTCAAAAGCTGAGGCCCACAAAGATAATATATTGGTAAAACTGGGATTGGAAACTTAGATGTGCTTTCTTCCCCTCAGTTAGGCCAAATTAGTGAGGAAGATATGATTCTTGTCTTCACTTGCATTCTATTTTGGGAAACTAGAGAGAACAGTAACAAAGGCAGGTAAGTACTTGGTGATATAATACCAACCAGGTTCATAAAAATGGAAAGGAATGCAAAGTAAAAGAAAGCTCACCTTGCTTTGAAGTTAGTTAGCTTTTCTTTGGTTCTGCTCATTTAGTGGTCTTTTACCAGGCCCTGCCCTGTTTAACACTTTCATCTATAAATCTGATGGGGCTGCAAAGGGAATGTAGGGTGATATTAGTCTATGCTATGAAGTTAGGTTCTCTTTGAGAAAGGCATAGAATTCAACAGAATGGAAGGTCTCAACAGGTTAGAATTTTGAACCTAAACAAAGAAAAATGTAAAGTCCAATATTTAGGTTCTGAAAATCAATTGTACAGGTATCGGATAAGGGAAACTTGGCTTCATTAACAATTAATGTAAAAAGACTTGAGATTTGAGCCTGAATGCTGAAGCTTTCTGCTCTGGGGAGGGATGTGCTTTATTTAGGATGTTAATTTGGCAGTTGTGTGGAGGATGGGTTAGAGAAGGGTGAGAAGGGATTCTGGGAGCCAGATTAGAAGACTCTTAGAATAGTTTAAGGAAGAGGTAGCTTTCTAAAACCTGATGGCCTTTTCTTGGTGCCGGAATTGATAAAAATGACAAAAAACTCACTCCTTTCAGATGCACAGGTCGTTGGGGGTGATAACATTTCTTGGGAAGTAGTATGGTAGTGTTCCAGGCACTTTGTGGATTGAGCCTACAGTGGCAGTTCTGGAACAACCCAGGAGGGTTCAAGGCTGGATAGAATACACAAGGTTTGAGTTTTGACTGTGGAGTCTAACTAGTCTTCCTTGGGTTTTCTGGACAAAGAGAGAAAATCCAGACCTTTCAGGTCTTCTGTAGGTGAAAATTGACTTAGAGGCAAGCCTTTGTTTAGGGTTAGGAAAGAACATTCATTGTTGGAATGGTCTACTCAAATGTCAATCACTTCTTAGGAGCTAGAACACTAAATAAGCATCCTATGCTGTAGTCTAAAGGGTGCATACAAATAGAAAGATGACTGAATGCATTTAAATAAAAGTGAAAAACACATATATTTGTTTAATATTAAGGAAATAACATCAATCATGTGGACTTCTGAGGAAGAAATTAAGAAGGGGAGAAACAAATTGACTCACTCTTTCCTCTTTGTAGGAGGTTATTTTTTGAAGAAAACAACTAAAACAACACACTTGACCTTGAATCTCAATCAAAGAATGCTTATGTATGGGCAGCTACAACTGATTTCCATAGGAGTTCCGTCCCATTCATGTGGCTTGAAGCTCAGCCTGTTATCCCTTTCAGTGCCAATTTTGGGTTTACTTAGGCCACATGTTTTATAAATTAAGATAATTAAACAACTATGTAATTGTAGGACCCTATAACTTTGGGTTGTTTCTTCATGGAGGTCCCAGTGAGATGGGAAAATATTGCTGCTTGGAATTTATGCATGGGGTCCCAAGTAGTGACCTTTTAAGAAGCCTACAAAAAATTGTAGTGTGCAGGTTGGCAGGTAGTAGTCACCTTCTAATTGATTCAGTGTGTTTTCTTTGTTCTTTGCATTTGAATGAACTGAAAAGTGGAGGCTGCAGGGGAAAAACTGGAGGAGGGGCAGGAGTATGGGGAAAAGGAAGGCAACATTTAAAGGTAGACACGAAACTGAAATGTAAAGGTTATGTGAACTAATTTTCACTTTCTATTTTTGCTTAGAGGAAATGAAATTCCATCTATCTTAGTTTGCTCAGCTCTTAAATTTTTCTCCTATTTTAGTTTCCAAACCTGATAACCTCTTCTCTGATCATCCAATACACTTAATAATAATTTTCCCCCAGGGGACAGGACTTGTGATTTCACAGGTATAGGATATTCACCATGAGGAAAACTCCCTCTTTATTGTTGTTCAGTCGTTTCAGTCTTGTCCAACTCTTCGCGACTCCCTCTTTTTTTGGGGGGAGGGCTTTTCTTGGCAAGATATTGGAGTAGCTTGCCATTTCTTTTTACAGCTCATTTTACAGATGAGGAACTGAGCCTAACAGGGTTAAATGACTTGCCCAGGGTCACATAGCTAGTCCATGCCTGAGGTCTTCCTGATTCCAAGACCAGTACTCTATTGAGTCATCTAGCGGCCTCCCATAATATAGCATAGTATAAAATAATTATAACATGACATATTATGTGATATAATATATATAATAATAACTGGGATTTAAGTAATTCAAAGTTTATATAGTTTATCTTATGATAAAATTATGATGAAATTTCATGATAACTATGTGGTCAGTTATACAGGTATTTTATAAGTATGTGTACACACACACACACACACACACACACACACACAGAGGTATATCATTCTGTTAGGAAACAGGCTTAGAGAGTTTGAGTTACTTGCCCATGGTCACCCAAATATGAAATGTTGGAGGTAGAATCTGAACTCAGGTTTCTGCTGATTTTAAAAATTCAGTCCTATTTCCTTTGAACTGTAGAAGCTTCCTTTATCTGTTCATCTTGTTAGAGGAAGCATCTTGCATCAAACAGCTCTTAATGGGCAACTCTGAATGAAGGGTTGTGTTATTGCCCTGTATCATCTGTTTAGGAGCAACTAGGGCCTAGTAATGGGAAAGCCACTGTTTTTCAAAAGCGACATATTGAGTGGCCATCCTGGCAGGCTTAATAGCCTAATTTAATCTGGCCACCTGTTGGTGCATGTTCAAGGATCTACTTTGCCTGGTCCTTCTGGAGAAAGCCCTGCAAAAACATGGGTCCCGCTGTACTATGAAAACCCCGGGGGGAGGATGCTGCATAGCCTGCTTTAGGCTTTGCAAGGCTAGAGCCTTTTGTGGCTTCCTTTTGACAGAGACAGACTTGCTGTCCACTCCAGAAACGAGGGATAGAATGTAAGGCTAATGGTTTTCATTTGATCCTGCCTACAGTAAGTAACATTGAAGCTGCTCTTTGTTTAGCACAGTGCCTGGCAAATTGTAGGTACTTGGTAAATATTAATCGACCGTTAGCACCTGTAGAGTTATCTATGTTCACAATATATTCCCTCATTAGCCACCACAACTCAGGCTCAAACAAGGGGGACATCAACTCATTTCCACTTGAGGAAGTGTGCTGCTCCCCTTGGTGGTTTTCCTTACAAAACCCGAGATGGAAACTGGGCTACCCCTGTTGACCCATCGTTTTAATTGCAAGCTGGTGGCCAGTATTTAGCACCCCCTTATATATTTGTCAGGCTTCCTCTTGCTAATCCATTTGGGCATATAGCCTCCTCTTCCCTTTCATCACTATAGTTAGAACAACTTGCGTGTTGGGGGCAGGGTGCTTGGCTCTTGGTATAGAGTCAGGGTTCATATCCTAGGGTCTGTGAACTTTTTTTTTTTTTTACTGATAGCTTTATTTTGATGCAATTTATTTCCTTTGTAATCCTATGGGTTTAATTTTGTGCATTAAAAACATTCAGCTGTGTGACCCTGGGCAAGTCACTTAACCTTTATTGCCCCCCCCAAAAAAAACTAAACTAAAAATAAAACCATTATTCTAAGAAGTGTTCCATGGGCCTGACAAAGGGATCTAGGACACAGAAAAGGTTAAGAACCCCTGCATTAAGGGGACTCATTCCAACTGACCCTCGAATCTGGATTAAAAAAATAATGAGAAAAAATTTGGATGTTTTGGAACAACTTGGTAAGGTGGGGGAGTAGAAGGACCTTTACTTCCTTTTATTAACTTTGATTAACATACCCATAGGATGATCATCAATCATTTTCTTCATGTGGATTTCTCATTTCAAAAGCCACACTGAAAACTTCCAATGGGAAAGATTATTGTCATCCTCTTTTTCGATTAATGTGGCAACAGGAACAGAGTCTCACAATATCGTGTGTCCATTTGTATGGATAGCCCTTTTTGCCTGACATCTGCACCCCCGCTTACTTAGTGCCAGGCACTGTGTTAAACATGTTAAAATATTATCTCATTTGATTTTCACAATAGTCTAGGAGGTAGGTGCTGTTATTAACAGTTGAAGAATCTGAGGCAAACAGAGGGTAAGTGGCTTGCCCAGGGCTACACAGCTAGTAAGTATCTCAGGTTTTCTTGACCCTAGGCCTGGTACACTATCTACTGCATCACCTTGTTGCCCATTAGGGTTCAGTTGCCTATTGCTCAAACTTTATTAGCTCCAGCCAGGCCTGTAGTGGAGTCAGGGGAAGGGGAGGGTATTTGGTGGGGAAGGTCCTTAGCTACTCTGATGCAATTTAGATGAGACTGTGCCTAAAAGGTGGGATCTAATTAGATCTGAAACAGGGTAGTGATAGAAAAGAGGAAATTTCTGAGTGGGGACGCAAACCCCCATCTCCCAAACATCTTTTAAAAAATTTATCCCTTCCTTTGCTGTCCCCCACCAGAAAACCTACAATGGAGAGAATTAATTTCTGTGGGACTAAGTATACCCCTCCCTCCATTTTAGCCATTTGAAAAGTATCAAAGGACCACCTCCATCTGGCGTCTCTAACGTGAGTAGGGCTGATTTTTGCAAAAGGAAATCTTTAAGCTCCCGAAATTGAGAACCACTGACTAAATCTCAACTTTCCCGCCATTAGACCACGCTCTCCTTCCTCATTAGTCATTACTAAAGTGATTTTTAACGTCTCTTTGAAGTTTTCTGCAACTTCCCAAGTTCTTTGGTGGTGAAAGCCCATCGATCTTTTGACTCTTTTGTGGAGGAAGTAATTTGCTTATTTCATGGAAGGTAGTATCCTGGAGTCCTCCTGTCCTGGGATAGCCCCAAGGCTCTCTCTTCCTCCGGGACTTTTTGTTTCCAACCCTCATCTTCATCCCTTCTCCTATTTTCTCTTCTCTCATTCCTCTTATCTCAGCAGGGCTTAACACATTTATTCTGTGACACTTCTGGGTCAGAGATCCCGTTCCATTTCCCATTTACAGCCTGTCCTTTCTCTGCTCACCCATTATTATTGCTATTTTCACCTGAGTTGTTACTAGGCATGGTCCTCTACCTACAAGGCCTTAAAAAGAAAAAAAAAACATCCTGAACCCTTGCCCCTCCAAAAAAAAACCCCATTCATGTCTATTTCTAAGATAGGTTGCTTTAATTTTCTTTATGGAAGCTTTTCTAAAACTGCCAATAATTGCCAGAGGATAGGCAATCTTGTATTTTTCCCCCCTCTATCAAGCTTCTTAAATACTCATTTTGCTAATCCTACAGTCAGTGTGAGCTGACTCCTTATCCGATTGAGAGAATCCCCTGAATATTCCTAAAATCACTGTTTCTACAAGATCCCAGGCCCTTGTGTCTGGTCATATAATCACTGGAGTTCCCTTTATTCCCTCACTTTAATAATGAAGTTAACCAGGGTTCCTCATAATCAGCCACTGCTACCTACATTACTTTATGTTCGTGGCCAGTCCTAGCATAGGTTAGTCTAGGAGTCATCCCTGGAATTAAAATGCAACAAAAACTCTCATGGGTCATAAAATACAATTAAAAACAACTTTACTGATAATGAGTTTAAAAAGAATACAATTTTTCATTTACCTCGGTTCAAAAGGTGTCCCTCCCCCAACCCCAACCCCCAACTAGATACAGGATAGGATTTTTATACCCCTAGCCCTTTGGATCAACCCAGTCTGAGGGACAAACTCTGCTTCCTTAAAAGGGAAACCATGCCAGGCTATATAAAATATGTATTGTTCCTACCACAAGTTTCTACTATATAGAAAGCACTCAGGTTAGAAAGGTGGAGAATAGGGGCAGCTAGATGGCGCAGTGGATAAAGCACTGGCCCTGGATTCAGGAGTACCTGAGGTCAAATCCGGCCTCAGACACTTAACATTTACTAGCTGTGTGACCCTGGGCAAGTCACTTAACCCCAATTGTGTCACCAAAAACATAAAAAAAATTAAAAAAAAAGAAAAAGAAAAAGAAAGGTGGAGAATAACACATCTTTTGCCCTCAGAGTGTTTTCTCATAGTGAGAATAAGACTAATGTGGAACAGTATGATTTGAATTCATTGGACATAATGGGTTCAAATTCAGGCTCTGTTTTTATGTGTCTGGGTTTTAGCTTCCTCATTTGTAAGATGGGGGAGGGGTAGGTAGACTACACTTATAACATCCCTTTCAATTCAAAATAAGGTACATGGTTGAATATGACAGGGCAAAAGAGAGATGAAGTGTTCCAGGCAAATTTTTAAAGGGAAATGTTTAAATTTTTACTTTAAAATTTTAAAGTTAAACATTCTAAATCTGAGTTTTTCTTTGGGAGTATCAGAAAATGTCCAAGATGAGTTACCTCTCAAAAGTGAATGGAGGGGCAGCTAGATGGCACAGTGGATAGAGCGCTGGCCCTAGATTCAGGAGGACCAGAGTTCAAATGTGGCCTCAGACACTTGACATTTACTAGCTGTGTGATCCTGGCAAGTCACTTAACCCTCATTGCCCTGCCAAAAAAAAGTGAATGGGAGAGAGGGAGGATTTGGAGAGTAGGGGGACTTTGCTGGAAACGAGAGAAAGTCTGGAATAGCTACAATGGGGATTACAATAGGTTATCAAAAAGAACAGAGTCATGGGGGACAATTTTTATGGATTAGAAATATGACCTCAGAGGTCCCTTCTATATGAGTTTAAAACTGAATTAACATCTAGTACATTTTTGGGGGGTTATTTTGGTAACTACAGGAGGGACTTGTGAGAATTCTGTAGTTTAGCATAATTTGAGGGGTGATACAGAGATTACTAAATTTATCTAAATATAGTCATTGAGTTGGAAACGGCTTTGGCAGTCATTTGGGCAAATTTTCCACCCAGAAGGAATTTGCCTTTGCTCCAACACTTGGGGTGATGTCATGTGTATTCTCAGATTTTGAGCTCCAAGGAACCTTAGGGTCATATTGTCCAACCCTCTTATTTTTACAGATTAGGAAACTGAGAAGAGATATAAAATAACTTGCCCAAGGTCACACAGGTGATGGAACTAGGATTTGAACTCTCCCATATTGCCATTTCCATTTCTTTTTTAATAGCTCTGTCAGAACTTGATCATGTTGAGCTGAAATGTCTTCCTGTAACTTTCATCTCTTGGTCTTGGTTCTTCCCCTTTGGAACTATAAGGTCCAAACCTGCTTCCATAAGTCATTCCTTCAGATACTTAAAAACAGCTATCATTTCTCTCTAGTAAGGCTTCTCTTTAAGCATCCCAGTTCCTTTAATAATTCTTAATGTGACATTGTTATATAAAGTAACATTCCTAATATGACCTCCTTCCTTTTTCTCAATTCCACTATTGCTTTTCCTTTGTGGAAAAAACAGAAGCAATATAAAAGTTGAGTAGTTTTGCCTTCTTTTTTTCATTGTACCCTCTATTCTGAATAGCATATTGTTAATGCCAATTTTTAAAGAAAACTTAGATAGGTAGTTATAAGAAACTTTCACAGAAACAAATACAGATTATTCAGTAGCACAGTTGAGTCTTGTCATGTTTATAATGATCTCCAAGAAAAAAACTCTCAAGACTCTTTTATTGTACTATAATTTGGTATTCAGTATTGTTTAAAATGGACTTGAAATTGAAGTGTTTTTTAAAGGCAGTGATCTCTTGTTTTCTAATTAGATTGTCTTATTTCATTAAATCGATTATGTATAATCTTAACTAGTATATACTCTGAGTAAGTACCATGTTTTATATTTCTTTTGTATCTCCTCATAGGCTCAAAACAATATTTAAATATTTAGTAAATACTAAATAATCATTGATTCATAGTGGCATTTTGTTGTATTAGTATTTAATTCATCTAGGTAAAGTTTCTTCATAAAAACATACATGGAATATTCAAATTATTTTGTTACAGTTGTATCAAAATCACTTTGTTGCTAGAAATCACAATTCCAGTCTATAGACTCTTTTTTTTTTTTGGTGGGGCAATGAGGGTTAAGTGACTTTCCCAGGGTCACACAGCTAGTAAGTGTCAAGTGTCTGAAGCTGGATTTGAACTCAGGTCCTCCTGAATCTGGGGTCGGTGCTTTATCCACTGAGCCACCTAACTGTCCCCCTATAGACTTTTTAAATGAAATAACTAATATAATGAAAACTTGGGAACTCAAGAAATGAAGAGGAGGAAAAATATCATTTACACACAGATTCCACCCCTATTTCCCTGTTTCCTTGTTGGCTCTTTTGTTTTGGTGCTTCAGATATTTGAGGTGGGAAGGAGTTGACTATTTGATGATGCTGATAAAAGAATTACAGCAGTGACAAGTTGAGTTTTCACTTGCAGAACCACAGACTCCATACATGGTCCTTTCATCATAACAAGCGAGTCTTCACATTGATGAAGACCAAGGAAAACTTACCTGTTGTAGAGAAATATTCGTAACTTAGAATTTGCTGTAAGTAAATGTGCATAGTGAGTGCTGTCTGCACAGGCCAACCAACCAGGATATAGAAATTACTTTGTTACAAAAAATTTTCCCTTTTAAGATAATGGTACTCTTTTTAATGGTATATTATCAGCAAAAGCTCTTTGGTTCTCTCAATCTTGGTGTGGGAAAAGGCTTTTAGTAGCCCAAGTTCTCTTGGATTTGGGGGAACCTGGATTATAATGATCCTTGAGGAAGGAATGTCCATTCTTTCATCCTGCTTTTATCAGCCGGTTTCCTTTTACGGTCATCTCAGTGCCTTCTAATGGCACCAGGTGAGTAGGTTTCATAAACAAATTATCTAAATACCCTCAATGGCACAAGATAATAAAACAGGGGTAAGGAAAAAAATTAGAAACTAGAAGGAACCTTTGCATCCATTAAAAAAGAAAAGCCACTCGACCCTAGTGAATCAGTTAAGTCAGTTGATAAGCATGTATTAAGTGCTTACTGTGTACCAGACACTTTACCAAGTACTGGGGATCCAAATAAAAGCAAAAAACAAAACAAAAAAATAAAAACCAACAAAAATCCCAAAAATTGGTCCCTGCCCTCAAGATATTTATATTCTATATAAATTAGGGTGAAGGTCCACTCAAACAGGCCATCTTGCTGTTGTATATTCCCGAACACCTGGAATACACTTTTGTCATCTTCTCTTCTTCGAATTCCAGTTTCCTTCAAAACTGAGCCTGGGCAGGGGCAGCTAGGTGGCACAGTGGATAAAGCACTGGCCCTGGATTCAGGAGGACCTGAGTTCAAATCCCACCTCAGACACTTGATACTTACTAGCTGTGTAACCCTGGACAAGTCACTTAACCCTCATTGCCCCAAAACAAAACAAAACAACAACAAAAACTGAGCCTGTGCACCACCATCTACAGGAAGCATTTCCCTATGCCCCCATTTGCTGGTGCCCACCCCAAATTGTCTCTTGCTAATTTGGTATATATTTATATACAGAAACTTTTCTCCTTGGATAGAATGTAAACTCTTTGAGGACAAGAACTGTCTCATTTTTGCTTGCATATTCCCAGCACCTAATGCATAGCTTATTAAATTCTTATCAATTAATTGCGTAGCAATCTCAAATGTTAATATGATAAAAATTCAGCAAACTCAACCTTTTTTTTGCTGAATGGAAACAAAAAGAAAAACTTGCAAATAAAATGAATTGAATTCTTGGAAGTAAAAGCATATAATTGTGAACAAAATTTATTGGCTTCTGGTAAAGAAGCTCACCAAGAAATAGTGAATGAACGCCAATGTTCATATAATTATGATACCCATTTTATAGTTGTGGGAACAGGCCTCAAGAAGGTTGAATGATTTGTGCAAGGTTAGATGACTAGTCCCGGGCCGATCTGGGACCCGCGAATAAGTCCTGATGTGCTACATTCAAATCCAGTAGATCTTTCCTCCATATTGCTTCAGAGTGGTTTGGAAGGAAGCTTGTATCAAATGATTTGCTTTGGAGGCAGTCTAACAACAAGCAGAATTTCATCAGCTCTTTTCTTGGCTACGAGAAAACTTAAGAATAGGTTTGTTCCCAATCACATATCACACAATATGAAATTAGCTTATCCTTTCCAGAGAGCAATATTGGTTAGGTTGGAAATAGAATTCTGCATCCGCATGGGGAGATAGTAGCAGGAGAGAAGATGTGAAAGGACAAAAGATGAAATAGAAAGATGGAAAAGGGTAATACACTTATTGTTCCTATGTTTCTAAATGAATGAACTAAATTAGAATAACACACACTTGTCCTATGTTTTCCCCAGGTTTATGATCTTGGCACAGAAGGATTGTTGTGAGTAACCCCTGTGGCCTTTGAACTTGACCCTTGGGCTTTTTTTTTAAATCAGCTTTGTAGGCAGTAATTAGAATTAAGCTTTTTTTCCAGTACTACTTAACTGAGAATGCTGTCCAGTAACTTCTTCTCTTGCACCAAAATGATATGCTTCTGCATGCCAGAATTTTGCATAGATCTTCATATACACAAGAATTCCAAATGCTCTTAAATGAGTTCACGTTCCTACTGAAAATCTAAGAATACTAGGCAAACCCATTTCCAGTGCTACTTGTTTTTTTTCATCGCCCCAGAATTTCAAGACTCTCTGGGTAATTCAAATCAATTCACTAAGCATTTAAGTGCCTGCTCTGTACAAGGCATGGTGCCAGGCACCAAGGATAGAAATGGGGAAAAAATGGAAAATAAGATCTCCGCCCTTAAAGAACTTGCATTGTGCTAGGGAAATACACATTCTCCCCCCCCCCAATAGTATACATGATACATTATAGAATTATGTTAACATTGCCTCTGCTTTTTGCCTACTTGAATTGAAATCGAGGTCCCACCCCCACATTTTGGAAATGGAGACAGTTTATGCCACAATTATTTCCCCATCTCATCCTCTCTTCTCTCCTCCATCTAAATCTTAGTGAGTCGAGCTGGAATAGTAGAACACCCCATCTACACACTGAAGAAGCAGAGCAGTAAGAGCAGTGGGGGTGGGGTCAAGATCTGGATTCAAGTCTTGTAATTGGCATCATGAAGCTCTGTAATCTTGGAAAAGTCATTTTCATTTTTCCAGGGCTCAGCTTTAAAACAAGGAGGTTTTGACCAAGGTGTAGTCAATAAGGTTTTATATAACCTCCTGTGACACATGAGCCATAAAATTCAATGATGTGACTTCAGATGCCCACTCAATTTTTAAGAATTTGTGTGGCTATTAAGCCATCACAAAGGTGAAAACATCTGTGTGTGTTTTGTTTTGTTTTTAAAGAATCATTTATTATAGTGTACCTCGAAGACTTGCTCTGCTGTCATTATGAAAACCTCTGTCATGGGACAGTGTTTTAGGTGAGATTTTGTTACCATGAGTTTGGCCCTTACAGTAATCATTACTCGTGGGTAGAGTTCAAGTTGGATTCATATTATATCAAATTCTGTTGGGATATAGGGAGGCCCTTGTGCATTTCTTCCCTTTATTATGTAACTAGGAGGCTCTACCAGGAGGCGTAGTCAGAGGTTGATTGGATACTATCAGACCAACAAAATCAAATTCAGACACTTAGTCTAAATGGAAGTAAGGAATTAGGTTACTAGTATCTCATTATCTTAGTTCTCTTGTGGCAGATATACAAGATTGAACCAATGGTGACATGTTCACACATCTAGTAACTGTTTTTCATAAAAGTAAGTAGAGGGGGCGGCTCGGTGGAGCAGTGGATAAAACACCGGCCCTGGATTCAGGAGTACCTGAGTTCAAATCCAGCCTCAGACACTTAACACTTACTAGCTGTATGACCCTGGGCAAGTCACTTAACCCCATTGCCCTGTAAAAAACAAAACAAAACAAAACAAAGTAAGTAGAGAAATTGTCCTTAAATGTTAGACCAGCTATTTTTTTTTTCAGTAATGACAGAAATGATGGTTTTGCTGCTACCTTTTAAATTGGCTTTAATTTGACCCATTTATTGGGTGAATTTTCGGAGCAAAGAGAGGTGTGTTGAACTCCACTTGTAAATATTCATTAATAATTCATATTAACAAAACAAAAGTAATTTTATTCCTTTTTAAATTTTTTTTCAATGTTCTTTTCTTCTCTGGTAGCAGTTGTAACACAGGGAAACAAAATTGGCATGCTCTCCTATGTAATGCTGATTTTTAGCCCTTTTTAGCCCTTTTTGTCATTTCCCCCCTTTTGAAATGTTGTAAATTAAAGCTGAAAGGTCTTGTTTCCCCCCCCCCCCAAGATTTACAGAAATCGTATGCTTAGGGGAAATACCTTTTTCCTAGCAACACAGGATAACCCATTTACCTTGATCACCCACTAACTCTCCTGACTAGGATAACAAGTCTGATGAGCAGAAACCATCCCTAGACTACAACCAATCAAGGATGATCATCCTGATCATTGACACTGTGCTGTTTTGACGGGTGGTTGGGAGGAGGCTAAACTTGCAGTCAGGGAATAGACGAGAACTACTGAAAGGTCATATATCATCCCTCCCCCTCTTTCCCTACCTCCTTCCACAAAAACTGCTCAGGTTACACATTCCTTGCCCTTTTGTAATCTTCTCTCCTTTCCTTGTTTTTCTCCTTTAAGATTGGCTGTGATCTCTTTTTTTTTATTCAGATTTTGCCTGAAAGAAGAGTTGGGTTAGATTTTCTAGTGACTTAGTACCCACCACCCTAGCTCAGCCCTGACTTGGTAAGGAAAAGAAAGGAAGGAAGGAAATTTTATGGAAGGAAAGAAGAAAGGAAGTTAAAAGCTATTTCACTGGGATGCTTTGGGAATTCTAAGTTGATGTGCTAAGAATTTGTGCCTTTAAAAAAAGAGGCCATTATCCCATATTATTTGGAGGCATTGTGGTATAGTGGAAAGAATGGTAGATTTTGAGTCAGAGAACCTTAATTAAATTCCCAACCCTGTTTCTTCCTCTGTGACTTTCAGCAAGGCAGTTAACCTCTCTGGGCTTGTTTCCACACGTGTAAATTGAGGGTGGTGTTCTAGATCAGAGGTGTCAAACACATTTGGTTCACAGCATTCTCTAGGGCTCAAACCAGATTAAAATGTAATTGGGAAATATTTAACAAAATAAATAAATATACAATAAAACACATATAATAGCACATTTAAAAAGTCAATATGCAGGACCTGGGCATTTGTGTACAGATTAGTACCCAGCCCCCTTTTTATTTTAGGTTCTTTGTTTTATTTTATTTTCTAAAACATTTTTATTTAAAGTTTTGAGTTCCAAATTGTTTCCCTCCCTTTCTCCCTTCCCTCCACCCTCTCTGAGATGGTAAGGAATCAGATATAAGTTATATATGTACAATTATATAAATCATTTTCATATTAGTCATTTTGTACAAGAAGACTCAAATAAAAGAAAAGAAAGAATGTGGAAAATTGCATGCTTTAGTCTGTATTCAAATAATATCAGTTCTTTCTCTGGAGGTGGATAGGATGGTCTATCATTAGTGCTTTGAGATTGTTTTTAGCCTCCCTTTTCTATTTGAGTTTAGCACTGCTGGCCTAGATGACCCCAGAGCTACCTTCCAGTTATAAATCTCTGACTGTTTTCCTACCTTTTAGGGAAGTATTCAGATTGATTCATTACAGCAATGAAAGCAAGGTATTTTCTTAAGATATTAATTTTAAGGGGAGTAAAATAGTTTGTGGTGGTAATTTGTGGATTTAAAAAAATGTCAGGAAAGAAAATTTAGAAATATGAAAAAAGTTGCTGGCCTAAAGGGACTGGAGGCTGATGTTTTTTTCATATAGTACAAGTTCATAGATCAGTTGATCAGTCCCTCATCATGCATTTATTAAGCACCTATTATATGTCAGGCACTGGGGATACCAAGCCAAAAAAAAAAAAAGTCTGCTCTCAAGGAGTTTACTTTTTATTCTGGAGGAGAGACATCCTGGGAATTCAAAATGTGTACAAATCAAAGAGCTAGGAGAGCAGTTTATATAACAATAACATTATAAAAAAACAACTTTGAAAGACTTTAGAAATTCCAGGGAGTGAATGTAATGATAAACCACAATCCAGAGGAGCCGTTCACTTCCTGTTTGAGGACTGAAGGCCTTAACATGCAGGATGAGACATACATGTTTGGGGATGGCCAGTGCAGTGTGAATGTTTGTTTTGTTTTGGACATTCAGTTTTCTTTTTCTTCTATTGTTCCACTTTGGAGAGGGAGCAGGGGGAGGAGAAATAAATGCTTTTAAAAATGAATGAATGGGGGGAAGCTAGGTGGCACAGTGGATAAAACACTGGCGTTGGATTCACGAGGACCTGAGTTCAAAACCAGCCTCAGACACTTGACACTTACTAGCTGTGTGACTTTGGACAAGTCACTTAACCCTCTCTGCCCCCCCCCCAAATGAATGAATGAATAAAATGCACAGAAGAGAATAGAAGGAAGGTCAGGGGGAAATGGACAAAGAACAATCTTTAAAGTAGCATGTTGATTTTTTAGAGAAAATGATATTTTATTTTTCCACAATTACATGTTAAAGAAAAATTTTCACATTTGTTTAAAAACAATTTTGAGTTCCAAATTTTCTCCCTCCCTCCCTCATACATTGCTCCTCCCTGAGACAGTATGCAATTGGATATAGGTTATACATGTGTAATCAGCATGTTGTCTTTTATATATTTTTTAAAGCAAACTGTATATATAGAGATTCAAAGTTTTACATGTGATCCCCTTTTTTCTTTTACATTACATATGCTCTCTTTTTGTATTGTTTGTTAAATCCAAGATGAAATTTAAAAATAAATGATAATTTTGTTAGGGAAGCTATCATGGGTATCATGGGTATCGTGGGTAGTGTGTGTGTGTGTGTGTGTGTGTGTGTTGATGGTGGTAAGGATTGGGTCATGGAAGGCTTCGTATAGAAGGTGGATCAAAGGATTTAGATCTTAAGGCCACTCAGTCCAACTCTTTCCTTTTACAGATGAGCAAACTGAGGCTTAGAGAGATCACCACCTAATATTAAAACTGATAATGGTGGTGGTGGTGGTGGTGATAATGCATATGGTTTGAATATATTCTCCATTAGTACACCTCCATATTAGAATGAGGTATCAGAAAAGGACTTTAATAATGCCCATAACCTTTGACCTAGAGATTGGATCAATTGGCACATACTTCATGGAAGTCATTGATAAATTAAAAAAAAAAGACCCCATAGTTAACAAAGTGTTTATAACAGCACTTTTTATGATAGCAAAGAACCAGAAACAAAGTAGATGTTGATTGATTGGGGAAGGGCTAAAAAAAATTGTATTACATGAATGTTATGGGATATTATTTTCCTGTAAGAAATGACAAATATGATGAATTAAGAGACGCATGGAAAGACTTAAATGAACTGATGCAAAGTGAAGTCAGCTGAACAAGGAAAACAAGATGCACAATGACAAAAACAATATAAAAGAAAAATACATCAACCACAAAAGAGTAGAAAGTTAATTTTTCCAAATGATGAAGAACAAGCTTGACCTTATAGAATAGATGTGAGAATACATCTTCCCTCACTCCTTTGCAAAGGTGGAGTATTCATGGGTGTTGAACATTTCATACAATATCATATTTTTTCAATATAGTAATTAGTTTTGTTGATCTTTTTCCCTCTTTCCCCCCTTAAAAAAATTTCTTTATCATAAAGGATGAGTCTTTGGAAGGGGGATGGAGAGGAATACAGGCGGACATGCAGGCAATGTTATATCTATCTATCTATCTATCTATCTATCTATCTATCTATCTATCTATCTATCTATCTATGTGTGTGTGTGTGTAATGTATATATAATGTGTGTGTATATATATATAGAAATATATAGGAAACCTATGTATGTGTGTATATATACATTGTGTATACAATATATACACATTGTATGTATATATGTATATATACACACATATTATATATATATATATATATATATATATAGAGAGAGAGAGAGAGAGAGAGAGAGAGAGAGAGAGAGAGAGAGAGAGAGAGAGAGAGAGAGAGAGAAAATAGAGACAGAGACAGAGAGAGGACTTTACTGTATGGGCAGGGATGGGAGGCAGGCTGAATAACAACAGGCAGTAGGATTTGGCTCATCAGCTTTAGTTGGCTGACCATTGGTATAGAACATGGATTATAGTGAGAGAGCTAGGTGGCTCAACAGATAGAAAGCTGGGCCTAGAGTCAGGAAGACCTGAGCTTAAATATGGCTTTAGATACTCAGTAGCTGTGGGACCCTGGGCAAGTCACTTAATTTCTATTTGCCTTAATCTACTGGAGAAGGAAATGGCAAAGCACTTCGGTATCTTTGCCAATAAAACCCCATGGACCGTATTGGCATGCCGGTGTCCACGGGGTCACAAAAAGTAGGACATGACAGAACAACATTGGAATGTAGTAGACACTTAACAGATGTTTGTGGTGTGAAGGAATGCATGTTTCTCTACTCCAATCCTGCTCTCCCATTGGAGGCATAGATGGAATGATACCTCCCTGTCCATGTGCAGTGACTTTATCATCAGGAGAAAGCTGTACAAGTCTTAACCTCTGACACTACTTGAGTGACCATGAACAACAGGTCTGGTATCTTTTCTGAGTTTGATTTTCTTCATCTGTAAAAGAGAGACAATAATATCCACATTACCTACTTCACAACGTTTTGTGAACTTCATATAGGATAACCTGTGTAAATTGCTGTTAACCTTAAACCCCGCAGCTATTATCGTGTCATCTCATTAGAACTGATTTTTCTCTCCTTCCCATACCTAGAAACAGCTGGTGTCATTCACAAGGTTATTGTGTGTATTTCTGGACACTTCTAGATTATAAACTGTGAGGTTAAGGCCCAGGCTTCAGTTAGCCATATTCACATTCTCTACAGTTCTCAACACTGATCCTTGCTCAGTAAATATTTGTCGAGGGAATGAAGTCAAATACACTCTTGATCCCCCCAGCCCCCAGTTGCTATCCTGGGTTGTGCTAGCCCCACAAGCCTCTCTTACTGGTAAAGGCAAAATAAACTTTTATGCATGATCTTAGCGCTATTGAATAGTCAACCTAGAAAACATGATAGCTACATTAAATGACTCATGATCACCCTAACTATATAGAAGTGACTTCTTAATCCCTGGTGTTCTGTTCACTAGGATCACGATGGAAGCTACCATTTGGGTTTCATCTATCAGATGTAAATAATGTGTTATCATTGATCTGATATGGATTCATTAAAAAATGTAGGGGAAAGTTTTAATATCTCATTAAAGCTTATTACAAATTCCTTAAGTTATTTGATCTTCTCAGGTTCTGATTTTGGGAACACTTAAGTAAAATGAACCTTGAATATTAGTCTTTAAAGAATGCCAAATCTCTACTAGTTAAGGAAAATATGAAAATACAGGTTAGCTTTAGTTTGCCCGTATTAACTTGATTCACTTATCTTATGCCATTAAAATAGAGATTTGATTTACATGTAGAAATGATTCTCAGGCATTTTCCCTAGACCCAAAATAAGACTTCAAAGAAGTCACAGATCAGAGTTTCACTTCAAAGATGTTAGTATCTATAAATATTTTTTACAACTAATAGATCACAGATAGATACTTAGGAATCGATTAAAGGCAAACTCATAGTCTTCCTTAAAAAGAAATATCTATTATATTCTAGATTGATTTTTGATAAATGAATATAATAATAGTGAACTTGCATAAAGTTGTTTATTCCATGCAGAAATAATCAGTTCCCTGATTCTTACAGATAGTAAGCAGGAAGATCCAAGTAGAAAGGAAAGACAATTCTTTGTAGTAATTATAACATTGGAGTAGAATTCGGGAGATCTGTCACATAATCTCTTGGGGCTTTCAGTTCCTTTCACCATCAAATAGGGTTAATAATATCTCTATCTTCTTAGAGGTTTAGAGGAGAAGGAGGCCTACCTGACAGTCAAGAAAACCAGATTCTACTCTAGGCTCATCTTTTAACCAGCAATGTGACCCTAGGCAAATTTACTTTCCTTGGATACATCTGTACAATGAGTGAAATGGACTAGCTCAGTGGCTTTCAGATGATTTTTGAGTAAAGGGAACTGTTGCCTTAAGCAAAACTTTGGCATAACCTTTGCAGCAATATATTTTTAAATTAATAAAATGACAATTTAAAAACCATGTATTTTCAAGTTAGTTTATTCCAAATCTAATAGTATTACAAACAACATAATGAAAAAGATGTGATTGTTTGTAATCAGCGATTATTTTTTAAATCATCAGGAAAATATAATTCAATAGCTCACCTTATAAAATGATTCACAGCTATTTCCATTTTGTTTTTTATTTCCATGAGCTAGCATGTGGGAGATTTTTAATTTTTTGCATTTTGCTTAAAAATTAAAGAATTTGGTTTCTAAATACCTTTCTGAATTTGCCAGAGGCCACAGATCTCTCTCTCTCTCTCTCTCTCTCTCTCTCTCTCTCTCTCTCTCTCTCTCTCTCTCTCTCTCTCTCTCTCTCTCTCTCTCTCTCTCTCTCTCTCTCTCATTTTGGTCACAATACATGCATCACCAGAAGTAAACCCAAACTAGAGAGTTGAATTTTATTTTTGTTTCAACTGTATTTGACTTGGTTCACATTTTTTTTTCCCTTCGCCAAGTCTTGATTACTGAAACCCTTGCTGCCTTCCCTCCTCAAACCTAGAAATTTTAACCAATTATCCACATTGAGAATTTGGACAAAACAGATTTTGAGAGGGAAAAGAAACAGGAAAAAACAAATGAAGGAGAAAAAAACAACTCCACTTTCAAACCCTCCAAATCATATAGATAGGCACAGATTTTCTGCCAAGACCAACCCACAACAAACTGATCAGGCATCGTATGACTTTGGGTTTATTCAGTGGTTAATTTTAATGCAATAAAAGAAACTAACTTTTCAGTCATGTGGTCAGTTTCAGTCATCATGATGATGCACATCAGCTGAACAAATTCATGTTTTTAATGGTATAACTGACAGTAAAGTAGATGGATGTTTTGTGGGAACTTCTACCATTACGACTTTTTTTTCCTCTTAGAACCTCTGGATTTACTTTGCAGAACAACACTCTTTTTGGAACACTTGAATGAAATCATCCCTAAGGTCCCTGTCATCTCTAAATGTGAAAATGCTTTAAAAGTGTAAAATCTTATATAAACATAAAATTATTAGTGAGTTATACCAACTACATGGAATATTGGCGTAGTCAGTGTGGCTGCTTGATTTAATTCCCATAGAGTCTGTAAGAACATTTCATAAAATGGTAATCAACTATGTGCTGCACTTTAATATATGTGTGTTTTTAATGAGTTTGTAAAAATCATCTGGGTTGATTTCATATTTTGCTTTTGTTCCACTGCTTGTGTGGGAGAATTAAATACATACAGATTGTGCAATGAACAGGATAAAATGTTTTTTGAAGTGAATATTAGGATTAGTAATTATGATTTTTACTATGTGTTAGGGCCAATATCATTCTTCTCCCTCCCCTACTGCATACCCCAGGGGACCATAGCTCTGAAATCATAATGAATCCTGGAAGTTGGTGGTAAAATAAGATTTGGTAGACATATTTTTGCCTTACTTAATCACTTTTTTCAGGAATGTATTAAATGGAAAAGTGAATTTATAATGTTTAGTTGTTCAATTAGGATTTTGCTTGACCTGGGCATATAGATCTACTGTAAAATTTTATAATAAGAACTTAAAAAAATTTCTTAATTAGCACTGTTATCAGTGGTCAAAAAAATTCTCAAAGTGCTTTTTATTAATTTTTTTCCAAATGAGGTCATTTAAAAGATGGAATATAAATATATGTATATAATATAATTTATGTACTCTAACATACATATATAAATATATATACATGTGTGTATGTGTATATGTGTGTGTATACACACACACACACACACACATCTTTTTAAAGTAGTGGAAAGTCCATTTACTGTATATTGAGTTTTTAGTGGAGAAATTAGGCCTCATGTTCTAATAGACTTTTATTACATTTATAAAGTTCCTTCTGCGATTTAACACTCTGTATGAAGCACCATGTACATAGCTAAAATAGCTTTTGCATTCAGTGAGCCTACGTTTTATTGATGAGATGAAACAATTTAGGCAAATAAATAAATGTGATGTGATTTGAGGAGGGAGAGAGTACCAACAACTGAGGCATCAGGAAAATTCTTTGTGAAGAGGTGGCCTGGCCTAGAGGAGTCTTGAAGGGTTCTATGAAGCACAGATGAAGAGAAGAGGGCATTTTTGGTAGAGTGGACAAATCTTTTTAAAAGAGTTGGGAGATGGACTATTGATTTTTGTCAAAGAGATCATATTATTTGGAACATATCAGCTATGAAGAAATTCTGAAAAGGGAGTTGGGAGTCAGATTGTGGAAGGCTTGATATTCTAGGCTGAGAGGTTTATATTTTATCATTGGGGTAGTGGGGAGCCATTAAAATTCTTTGAGAAGAGGAGTGGCATGATAAGACCTGGGTTTTTTGAATATTAATTTTTAAGTTATGGTATGCATATTTCTAAAATGATGTATGATGTGTTGTGTATTCTTATCTTAGCTGACTCATAGTTATTAATAGGGGGAAAAAACCTCTTGTCTTCTATCTTGTATGATAGTGATCAAGTTAAATGGGTTTGTTTTACCCTTTTAAGATGAGATAACTTGCCTTACAAATACCATCTTTTTTCCTTCATTTTCCTTCCTTTTTAACACCTGAACCTAAGCAGCTGTCAATTTCAAATTTCTTGGCTTTCATTTTTTAGCACAGGAAGTTATATTTTGTATGCTAACATCTCCTTATTGTACTTCCTACACACATCAAGCTGACACCTAGTGATCTGCTCTAGGATAAAGACAGAAAATGGTAAGGTCCCAAGACAGACTGGAGTTCATAGAAACTAATTTCTCCGCCAATTCCAACACCAAAATCAACTGAATACCGTTGTAGTCTCTGCAATAGATTGTTTGGTTTGGTGAGCAGAACTATCAATTAGAAGTACAAATATAAATCTGGGTTGGGTAAATTCAGTGTTTTAAAATGCAAATCAATTTCTCTATGTCTAGAAAATAGGCTATTGTTATTATTTTCACTTGCAGTTGTAGATAACTGTATATTATTTTCCTGTCCGTAACTTTAACACCAAGAATGCATTTGATTTCTGATAAGAACACGTGGCTATGAAAAGAATTGGTTCTGACAAAAGGTTCTGATACTTAGTGAGTATGGTAGGGAAAGTCAAGTCAGCCCTCTAAGCCTCTTTTTATTCATCTGTAAGATGGTGGTGTGGACCAGGATAATGGTGGTACTGGGGATGTGTGAATTATGCCTCCCAACCCCCATCTCTTTTTCCATATGCTCACCTGGGTATTGTTGCAACCAAGAAAGTTGGAGGTGCTGAGGTGGGACAGTGAACTTTGAACCTTTGTGGACTGGGACTCAGCTGGGGACCTTTTGATTAAGAAGAATATAAAAGTAGTTTTTCAGATTTTGGAGAGAAACTCCTTAGACTTTTGGGAACCTCTTTGGCAACCTTGTTACCAGTGTCCTGGGGGGGTGGGGGTGGAGGTAAGAATAAACTACACAATGATTCTTGCCACATAGGCCAGACTAGTTTTTGTGATTTTGTTTTTTAAATTCTTAAAAAGGTAATGAAATTGTCTTTGAGACCTAATGAGTCTAGGGAACCAAAGCTAAGGCTTTGACATGACTTCTTGGTGGCCAAAGTACAAAAGCTAATACAGGAGGAGTCAAACTAAAATTTACATATTTTCTTAGGGTAAAAGCAAATATTTTCAACTTTGCCCATGCTTCTTGTGTACAGTACTCCTGAATGCTCTCCATTCAGTACTGTAGAACAGGCCATCACTTGAGATGACTGAAAATGAAATTCGTATTACCAACCGAGACAGAAATTGGTTGGAACTTATAGGAAATACAAACTTGACCTTTTTGAGTGTGTGTTGTGGTAGAAGATGAGAATACTAATTTGGGGGGGGGTGCCTCAAAGAAGAGCATGAGAAAATTACATACCAAGGGAGGTGAAACATTTGTTGACTTTTAAACAGAGAAAACTTTGAGCAAAATTGAAATTTTATTGATGAAAAAATACATTTTTATTCATTTTCATCAGTTTCTAACTCTGGATTATGGTTTGTACTCTGAAATCCCCTCAACTCCTGGTGTGGTCATAAATAATGTTGAGAAAACAGCCTATAAAGTAGTACTTTGAAAATAACATTTGTGATGAGTTTTTTCCCCTTCTGATTATAGTAATAGGATATTTGTAAAGTTCCAAAAAAGCTACTTTTTGGTTTTTTGGTTTGTTTGGTTTTTTTGAGATGTCTGGAAACATACAGCACTAAGAAAGGGATAGAAGGGCATGAAATGATTAGACTTGTTCCTGTAATAGATGTACAAAGGCAAGGAAAGGTATTTGGGAAGTGAAGCTATTGGTTTGCAGAAGGTCTGGAATATATAGCTATTTGCCAGCTATCCCCAGATAACATCTGCATTTGTTTTACCCTTGGCAAAGCTAGCTTTCAAGTTTATTGATGCTTAGCACCTACTCAGCTTAACTGGTTAGTTGTTGACTTCTCAGGTACTCTATTGACTGTTAGCAGCCACTTAAACTTAATTACTTTTGTTGATGTCTATCTAGGATTTCTCTTTTTGCCTACGTCCTATAAAGTCTTTTGAAACTCAATCTCTTTATTACTATCCCAGGTGTCTGACTGTTTGAGAGAGATCTACTCTTCATAAGCCTTGGTTGGGTGGGAGACTTAGCTGTCTGGTAATAACAGAGGAGTTTGGCAGTATTGGTAAACTCCACAATTTCCCCCTGCTCCTCCTGAGTTAGTTTTTCATTATATGGATTCATTGTTTTGTTAAAGGGACTGTCAGTGATATCGATTTATTCAACAAACAACTCTTTACTGAGTAACCTCCTCTTTTGTGTCTTTCCGAAGTACCCTGTAGAGAAGTGTAATACTTAGCCCCTGCCCTAAAGAACCTTACCTCTGGTTGAGGGGACCACACACAGTAATGTGATAGTACTTGATTTTTATTGTGGAGAGAGTTATTCATTAATATTTCTGTTTGTTGGGATTTGGATCAGTGGATGAGTGAAAAATCATATGTTAAGCTCTTCCATTATGTTAAATGCTGGAGATACAAATAAGAAAAGTGAGACAGTCCTACCCTCAAGTATCTTACATTCTGTTGTAGGAGAGAATGAATACAGTGTGGGGGCTGGGGCCAGCGGGTTATTTTGGTTTGGCAAGTCTGATGGGTGCAGGGAATGGGGAAGTAGATTGACCTACTCTTTCTTTGGCAGTAACTTTGTTTTTTATTTAATTTTATTTATTTAATTTTTTCTGGCAAGGCAATTGGGGTTAAGTGACTTGCCCAGAGCCACACAGCACACAGCTAGTAAGTGTCAAGCATCTGAGGCTGGATTTGAACTGAGGTCCTCCTGAATCTAGGGCCGGCCAGTACTCTCTCCACTGCGCCACCTAGATGCCCCTTTGGCAGTAACTTTGGCAGGATGGATTTCATTATGGTTCCAGTTCTGGGAAAAGCTTGGAGTGGGAAGGATTCAATATTTCAGGAATGACCAGGTTATAGAATTTGTGGTTAGTAGGAAAAATTGCAAAGGATTATAAAATCAACATAGGTTATTGCTCTAGTTTTATTTTTCCTTTGCTGAATACCAGAGATCTCTTCCAGATCCTACTGCATGTCTGACCATGGTTTTGTCAATTAAATTCAGTGGGTCTAGAATTTACTGAATGGACCAGCTATGGGCCTAGAACAGGGCTTATTGCAAATGGATTGATGAGGCATGGGAAAAAACAAGCAAAATAAAACAATACAAATTCTGTACATTTTTCCAGTTTGCAGAAAACTTAATGCAACTATCACCTCCTTTGCAGTTCCTACTGGAGGGGATGAGTTTGTTCCTGGTACATTGCCATTGTTTGTTGCAATTAGTATTTATTGACTGAGATGACCTTAATCGGTTTCATTGATGTACCTTGGGTTTATTAGGATTTAGCCCTTTCAATCTCTGGAAGGTTGCTACCATAACAGAGATCATATTAATTAGCTGTGAAAGATACATTTTATAATTATGTATTTCTTTCTAAAACTTAAACACAGCACAGTTCAAATCGAGTATAAAAGCATGTAGCCAGATAGATGAGAATGTAAACTACAGCATTCTCTTTCTTTTTCTGGGAAATGAGAATGGGGTTAGGAGGAGGTTGGTTAGGACGATATTATTGCCAGAAAGGTGAGAGATGTCATCAGTGGTTAAAAACCGGATGCATTTTGTACCCTGTGCTCCTTGGGTTTGTTTTGTTTTTGATAGCGGAGGAAGACAGACCAGTTACCTCTTAGCCTCAGGCAAAGTAACTGGAAAAGGATCCTAGGAAGCAATGACAACTCGTTTATCACTGTCTGAAATCACTGGCTCTGGATTCATTTATTTATTATTTTCATATATTTATTTACTTTGTAGAATGGATAAAACAAGGTTGGCTGCTTCACTACTTTTGTATTGGATCTAACTCCACTAGAACAATACCTGCTTTAAAGTGATGTCACTTAACCAATTTCTGCCTCAGTTTCCTCACCTGTAGAATATGCCTCAAAACCATGCTGCACTTGGATAGAGGAACAAGGAATCATTAATGGGTAGAAAAGGGGTTATGTATTTGGGGGAGGGGGTAGAAACAAGATATCTCATCAAATAATTGCGAAAGACTTGTTTGGCTTCAGAGGACAGAACTAAGAAAGTGGGCAAAAGGTGCGGAGAGATAGAAATGTTTTAATGTTTGTTCACATTTCCTGTTTTAAATAATACTAATACCAGCTGAGATAAATTCTGCTTGATCGTCAAAAAAAAAAGTGGGGGGGAGGAGCTAGGTGGTGCAGTGGATAGAGCACCGGCCCTGGAGTCAGGAGTACATGAGTTCAAATCCAGCCTCAGACACTTAACACTTACTAGCTGTGTGACCCTGGGCAAGTTACTTAACCCCAATTGCCTCACTAAAAAAAAAAGTTGGGGAAAGATAGAAACTTCCTTAACAATTAAATTTGTCCAGAAGTGGAAAGGACAATCTCAGAAGGTAGAGTGAGCTTCTTATCACCAAAGGTACTTTAGTGTTAGCCATATTGTAAAGGATACTGCTGTTCAGGTATGGTTTGGATGACCTCTGAAATGAGGAAGTATACCTTTTTTCTCTTTTAAATTGGTGGCATGTAGATGTCACAGGCGGGTAGAGCAATTGGACTTGCAGTCAGGAAGACCTGAGTTCAAATTCTACCTCAGCTGATTACTAGTTTTGTAACCATGGGCTAGTAAGTCACTTCACCTCTCTTCATTTTTCAGTTACATATAAAATGGGCATAATAATAGCACTTAACCTCTCAGGATGGTTGTGAGCATACAAAGGAAAGAATATTTGTAAAGTTCTTTGCAAACCTTAAAGCTCCAAATACATAATAATAATAATAATAATAATAGTTATATTGATAGTGATAGTGATGGCAGTGATGAGATATGAATAGTTGCAGGTACGGACATGTGCTTAATTTCATGTAGGACAGGAATTTTTGCTCTGCTGGTTGAAAAACTGTCATAGAAGA
The DNA here is from genome assembly GCF_019393635.1 of Dromiciops gliroides. Lineage (NCBI taxonomy): Eukaryota > Metazoa > Chordata > Mammalia > Microbiotheria > Microbiotheriidae > Dromiciops > Dromiciops gliroides. The sequence goes on along the minus strand of NC_057863.1, from coordinate 228,180,185 downwards.
GGCATATTTTATAAGTACTTGTGCATAATTTTTTTCATAGGTATTGTGAGGAAAAGTCAGCCTGTTTTTTACTGCCTTGCAGGGAGTAAGATAAACCTTGACTGAGAGGTAATTTTTGAGAGTTAGGGATACATGAATGTAGTTGAGCATTCATAGAGGTATCACTGGCTAAAAAAGGTTGGTAACCAGTGTTGTGGTATTTTAAAATTGGCTCTTAAAAAAGTGATGCGTGATCTCATGCAATTAAAGTCCAGGCCAGAGAATGAACATGGTGTGACTTTCAGTCCAGAGATGACAGTTTCAGATTGGTGAGTTCCAGAAAACTTTGTTATCTGCCATCTACACACAGTCCAAGGTAGGGCCAGGAGTCCAAGATAAAACCTAGAAAACTTGACTGCTCAATGAGGAAGTGGTTAAAGGGTCATTTTTTAACATGTCTGAGTATTCATATCCCTCCACAAAAGGCCCAGTACTAGAATTAATCATATGTAGAGGAGAAGGGGAACAACAAGCTACTCAATGCTGAAGGTGGAAGTAAGGGAGGAACTCATGGCAGGCCAGATAGGGGAGAACACAGAGATAAGGAATCTCTCAGGTACATGGTATAAGAAGTTTATTTGAGAACAGGACACAGACTGAGGAGAATTTGTGAAGGGAAGACAGTTTGAAGTTTTCCTCTTTGATAAAGTTAGAGTACTACTAAGGAGATTTCTCTTTTACTGGGTCTTCCTAGGAAACAAGTAAGGCAACTAGTAAAATAACTGCTAGAACTCCTTTTAATCAGTAACATTTCTCTCAACTGGCTATTAATGAATCCCTGATGAGATATTATCTGATTAAAGGCATTATATTTCCTCAGCAGTATCTGCATTTTAATAGGGAACTCTTAAGCACCAAAGGAAAGAATCTCCTCTAATGCCTGCCACCTGATACTTCCCCCAAGAAGATGTTTTGGGGTTGATTAAGTCTACTAATTATTCATCTCTGTCCAGTGGAATTAGCCACTTACTCTGCCTGCCTTTCAAACTGAACCTGTTTGACTTTCATATGAACCAACTTGGCCTCAGTGCTATTTTTTGATATCAATTTTTGACAATTCCAAGAATATTCCAATAAGGTTGGTGGGTCCAAAAGAGGATTGGATCTGAGGTCAGATGATCTGGGTTCAAATCTTACCTTTGTCATAACTGGGTTGGCCCCAGGAAAGTCCGCATCAGTTTCCTTATAAAATGAGGAGTTAGAAATTTTCTTCCAGCTCTGAGTCCGGTCTGAGTCTCTTATTTGGGTGTTAAATTGCCATTTAACATAGGAATTCACTAATTACTTTATCTCCCCTCTTTCCTTTTTGGACACATATCAAGATGAGAAAATGTATATAGTAAGAGTTAACTATTGTTTATTAGAGGCTGACTATACTTAAAAGCTAAAGGAAAAATTAAAAGAATTTGATGACTTGTGGCATTTATGACCAATGTAATTTCATTGCTCTCTTCATTTAGCTGTTTGTGATGGAGAAAGGAAATTAACAATTTATGTTTTTTATGAATGGATAGTCAATAAATCTCTTAATATTTTCAAATGAGAATATTGAAAACAATGGAAAACATGTTTTTCTTTAAGTAATATGAAATATTTCTCCACTCAGAAAAATATGAATAAATAAAAAGTGCATTTCTTCTGGGTATAGTTCTTTTTAAAATGGCTATCAAAGAGTCATTTAATATTGCATGTTACTAAATGTTTTTGCAGATAAGCTTTCAGAATAGTTTTGGACTTTAATAATAGCAGATAGGTATATAGCTATAGAAGAAATTAGGTGGCTAAGTGCTTTAAAGACATCTCATTTGATCCTCACAACATTCTTGGGAGGTACGTGCTATTATCATCCCCGTATCACAGTGGAGGAAAGTGAGGCAGACAAGGGTTAAGTGCCTGGCCTTGGGGGTCACAGTTAAGGGTAAGGTCTGAGGTCAGATTTGAATTTAGGTCTTCCTGATTCCAGGCCCAGCTCTCCGGACTGTGTCACCTAGATGCTTCTGCGGGCAATTGTTTTTGACTTGAGACATACCAGGAAAGCCCTTCTGACTCCCTTCTCCCAACTTCCAAAACATCTCTCTTCACTGAGACATGCTGATGCCTGAAATTTCACAATTAAAGATTCATTCATTCCTTTGGCCTATGTCTTAAAAATGTATATCCTCCTGGAAAGAGGCAACATCAAATCTTATTAGTAATTCATAACTGTGTCAATCAATTAATTAGCAATCATTTATTAAAACCCTAATATATGATAGAGATTGTGGTAGGCACTGCAAGCACAAAGATAAAAATGAAACAATCCCTGACATCAAGGAACTTTTTTTTTTGAGGGGCAATCAAGGTTCAGTGACTTGCCCAGGATCACATAGCTAGTAAGTGTCAAGTGTCTTTTAAGGAACTTTTTAATATTTTCTTGGGGAGCTACCATAAGGATGCAAAAATATATAAAAGGTAATTTTTTAGGGGAGGTACTAGCCACTTGTAACTCAATTGGCCTGTGCAAAGGTGCAAAGACACAAGCTGAAGTGTCCTGTGTTAGTAACAGTAAGAAGGAGGGGATGGCTTGTCCATAGGGTATGTGAAGGGGAGGAATGTTGTGAAGAGCTTTAAGTGTCACACAGCAGTTTGTATTTGACTCTAGAGGCAATAGACCACTAGAATTTATTGAACTAGAGTTTAGTGACCTGGTTAGATCTGTTTCCACTCTGACAACTGAAGGATCAGAGTAGAGAATCTTGAGGCAGGGAGACATTTGGATGCTATAGGATGCATTAGATGTTAGGATGTTATAGTCCAGGCAAGAGGAGATGAGGATTTATATTAGGGTGGCAGCCATCTGAATGATGGGAGGGGACGGAATCAGAGGTACAACTACAGGGCAGGATTGGCCTTTGGCAAGAAGAACCACTATCTTCATCCAGCTTGAGTAAAGGAGGAGGGAATAGGAGGATGGTGTCAAGGGATTTTGAAATGTAAAGTCAGGAAGAAGAGGGAGCTTAAGGCAGATGGTCTTTATTGTCGGGGAGGGAGTGGTATAGGAAGTTTGAAGTAAGAAGAGACGATTGGGAGCCATCTCTCTGGGGAAGGGGATAGAGAATCAATTATGAAGGAGTAAGGATCACCATGCTACTGTGACGGCTTAGTAGAGATAAGATAACATAAATTTGCAGTGCATTGGTGATTTCCTCCAACACTCTTCTGCAGCAGTCCACTTGCCTGAGAATCTCAAATGGAGAGCAAACAGAGCAAATGTGCATTGGAGAGAACAGTGAAGTGGGAAGAGAAGGAAGAAAATGAAATATTCTCAGGTTCCAGAGAACACACTTTGTTTGCTCACAGTTTTTCTCTAGATCCTTTTTAGATCAGGAATTTAAAACAAGAGTCTTTCTACCTCTTTGGCTTTGAATGACAGACTTTGCTGAGATGCCTTAAGGGGAAATATTGCAGGCTCCAAGAATAAAAGAAATAATACCAGAAGAAGTGGGGCAGCTAGGTGGTACAGTGGATAGAGCACCAGACCTGGAGTCAGGAAAATCTGAGTTCAAATCCAGCTTCAGTTACTTACTAGCTGTTTGACCTTGGGCAAATAATTTAAGACTGTTTCCCTCAGTTTCCTTATCTTTAAAATGAGCTGGGGAAAAAATGGCAAAACACTCCAGTATCTTTGCTAAGAAATCCCAAATGGGGTTCATAAAGAGTCAGACATGATTGAAATGGCTCAACAACAACAGCAAGAGATATGCATATGCATATGTGTCTATATGTCTATATGTGTGTATATATACATATATACACATATACATACACACACATAAATAAACTGGGCACAGGATTTTATTTATAGAGATGAAGCATTGGGTTGAGAGAAAACACTTGTCCCTCTGAACAAAGAATCCGAGAATGCTAGTCTCAAACTCTTGTTTCAAGTATAATAACAGAATCCCCCAATGAAGCCTTAATTTGATTCTCTGAAAGAACATCCCTTCCAAGAATGCCCTTTCAATCAACACACATTAATAATAACAATAATAATTATTATTATTGTTATTAATTATTATGGCAATGGGGGTTAAGTGACCTGCCCAGGGTCACACACTAATAAGTGTCATATGCCTTGGGGCGGATTCGAACTCAGGTTCTCCTGAATCCAGAGCCAGTGCTTTATCCACTGTGCCACCTAGCTGCCCCACACATTAATTATTTTTAAAAGGCAGTGTGGAACACTGGCGCATATAGTACTGTCCTTAGAGTTAGGAAGCCCAGGGTTCAAATTGTACCTCTGACTTTACTCCTATAATGATAAATCGCTTAATCTCTTTTGACTTCAGTTTTCTCATTTGTCAAATGTAGCAGCTGTCTTACAGGATTGTTAATTGGGATCAGATGAGATAATGCATATAAAATATTTTTCAAACTTCTAAGTAATGTAAAAATTTTCAGTCATTATTAGATTATATTTAACAACATTTAAATGAATGTCACTTACTTTTTATGCACTATGTTCTAATGCACTCTGCTCCCCATTTGCATTATCCATTCATTGTTTCTAGTTCTTTCACCCTTTTACTTTTCACCCTCCTCTCATTCAATTCTTAATTTACTCAAAACTATTCTTCCCTCTTTTCTTACCCCAATTTTTCTACTTAACCCAGTGTTCCCCAGTGACTATTGAATTCAGCAAATTCATTGTGAATCATATGAAGTTACTGCTGCTAGCAAGGTTTGGTTTGGTTCCACTAGAAAGAGATGGTGGTAATTATAGAGGAGTTGACATCTCTGTTGTTATTGGCATAAGGAGTGAGATTTGGGTAGGGAATAGTGAGTGAAGGTCAGTTGGGGTAGGTGGTGCAACACGGCTTAAACTAGAGTTGGACCCTGGTAGGCTTGATGTCAAGTGAACAGAAGTGACTTATTTGTTTTGTTGTTCAGTCATTTCTGATTTTTTTTTTTGACCCTGTGGACCATAGCATGTCAGGTCCTTTTGGTTCATTGACTTTTCTTGGCAAAACTGGAGTGGGGCAGCTAGGTGGCACCGGCCCTGGATTCAGGAGGACCTGAGTTCAAATTCGGCCTCAGACACTTGACACTTAGTAGCTGTGTGACCCTGGGCAAGTCACTTAACCTCAGTTGCCTTGAGTGGTTTGCCATTTCCTTCTCTAGTAGTTCACCTTTTGTCAGAACTCTCTACTATGACCTCTCTGTCTTGCGTAACTCGGTACAACACAGCTCATAGTTTCATCAAGCTACACAAGCCCCCCCATCAGTGATAAGGAAGGGGTCCATCTAATGAGTATCTACTATGTAGGAAACATTGTCATGGTCATGATGGGGAATACAAAACGAAGAAAATTTGGACTGCTATTCAGAAACATTTAGTATTGGAAACATGTTCACAATTAATTACAATATCAAGCTGAATATGGTATCTTATGAGTGGTATATGGATCAATCATAGCTGTTTGGGGGCACATACAGTTGGACTAGATGCATAGACATAAACCTTAATGCAGATTAAATGTTTAATTTAAAATTACTGCTATGCTAAGGTCTCTTTAGTCAAACTAAATGCTCCTAAACATGGGAGTTCTAGTTAACTGTAAACTCAGCAGCATAATGTGGTAGATAGAAGAACTAATATAATTTTGGATGCATTAATAGAAATATAGTGTCCAAATAGTCCTTCTCTATTCTTATGTTCAGTCCTAATTGGACCACGTCTAGATCATTCTGTTTTTTCTTGACCAGAGCTTGCTAGATGATGGTGAAAAGATGATTGGAAAAGCATGTCATTCAAGGACTGGTTGATGATTTAACTAGATATTTAGCCTAGAAGAGCAGACTTGGAAGGAAGGGGAGGATGTTGGAATGTGATAACTATTTTCAAATATTTAAAAGACTATAATGTAAAAGAGGGTTTGGACTTGTCTGCTACTAAAGATAGCTTAGAGATGTCAGTGGGAGCCATGGAAATGTTTAAGTCTGGCAAGGGAAGGGAAGAGTAGAGAACAACTTATGACATTGCTCACATCGAGGAAGAGAAGGTAAAGAGGAATCAAGTGAAAAAGACAGAATTAGAAGAGAACTTGGATTGCATAGTATCACAGAATGCATGAGAGTTTGAAGAATGAGGAATAGTCAGCATTTATGATACACAATGGGGCCCGGAAAAAGCCCAAAGAATTTAGCCATTTAGGAAATGATAATCCAATCGAACTTGAAAGATCCTCAGAGATGACTAATTTTGCATGGGAGGAAACTGAGGCCAAAGAGGTCAAGTGATTTTACTTTAGTCTTACAGGTAGTAAGTAGGAGAGACAGGAATACAACCCAGGTTTTCTGACTCTGAATCTTTCTATGGCATCCTCTATACCTTTTGGGGAGCACTTTTGGAGTAGTAGAAAAAAGAAAGGAGGAGCATGGAATGGTAAGCGTGTTGGAATTAATCAGGAGAGGTCTGGTTTCCATTCTGACTCTTCTTGATACTTAAAATGGTTTCTTCATCTATAAAATGGAGAGAATAATCCTTAGAATATTTACTTCACAGGCAGCTGGGTGGTACAGTGAATAAAGCACTGGCCCTGGATTCAGGAGGACCTAAGTTCAAATTTGGCCTCAGACACTTGACACTTATTAGCTGTGTGACCCTGGGCAAGTCACTTAACCCTCATTGCACCCCCCCCCATTTACTTCATACAATTTGCATGAGGAAAGAACTTTGTAAACCTTTATATGCTTTGGAACAGGAACTGTGAAGATGAACAGCTTTCTGGTTCTGACAAAGTCAAGTCCTTAGTGTGGCTTTGTCTAAAATGATTTTTTTAAAAGTTCAAATTGTCTGCTATTTGTGATGATCCCTGCTTTGCTTTGTTATCGCATAGAATCTAAAGTTACTTGTGTATTGCTTTAAATAATGGGTTAATACTTAAAGGATGCAGACCAGTAGAGTAAGTCTTTGACCTTTAGATATATTCTTTTTGATTCTTTAAATTGATTGTACATTCCTTATTTTTAGGATGTAAACCATCATGTACTAACTTGGCAGTTTTATTGGTTATTAGAAGACTTAACTGGATTTTTGTATCTAGAATGTTGAAAAATAAAAGGATGAAATAGGTACATTTTATTGTAACAGTCATTTATTAAGCATGGATGTAATATTGTGTTGAAAACTTCAAAAAGTTTTTAGATAGACCTATAAGTTTAAATGTAGATGTTGATATACTATATTTACCTTAAGCTTCAAAGTCAGTGAATAAACACTTAAGTGTCTTCTCAGTGCCAGGCATGGGCTAAGGCCTGGGGATAAAAAAAAGGTAAGACAGTGCCGATGGAGCTGACAATCTAATGGGGAAGACAACAAACCAATATATACAAATCATCTACATTTAGGATAAATAGGGCATAATTAAGAGAAGGGAGGCAGTAGAATTCAGAGGAATTTCAGAGGGAAGAGCTTCCTATAGAAGAGGAGATTTTAGTTGGCATTTAAAGGAAGCCAGAGTAGAGATGAAGAGGGGAAAGTATTGCAGGCATGGGGTACAGCCAGAGAAAATTGCCTGGAGTTGAGAGATGGAGTGTTTTGTTCCTTGAACAGCTGGGAGACCAGTGTCACTGGATCAAAGAGTACAAGACATTGGGCCTTATACACTGAAACAGGATTTTGTATTTGTTCCTGTAGGTGATAGGGAGCCACTGGAGTTTACTGAGGGGAGAGAGAGAGAGAGAGAGAGAGAGAGAGAGAGAGAGAGAGAGAGAGAGAGAGAGAGAGAGAGAGAGAGAGATCGATCCCACTTGGACAATGAAGGAGAATGGGAAAAGTTTGAAGAAACAAGAAATTTGGATGCACCAGGACATTTAAAGCTTATCAGACTAGCAGATGACACAAAGTATAAAGGTTAGTTAACACAATTGATGAAGAAAACAATAATAGTTCTAGCATTTTTATAGCACCTTCTTTGTACCAGTTAGTGTGCTAAGTACTTTACAATTACTATCTCATTTGATCCTCACAATAACCTTGGGAGGTAGGTGCTATTATTTATCCACTTTTTGCAGTTGAGGAAATTGAGATTAAGTGACTTGCCCAGGGTCACACAACTAGTAACTGTCAGGGCAGATTTGAATTCAGGTCTTCCTGACTCTGGGCCAGGTGCTCCAACCACTCTTCCACCTACCTGCCCCAAGATCCAAAAAAATCTTGATGGGCTCAAGAGCATTGGGATGGATTGAATATAATTAAATTTAGGAGATTTAATGCAAGATCTTACATTTGGATTCAAACAATCACCTCCAGATTAAGGAAGTTTAGCTAAACAGCAATTAATCTGAAAAAGATGTATGTGGGCTCTAGAAGACAACCTCAATGTGAAGGGCAGCTAGGTGGTACGGTGGAGACAGGGAGACAGAGACGGAGAGACACAGAGGGAGAGACTGAGAAACAGACGTGGTTGGACCTATGGTTTAGGAAAATTGATTTGGTTACTGAATGAAGGACGTTGTGGTAAGAGGTGTGGGGAAGAGAAAAATCTATTATCATAGTCCAGGCATGAGGTGATGAGGACCTGTACAGGAGTGGTAGCTGGGTCAGAGAGGAGAAGGGCCATATTAGGGATGTTGCAAAGGTGATATTGGCAGGCCTTGCCACCAGATTAGGTCTGGAGGGTGAGGGGTAGTGAGGAGTCAAGGATAGTTGTGAACCTGAGGAACTGGGAGGATGATGTTTGTTGCCTTCTATAGTAATAGGGAAGATTGAAGGAGGGGAGAGGTTAGAGGGAAAGATTATGAAAAATTAAATGAAAATCATTTGAGCTAGAAAGTAGTTGACCTCACAAAAAAAGTGGTTGAAAGTGAACTTAAGGGCAGCTAGATGGTGCGGTGGATAAAGCACAGGTCCTGGATTCAGGAGGACCTGGGTTCAAATATGACCTCAGACACTTGACATTTACTAGCTGTGTGACCCTGGGCAAGTCACTTAACCCTCATTCCCCCCCCCCCCCCAAAAAAAAGTGAACTTAAAACCTTGAGTTTTGCCACCAACTATTGTAATGGAATGAACATAGGATTTATAGTGAGAGGCTCTTGTGACCACATCCCAGCTCTGGTATGCGATATCCTTTGTGAACTTAAGGAAGTCATTTTACAAATATGAGCCTCAGTTTTCTTATCTGTAAAATGAAGGGGTTGGATCAAATGACTTGAGTTTCCTTTAAGCCCTAAATTTGTGACAGGCCATCTGGGACCCATTGAATCTTATGGTCAGCTGGTTCTATCTTAGGATGGTGACTTAGGAGCAACTAGGATAGGGAAGAAACACTGGCTCCTCAGGACAAGCGATTTCTAGTTAAATGACATCAGCTAATATCTTATTCATTTATACTAAGTTTTAAAAATATTGGTTAAGTATCATAGTTGCATATGCTGAACTGTGTTTTAAATTAGAAAAGACAGCCCTCCCTGTGGTGTAATTTGACATTGTTCTAGTGACCAAAAATCTAATTAAATTCGTAAATACCATAAATATTCCCACCTGTCTTAAATAGCAAATTCAATTCTGAATCATAGAGCATATGGTTCATTTGTTAAATAGGTTGGTGACTGTGAAAGAGCTAGGAAGAAATGAACTAAGAGATGAAGTTCACGTTGGTGGGTGACAGGGGGATTGGGGAAAGTCCTTGATGTCTTGTCAAGGCTATGACTGCCAGATTCTCAGGTAATGATGTGCTCGATATAATACTAATGTTTCATAGAACAGCTGAACAGGAATAGGCAAGGCAAACAGAGAAATGTGAGCACATGGCTTTTGGCCGACCTTTACACATGACTGGTCATCTTGTAGGAGATGGTGAAGATTGATTGGAGGAGCAGTGCCGAAGCAGGGCTAGTCAGGAAAAAAAAATCTACCCCCCCCCCCCGTACTCCACCATGTTTGTCGAGGAGAAGTAATAGTCACTACATCCTGAGTTTGAAGTTTGAACTTTACATATAGGAAAAAAAATGTTTCAAATGGCAGATACCAAGAGACCCAAACATCCATATACAAAGAACAGAAAAAGAGGATTATGTGTGAAACTGAACTGTTATTTTATACAATTTGTTTTTAAAAATAAAACACAAGGGGGCAGCTAGGTGGTACAGTGGATAAAACACCCATCCTGGATTCAGGAGGACCTGAGTTCAAATCCTGCTTCAGACACTTGACATGTACTAGCTGTTTGTGACCTTGGGCAAGTCATTTAACCCTCATTGCCCTGCCCCACCCCCAAAAAGAAAAAAAAAACAAAAAGAAAACAAAGCTATATTGGATCCCTAGCTGTTTGGCCTGGGATGCAGTTGAAATGGTCTACACTATGAGAACATGTGGATGGGTTGCAATATGACTGATGGAGTGAATGACCACATCAGTAATATCACTGATTCATTCGTGAGAAGTTGCAGGAATAGTGTACATACAGAATAATAGTGTCTCCTCCCTACCACAGTATTTTTAAAATGGAAAATGTGGTATTTCAACTTGTTCAGTCATTTCAGGCTTGTCCACTTCTTTAGGACCCCATTAGGGTTTTTTGTTTGTTTGTGGGGGTTTTTTGGCAAAGATGCTGGAATAATGTTCCATTTCCTTCTCCACTTCATTTTACAGATGAGGAAACTGAGGGAAACAAGGTTAAGTGACTTGCCCAGGGTCACACAACTAGTAAGTTTCTGATGCTTGATTTGAACTCAGGTCTTCCTGACTCCAGGCCTGGCACTCTATCCACTGTGCCACTTAGCTATCAGTATTTTGGCTATACAGGGATTAATTGATTGTTTTGAGCACCTAACTAGTTTATAGTATTTCTATGCAGGTAGCTAAGTGGTACATTAAATAGAAAGCCCCGGAATCAGGAAAGCCTGAGTTAATCCCCCCTCCCCCAGGCACTTACTAGATGTGTGACTCTGGGCAAATCACTTAACTTCTGTCAGCCTCAGTTTCCCCACCAGTAAAACAGACATTAAATACTTCTAGGGTTGTTATGAGGATAAAGTGAGATACATATAATAACACACTCTATAAATGATAACTGGTATTATGATAGCAAAACATGCTGCAGTTTGTGAATAAGTGACATTTAAAAAACCAACACATTTTAAGATACGAAACTGATAGTAGCATATACTTTTTCAAATTTGGAAGTCCAGTCACTTCCTACCTGTTGTATTACTATTCTCTGTAAAATACCCAAGTGGTTTCTATAAGCATTTTCAAGTGGTATCTAGCCTCTACTTGAACTCTAAGTTTTTATATTTGTTTCTATTTTAGATTTTTCTTTAAAAAGAAAAAAATTCCTCTGTGAACACAGTATTTTCTTTTTGATGTATGTAGTAGTGAGGAAAACTTTAAAAAAATTACCTATGATGCTGTTATTGCAGAAACTGGCATATGGATTCTGTCTGGATATCCCTTCCTTTTCTTATTTAGTCTTTCCAGCCCTAGCACCTTTCCCTTAAAGAATTATTAACAGCGGCTGGAGGCATATGCCTTTGAACTCAAGGGAAGTTAAACTAGAATTTAAAAGTACTGGTAAATTTTTAGGTTAACCTACTTAAAAAAATAACTGTTAAAACCCCAGCAGAATGAAAAATCATCTGCTTTTCATAGCCTATACTTATGCAAATTTTAAATAATTAAATGAGTTGATGGGGGCCTATTCCTTTCATCTCCTTGGCCTGAGATGAGTGAAAGTAGAATAACAGAAACTAAATGTTTAGAGGAAAGTATTCATTCAGTTAATCAAGTGTGGTGTGGGTTACATCTCCTCTTAGACTTCTTTTAGTCCTTGGCCCTTCACTGTTCCCACTACTGATCTCTATGTTAATTTTCCTTGTGAATTTGATAAAATATAAACATTTTGTTATACAAAGAACTGAAAAAGAAAATTGTACACACAACTGTGAAGTTAGAAATGTATAGAGTTTTTGGAAACAGGAGGCAATGCCCTTTCTGAGGAAGGTAGGAAAGGCTAGTTTGACTGCACAGTAAAGTATAGGAAGGGGATCAGTGTCCAATGAGGCTGGAAAGGTAAGTTGGGGTCAGGTTTCTAAGGGTTTTAAAAGCTTAACAGAGCTATTCGTATTTGATCTTGGAGGCAGTAAGGAGTGGAATTGATTGATTTAGTTGTTGTGTGGTCTGGTCAGATTTAGCAGAGGGAATAGGGTGAACTAGACTGGTTAGAGATTAGAGTTAGGGAGATGAATTAGGAGGCAGTAATTTGTGCAAGAACTGATGAAGACTTGAATTTAGATGGTGGTAGAGAATGAATTGGATATGAGGGATGTTGTTGAGGTAGAAATAACAAGATTTGACAGTGAGGAATCAAGGACAATGCTAAGGTTCCAAACTTGGGAGACTGGAAGGATGGGGCTGCCTTGGTCTTATCTCTTATTTGTTTCAGCTGGCTAATGATAAAATTTGTTTAAGATACAGCCTTATTTGGGATTTACTGTTATGTACAGTGTGAATAACTGGCCTAAGCTTCATTCCTGTGTAATTGTTTTCCAATTTTCCCTGCAGTTTTTGTTGAATAAGGAGTTCTTGATGGGGATATTTGGGGTCCTTTATGCTCCTGTGTTCTGTTGCTTTTGGAATCTTATTTACCTAATCAGTTCCTTTGGTAATCTTTTCTACTTTTTAAACCACTAAAATTGGGGCCATATAGTGGAGGACCTTGTGAATTTCAAAGCACTACCTGAATATAAGCTTATTGAACTATTTCTTTTGGTTGCTATTGACAAGTTTTCAGTAAAATGGTGATGACACATTTGTGCAGAAGGATGATTGGAGGGGAGGGTGTTACCAGTAGGAGGATGACCAATTAAGAAACTCTTGTACAGGCAGGTGGTAATGAAGGCTCCGACAGGAACTGACAATGGGAATAATGGGGAATCAGGCTGGATTCAGGAGAATTCGGCAACTTATTTACATGGTGGAAGGGAAGGGAGAGAAGGAAAAGGCAAAAAGTGAAAAATGATACCAAGTTTTAAAACAATGAAAAAATCATACCAAGCTTTTGAATATAACTGCTTGGGTCAATATTTGGTGGCAAAAATATAGATAGCATGCTTCACAAATTCTGGGGGAAAGCGTGGAGTAGAGTTTTATATTAATAATAATACTTAGGACCTAAACACCATGCATGACAATTCTTCTGTGGCAGATGAACTTTTGCATTTGAGGATGTCAAAATATGTCAGGAAAGATTCCCGTGAACCATTCTGTACTTTCTTACTTTCCCCCCCAACAAATCTCATAGGATAAGAAAAATTAGCATACAATGAATCTTTCATTTCATCTATTCATAGTGGGACAGAGGATTTCCCCGGCTTCTCACTTACTTCTGACAGGTCAGATATGATGATGATGTGGTATGAGGGTTGAGATAAGGAACTGGGGGAGGGGCAGGTCTTCTTACCATTGTAAACCACTTGGGTGCCTCTTTGTCCTAACTAGCTTTATGTGTTGTCCCCTTCCTTTCATCCCTTCAGACAGAGGGGATCAACTTACTTGCTTGTATTCTGTTACCACTATCTGTTGATTTCAATTGTAGTTTAAAAAAAATTCTATGGTTCATTTTGAAAGACTACAATCACACCTCTTCTCTCCTCAAAGCGGGGGTATCACTTTGTTGTTTCCTAGATTTTTGTCGTTTTAGATCAAATGTGGGAAGAAACTAAGGAGTAAAAGGATTCCCTCTGGTAGAGACCCCACCACCACCCTTTCCTTTTTCTCACACTCCCTAGGAAAAGAGAAAGTCATATGTAGGTGCCATTTGTGGCTCTTTTGAGATAAAAAAAGGAATTGATTAAGATTTATCTACATTTCATGAGATAATCTGCCTCAAGCATTTCTTTCAAAGGAACTGGGAATTTTAGAATGAAGAATAGGAAGGAGCCCATGGATGGAAGGTTAAGGAGGTAGTGTATAGGGGTAGAAGACGTTGTTGAAAACAATGCTAAGGGTTCCCTTCCCTCTTCCCTCTTCCCTCTTCTTTTTCTTGTTCCCTAGGCATTGCACTTCCTGGACTAGCCTCGAGGGAGTATGATGAAGGCAGATGGTTTGGGGGTCATTGGAAGAAGCCAATGGGAGGAGGAAGAGGAGTAAACCTTAAAACAGTGGCATTAGGAAGGGAAGGGGAGTTCTTATGGGCACACTGATTGAGTTTGTCTATAGGAAATAGTGCATAAATTGGTCATATACAACTTGGGGATTACCTGTGTATTGACATTTAGCTCTGAGAAAGGGAAACAGATTGCTTTAGTGAACAGAGTATTTTGTACGTGCTGAAAACATGAGTTGACTTATTGGCTGTGCTCAGAATATCATTCATGTGGTTTGGACCTTACCAAAAGCTGAAAGGATTCTTTAAGACAAAGAAAGAACTTGGCTGCCTGTAACAAAGTCTTTAGCTTTTGTTCCTAAAATAACCAAATAAAAAGCATTCCTAGGAATTTGGACCAATTTCCTAATAAGGCAAGTGAAAACAGAACTATAACTTGTAGTTGAGAATACTATGGGCAGGGTACTTAACTCCATGCTCCTATGGTAAGATGTTATTAAAGTTTCCCTAGAGTATACAATTATTATATAATTGCTTAATAAGAGGAAGCTTTTGTTAAGATTTACACTGAAGTGTTTAGCTTTTAAAAAAGAAATCTTCCAGATTTTAATGGAAAATTTTTATGGTCTCGAATAGTGGTCTGTTTTCATTCTCTACTCTTTAAGATAAAACTTATTTATAGTAGGGTGAATTGTGGGCAGAAAATAATCCAACTCTGACTGTAGTATAAATATATGGATGGATATTTAAAATGTCTGCATGCACATAAAATAATGCCAGAGGGACATTCGTTTAATGTAGTTATATAAATGAAAATCTTTTTTGATATACAAATTTGCATAGTGAAAATAATTTTCTCCCCAGAGAAATGGTCATTTTTTAAAAATCCATGATACTGTTTGAAGTATAAAATTCTATTGATTTCTCTTTCTTTCTTCCCTTCCCCCAATTTGGAGCAAGATAATCAGATGCATAAGCATCCCATAAGGTTAGCTGACATGAGAACCATTCTTGTCTTTTATTGGGTCTCAGTTTGTTTCCTGTGTTGGGGATAGGAATAATAAATATAGCTATATCCAGAGTTCAAAATGAAATTACTTTTGATTAACTTTTCTGTGTAGCTTCTTTATTTATATCTCACTTAGTCATACTTACTAAAATTGAGCTTTTAAAAAGTACTGTCAATTAATTCATTCATATATGTAGAGTTCGTTCTCCAAATATGTATAAAGGAAATGTATTGAACCAAAATAAAGGAAATAGTATCAGTTTGTGCTGATTGATCAGTATTGGTTTTCAACTTTTAAAAAAAGAACTTATTTTATTTTTATTTAATTAATTAATTTATTTTTTAGTGAGGCAATTGGGGTTAAGTGACTTGCCCAGGGTCACACAGCTAGTAAGTGTTAAGGGTCTGAGGCCGGATTTGAACTCAGGTACTCCTGACTCCAGGGCCCGTGCTCTATCCACTGCGCCACCTAGCTGCCCCCTTATTTTATTTTTAAAAAATATTCCCCCCAATTATATGTGAAATAGTTTTTAACATTAGTTTTTAAAAATCTTGAATTTCAAATTCCTTCCTTTGTTCCTTCCCCCTCCCCCTCCCCGAGTTGGCCAGAAGTTTGTTATAGATTATACAAGTGCAGTCATGGAAAACATATTTCTGTATTAGTCATGTTGTGAACCAACTATTTTTAAATTCTTTCTCAAGTTTCAGGGAGTAGTGAACTTTGCATTGGAAATATAAAAATTTAGAACTGTAACATACCTTGTAGCTCATCCTAGTTGAAATATTTTATTCATAGACAAAGAAACATTGATAAAGAAAAATTAGGATCTACCCAAGCGTATAGTAACATCATATTGAGTAATAATAATAGCTTACGTTTTTTGTAGCATTTTAAGTTTTGCAAAGTACTTTACCTATTTTATCTCATCTGATCAATAATCCTATAAGGTAGACTCTTTATTCTCACTTTTGTGGATGAGAAAACAGGCTGAGGGAATTTAAGTGACTTGCCAGGGTCATGCAACTAAGTGTATGAGGAAGGATTTGAACTTATGGCCTTCTGACTTCTCAAAATATTCCATCCATTACACCTTGCTGCCTTTAAGTAATTAAAGCTCATGGACTGAGAGGGGAACAAAGGGAACAATTAAGATTCCAGATCCAAAAAAATCTTACCATCAACCCAATTGATTACCTTTAAGTGAAATTAAACTCTACTTTTAGCTATTTAAAATGTGGATTTTTTGGGGTACACTTCTGAGATATGGATAAAAGGAAATGTCATAGATAGTACTTCTAGTTATAATTTTGTTTGCCCATGGTAAATATACCTAAATATTCAACAAATTATCTCTTCTTTTTTTTAAAAGCTAAGGATTTCTTTTTATCTGGTGTTTTCTTACATGAGTGTGAATTATAATTCTTATGCACAAATTAAAAAGTATGATTATGAACTAAGAAGAAGAGAGCTGAACAGGAGATACATATTTTCTCCCCCCTCTCCCAGCCTCCTCTCTTTGTTTTCCTGTGTTAAACTTGGAGATAGGGAAGAAACACATCAGAGAAAAGTTGGGGATGTCTGACAGAAAGGTTGAAAGGAATTTAAGGATAATTATAACTTAAAAGCTAAACAGAAAATGAAGAGTTCAGCTCTTCTCAGTTCGTAATCATACTTTAAAATATAAAAAACGACAAAGATTAGCAAAAACATTTGTTCTACAAGAATTCTTAGTAGAGAGTTGATTCAAAAGTTTTCTTTTTTAATGACATTTTCTGTAATATGATTTTACTAGAAATAGGCTCAGTAGTTTCAGGGTTATTAATAGTTTTGTTTTTGTGGTCATTGAACGTTTCAGATACGTTAACAATTAGGAATTGATAGTATATTTGAATAGTAAATAGACCTAAAGCTATTTCACTCTGTACATAGTTACTTTGAACAGTTCACCAAGTATTGATTAAGTGCAGAACATTTTTGCCAACACTAGGGGACTTATTAAGATGAACACCAGTGGACAGAGTACCCAGCCTGGAGTTAGGAAGACTCCTCTTCCTGAATTCAAATCTGGCTTCAGACACTTAGTAGCTGTGTGACCCTGGGCAGGTCACTTCACCATGTTTGCCTCAGTTTCCTCACTTCTACAATGAGCTGGAGAAGGAAATGACAAACCACTCCAGTATCTTTGCCCAGAAAAACCCCAAATGGGGTCAGAGTCAGACTCGAGTGAAACCACTAAACAATAAAATATAGTATTTTGTGGTTACAAAGGACTTTTCACACAATTCTGTGATGAAGTGCTTTGTGCAAATGTTGTTATCACCATTTAACAAATGAGACCTCCTTAGAACAATTAAGTGACTTGTCCATAGCTATAGAACCAAAAAGGGGCTGAGCCAGGATAGTCTTTGCCCTCACTTAGCGCATTCACAGCAAACCTCACTCATTTAACTTAGCTGGTAAGTGGAATGTTGTGGTTAACCCAAAATTCTGGTTAATAGAGAACTTGCATATGTATTATACATTAGCAATATTTGGGAATTAGACTACAGTAAAGTGCATTCAGTGTTTTAAATGAACTTTTGAATGTAATTTAATCTTTGGGAATCAGATGACCCCATCTGATTTTAAGTTTAAATTCTCCTTGTGAGCATCAGTTATCATACAGCATTAAAGGTGTGCAAATTTGATGATCTCTGTAAGTTGTGAGTACAGCTGCTTATTACACCATGGATATGCTAGCCTTGTTCATCCTTTTCGTTTTTCTTGCGTGGATAGTCAGGCCAAACTTTTGAGTGATAATTAGTTTTTAAATTTTGGATAGCCACTTCAAGGGGATGGTGTGCTGGGCCCATAGTTAAATAGGAGGAGAATAGGTTATTTCAGGAAATTGCAAAGTTCTTCTATTGACCTCAGGTTTCTTTCTTTTTCTTTTTGTTGTTGATTCTTTCTCAGTATTTAGAGAACAACAACAAAAAGGATTGTGCTTAAACAATGAACTTCTGTTATGTAAACTTATTTTAAAACAAGGTATATTAAATTTAATATGGTTAACAAAATTCTCATTTCCTTTCTTGCCTTCTTTCACTTTTTCTTTTGTGTATTTTTAACTGTTTTATTGATACTACTTTTAAAAAAATATTTTTGCAATTCTATTATTCCCTACCAACTCATTCTCTTTCCACTGCCAGCCATAGGAACACTTCCTTTTAGGGAAAAAAAGGTAGTTGGGTGTGAAAAACCTATCAACGGAATGACCACATCTGAAAATATATGTCTTATTCTTTACTTCCGTACTCCATATGAAGCATGCTTCATCATCATGTTTTTAAAGTTATCTGTCTTCATTATAGAATTTAAAATATATTGTACATAGACAAAAGAGGGAAAGAAAGAGATTATTAGGTAAGTAGGAAAGTGTCACATGCTCAAATTCAAAACACTTTCCATCTTTTTAAAAAAAGACTATATAGGTGGGAATTATTAGACTTCCTTTCCATAAGTAAATTATACTTACGTGGAAATTCATCAGTATAGGATGGAAGACATTCTTTGTAATTTGAAGTTACTCTTTATCTCACTATAGTTCCTGAAAATTAGAGTAATTGAAGTGAAATTTAAGAACACACATACCTTGATTTCCCATTTCTGTGCTTGGTTGGAGACAACATAGTTCTTTTAAAGTCTACAGGTCGCCTTTAAATGCTAAACAAAAACTGGAAGGCATACCATCTTTTGGCAAGGTCCTAAAATTTCATTAAGAAAAGGTAACTTTGAAATAGAAGGATAGCATATAGGTAGGAAAAAATAAAAATAAGAAAGATTACATAATTGCTAGATGGAATTTATTTTAAAATAAAAACAAATAAAATCAAGTAATCATTTTTCCTTACCTATTTTTGGTCCCATTCATTTGAGAAATGCACCTTTTCCTATTATTAATGATATTGAATTGCTAAGGAAGTAACCAGCATTTGATTACAGCATTGTAAGATGACTCTTAAATATATGGGATATATAAGGGGAAAATTGTATGGGAATTTTAGAGATTTTTTTAAAGGATCTTTTTTTTTCCTTCTGAAAATTTCAAATTTAGGATTTTGGAAATTTAGAGTAGTTTGAGAGATTTTTAAAAGGAATTTTTTCCTCCTGGAAAATTGCAAATTTAGACCTTTTTCTATTAAAATTATTATCAAATGACTTTATAAATTGTTGCCTTCATTTGCTCCCTCTAGATGGTTTCTTAAAATTAAGCAGTGGGGAAATTTTAACCAGAAGATTGTTTTCATCCAGAGATTATCTTAAAATTTTAGTCCAAACCACTTATTTTACAGAAGAGGAAAATGAGACCTAGAAAGACTTCAGACAACAAAGGTAGAAAGTAGGAGGCCTGGGATTTTGAATCTAGGGCCTGACTTTAAATATATTCTTTTCATTATACCTGACTACTTATCTTTATATCATTTGAATCAGAATACATTTAATGTATCAAAAGATCCAGACAAAATGAGTAAATATGGAGAATCCATGAGTGTTTCACTTTGAAAACATAGAAAAAAAACACAGTGGAAGACTTTATTTTGGAAATGGGAATAATTTATTTTGCCAATACATGCTGCTATAAATTTTTTTTTTGGCAGAAATGTCAGTAATTATTTTAAAAAATATTTTCACCCAATTACATGAAAGAACAATTTCTAACCTTCTTCTTATCCTTTTTTTTTTACACAATTTTGAGTTTCAAATTTTCTCCCATTCTCTTTCTCCTCCCCCATCATTGAGAAGGCAAGCAATCTTATAAAGGTTACACTTGTGTAGTCATGTAAAACATATTTCCATATTAGTCATATTTTGAAAGAAAACACAGATCCAAAAAAACCCTAAGAAAAATAAAGTTAAAAAAACCCAAAAAACAACCCGCAGTATACTTTAATCTACATTCAGATTCCATCAGTTCTTTCTCTGGAAGTGGATAGCAGTTTTCATCATAGGTCCTTCAGAATTGTCTTGGATCTTTGTATTGCTGAGAATAGGTAAGTGTCACAGTTGATCATTGTACACTATTGCTGTTATTATGTATAATGGCCTGCTGGTTCTGTTTACTCCACTTTGCATTAGTTCATGTAGTTCATGAGTCCTTTCCAAGTTTTTCTGAAAGCATCCCTTTCTTATAGCATAATAGTATTCCATCACAACCATAGACTGCAGCTTCTTTAGCTATTCCCCAATTGATGGACAATCCCCATAATTTCCAATTCTTTGCCACCACCAAAAGAGCTACTACCGATATTTTTGTACACCTTGGTCTTTTCCCTTTTAAAAATATATCTCTTGGGGGGGGGCAGCTAGGTGGCACAGTGGATAGAACACCGGCCCTGGAGTCAGGAGTACCTGAGTTCAAATCCGGCCTCAGACACTTAACACTTACTAGCTGTGTGACCCTGGGCAAGTCACTTAACCCCAATTGCCTCACTAAAAAAAAAAAAAAAACCTAAAAAAAAATATATATATATCTCTTGGGCTGGTACCTCAGAGTTGTTTTAATTTGCACTTCTCTAATCAGTAGTGATTTAGATAATTTTTTATAAGTATAGATAACTTTGATTTCTTAATCTGAAAACTTCCTGTCATTATCCTTTGACCCTATTTCAGTTGGGGAATGGAAATGTCAGTGATTATAAGCATGCAGGATCATAGTACTACAGAACTTAGATCTGGAAAGGATGTTGGAGACCATTTAGACTCATCTCTTCATTTTACAGAAGAGGAAACTGAGGCCCAAAGAAACTAAATGACTTGGATCATAGCCCTAGATGGAGGAAACCTTAGAGAAAGCTTGTCCACTTGTCTTTCATTAGACAAAACAAAACCAAAAAAAAACAACAAACAAAAAACCCCACCAACCTCCATCCTTAGTCTTTCACATATTGCAGAAAACGTATGTTTGGTCCAGAAAGGCAGTAGGGTTTCTGTAAAGCATGTTCCACTTACAACATGGTTGAAAAGTTTACCTGGTAGGCTCTGACTCTTGTCATTTCTCTGCTTCTGCAATACCTGAAAGAGAATGATTTATATTTTAAAATGTATTGAATCAATAAATATACTAATTAAAAATCCACAAAAATTATCAGAGTTATTCTATGGTTTGATCAGGGAGCTTGGAACTTCCCCATGGAACCTCGTTATGGAATATTTTTATCTCTTTGTAGCCTGCATTTACCTGAGGTTTATTGAGTATGTTTTCAGTAAAGTAATTATTTCTCTGAATTCTCAGGCTATGAGTGGTCCAAAGTAGTAAATATGGACACTTGGCTCAGGTTAGCTAGAAATATTGACAATGAAATAGTCCCTCATTTCAGGGGGCTAACATCCTATTGGGGGAGTCAACATGCCAGTATATAAGCATATAAAATATACTTAATCCTCAATGGATTTATGACTTCATTGTTTGGTGAGTTCCCTGAGTTGATGCAGACTATGACACCCACCCATGGCCAACCGTTCCTTGGGATACCCATCCATGTCTTCCCAAAGAGTTTGCCACTGGGTGTGCTGGAAGTCTGTCTTGATTTTCTCTGACATCTTGAGACTCTCAGAGTACCACTCTGACCACCCACCTCTTATAGCCTTTTAGTGACGTGACTAGCCCATCTTCTCTTCTTGTCATACAATTCTTGGATTACATCCTTTATTCCTGTTCTTCAGAATTCCTAGTTGGGTATATGTTGGAACCTGCTTATAACTGTTGTGCATCTTTCCATTATTCTCTGTGTGATGTTCATCTTTAGTTTTGCAGAGGTAGTTGGTGTCCCAGCTCAGACTGACATACAGAAATATTAGTAAAAGATTTATGTTGAAAAGATGAGGGTTTCTCTCAACCACAAACACGTATACATTGAGGTCATTCTTGAAGAGGCTTCTAGTTGGGAGCAAGTCGACTATCACAAATGATATGCAGCAGTGGACTTCATGTTTACCAAATCACAATTTACTGAAAGTTGTAGAGAATATATGGTCCAGTTGGGTTTCTTGTCGATGATCAAAAAAGTATTTTCGACTCAGTAGAACAGAATACTTTCATAAGGCTCTTAACAACAAGGTTTCCCCTAGCCATATATGAAGATCATTCAAGACTGAATAACAATAAAATTACCCTGTTCAGTGACCCTCTAATGATAAACATGAGGAGAAAAACAGGGAGATGTATGCCTATCTCACCAAAAGAATTTGTCACTTGGCTAGAGGTGATCTAACAGATTCCAGGTCTGTGAGGCATTCCTAGGGGGTGATGAGATTTTCCAGATGCTCTTTTTTGTGGATATGGCATTGTGTTGCTTGCATCAAATCCCAAGACATTTCAGAGCTGTCTGGAAGAGATTTATAATCACTCAAAGGAGGTAAACGCCAAATGAATGAAGAATGTCAATTTCCCAGATTTTAATGTGAATCTGAAAGGACAACTTATATAGAGTTTGACCAACAGTATATATGTCTGAGACATACAGTACAGAAGGACAATGAGCTGGTCCCATAGTTGAAAAAAGAGAGTACAAGCTAGTTTGCTTTTGAAAAATTGCAAAACACTTCTCACTGACCCCAGGTTTTTCAGCAGAGGCCCATCTTTTCATTCACTGACCCCAAGTTTTTCAGCAAGGGCCCATCTTTTCAATGCAGAAATATATACAAAATAAAAAACAAGGTGATTTTTGTCAGGGAGGTACTAGTTACTGGAGGGGAATCAGGAAAGAAAAGGCTTCATGTAGAAAGTGGTGCTTGAGCTAAAACTTGAAGGCATCTAGGGATGCTAAGAGGCAGAAGAAGTGAGGAGGAAATATATTACAGGAATGGGAGATGATAGCATGTGCAAAGCTGTGGGGGAGGGATAGAGAATGTCCTTTGTGAAAGGCAGAAGCCAGAAACTCTGTGAAGTAAGAAAGCTAGATTGGCTGGACCAATAATGTCAAACTCAAATGGAAATGGGGCCCATTAAATTGTGTACAAGGAAATCCGTAGGCTGTGTATTGAATTAGAAAACTGTGATTAATATCATCTATGTCTTTCATTTATTTTTAAATATATTAATACATTTAAAAATGCTACTTATGTTTTCTTGTACTTTTATTTTGTTAAATAATTCCTAATTACATTTTTTGGGGTGGGGCAATGAGGGTTAAGTGACTTGCCCAAGGTCACACAGCTACTCCTAATTACCTTTTAATCTGGTTTGGGTTGCATTCTGGGGTGTTGTGTTGTTTGACACCTCTGGGCTGGATTATAGAGTGTGTGAATAACTGTAGTATGCATGAATCCTGAAAAGTCAGGTCGGGGTCTGGTTGTGAAGGTCTTTAAATGCCAAATAGGACTTTATAATTGATCTTATAGGTAATTATTGAGGAGTAAAGTGATATTAGGTTTGGGAATTTCAGTTTCATAGCTGTGTATAGGATGGATCAGAGAGGGGAGAACTAATAAGGAGGCTCTTGCAAGTAGTCCAAGTGAGAGGTGATGAGGGCCTAAAATAATGTGGTAACTTTGTGAATGGAGATAAGAAGACACTTGAGAGATGTGGACATGAAATTGACAAGCCTGATTAGATTTATGTGGTGAGGGAGAACGAGGTGAGGTTAATTCCAAGGTTGTGAACCTAGCGATTGGAAAGATGGTGGTACCCTGGATAAAAATAAGGAAGTTGGTGGGGAGGAGTTTGGGAGGAAAGATAATGTTTATTGATTGATTGATTGGTTTGAACGTGTAGCTTTTGAAATGCCTATGGGGCACCAATTCAAAATGTACAATAAGCAGTTTGTGATGTGTTCCTGGAGCTCAGGAGACTATGGCTAGATAGATATATTGATCTGTGTAGAGATGATAATTAAACCCATGGGAACTAATGAGGTCAACCAGAGAAAGTGAAGAGAGAGAAAAAGGAGAAGTCTAGGAACCTTTGGGGTTTACCTATTGTTAGGGAGCCTGAGATATGGATGATGATCCAGCAAAGGAGACATAAGATACATAGGAAGACCAAGAGGGGGCAGTGTCAAAAACCCTTAGAGAATTGAGAATATCCCATAGTAGAATATGTTCAATAATTTCAGATGCTGAAGAGAAGTCATGAAGGATGAGGATTTGAGAAAAGCCCATCATATTTGGCAATTAAGAGATAGATCATTGGTAAGAGATATTTAGGTTGAGTGAAGTTGGAAGTAAAGATTGGAAACCAATTTGTTGCAAAGGTTTGAGAAGTAGAAGCAATGGAATGGATAGAGTTTTTCAAGGCATTTGGCTATATGAAAGGGAGAACAGAATGTTAGCTTGAGGGAATAGTAGAGAAATTTGTGTCAGTCTGGTCAAGCATTAATTTTTTATAATTCCATGAAAATGATTTTTTAAAAATGAATCATCAGAAGCTTGCTGTTAGCTCAGAAAATGAGACTGAGCTCTTTACAGTTGTTATTCAATTAAATTTCTCCTCTCTTCCCTGCCCCCATTTTCTTTTCTGAAAATGAATATGCTATACTTTGCATTTGTCCTGTTAATTAGCGTGAGTAAGGCACAGTAGCAGGATTTATTGGAAAACATGGATTGGAGTCTTATTGGATCCACAGAAGACCTGAATGGGCCTTCAGAATAAAATCATGGGCTCTTCTAAATATCAAATGTCAAACGTGATTATTTTATGAGCTAACATTAGAAATGTAATACTTTTTAATATTATTAAACGATCAAGATGACTTTACATTTGTAAAGGGATTTAAAAAGTGTTGTACATAGTTTCTCAAAGTTTTTCTCTTGCGAGAAAAAAAAATTTTTCCGATTTTCAAATTTATTACCAGTCCTTTCTATCCCAACCACCAAATTTTAATGAACAAAAGTTGACCTCAAAATTATGCATTAGATATATTCTTAACTGTTTTGTGCAGAGTGGATATTTGTATATTATACTAATGAATTTCATTTTGTTATCTAAAATGTGCTTCCCTCAGAGAATGTTTTGACCTCAGTGCCAAAGTTCATGTTGAATTCTTTACAATTTAAAAAGCTCTTTATCTCTGTCAATGTGTTAAATCTGTGCTAACCAATAAATTTTTTTTTTAGCGAATGCCTATTATGTGAATGAATGAATTAAAAAAGGATTTATTTCTATTTGCTAAACATTGTGCTAAGTGCTAGGGTTCAAATAGAAAAAAAAGGAGTCCCTGCTCTCAAGAACAATGACCTTGAGAGACAAATGATAAGGGCTGGAGGTCTTTAGGTTGCAGGGGCAGTGCCTATGGGGCTTGCTCATTCTTCAGTTTCTCTTTTCTTCTCCAAAGTGCAGCTATGTCTTGAATAGGTAGAGGAGTATAGCAGGGATCCGGCCACATCACTGTTGGAAAATAGGGAGTAGATTCAAGGACGAATTGGTGCCAGGGCTCTGGGTTCCCTTCTGTAAGTCTAGGAATGGGGGCTGGGGCTCAGTTACAGTCAAGCTAGGAAGGGTTTCCCTGATGACATCTGTTTAGTGGGAGGAGGGGAGAGCACTTGGAGAAGCTGTCATGTGGAAAAGAGATTAAACTTGTTCTGTTTAGATTCGGAGGGCAGGACCAGGAGCAGTAGTTTGGATTTGCTACCAGGAAATATTTGCTAAGGAGCTGTTCTATAGTGTAACGAGCTGCCTCTTCCTTGGAAGTCTTCAAGCAGAGACTAGACAACCAACCATTTGTCCCTTTTATGTTGGTGAGGATTTCTTTGATGTATGGATTGACCCCTGAAGTCCCTTCTAAGTTTCAAATTCTGTGTTTCTGTGCTGGGGATTGGAGGATACCAGGAAATGGAATAGCAGCTTAGTTTTTATTCTAGTTTGAGGAGTAGGATATGAAGGCTTAAAAGATACAAACCTATAATTAACAATTAGCTGCTTGCAGACTTAAGTGCCATAGGATATTTGAAGATATTGTGAGATAACTCACCACTAGGGATGGGCAGCAAATGTTTGATGATTTGAATCTTCAAAAGATGGGATACTCTTTGGACAGGTGTCGAATAATTGGAAAGGTATTCCCAGATGGAGGAAACAGTGTGAACAAAAGTGCAAAAAAAGACAGAATTCAACTAAGTTAACTATTATTTAGTGAACACCTACTGTGTGCCAAGCAGATCAGTATAATTGTTCTAAAGGGTTTTGGGAGTTCCATGCACCACCTCTAGCCCTGTTACTCAAACGAATGATTATTTCATAGATAATCACAATGTACCCACAATTACAACCATTTTGTTGAGGGCCCTCAGTAACATAAGAAAACTTGAATACTTAAGTGGCCACACTGATTGTGCTATGATACTTAGCAGAGAGAACTCCATAGTTGGCATAGCTCTAATGAAGAACCCCCATCAACCCCCAGCCCCACCACCAATGCCCATTACCTATTTGTTGATGGATTGTCTGGTTAAATAGAAACATGCTTGATTCCTGCTTTACAACAAAAACCTTTAGCTGTTTTTGTTCTTAAGCATAGCAAGCCAACTATTAAGAATTTGTTTTATCCTAATAACTGCCTGAGTGATAACAAAACTGTACTTCTGTCTGATAAGAATATTTGTCTTTTTGATTTGAATCAGCAGTTGGGTTTTTGTTTTATTTTTGTTTTTGTTTTTTGGTAGCTCATATTCTGTGGTTCATTTAGACATTACATAATGTCTAAGCCATTATGTAGGCAGCCAATGTTATCTGGACTAAATCGTGCACTCAGGAGCAAGTTCAAATCCTGTCAGCATGGAATGTTGTAATCTTGGGTGTGGCCCACATCACTTTCCTAAGATTCAGCTTTTTCCTTTGTAACATCAATCCCCTTAGAGGTTTTTTGCAATTATCAAATGTGCTAAATGTTTATAAAGAATTTTCTAAACCACAAAACATCAAGTAAATTCCAGCTATTCTTATTAAATGACTATCAGATATAAACTAATGATCAATTAAGGTAGATTTTAAAAACTTAAAAAAAAAATCATGGATCCCTTTCAATGGTCTAGTGAAGCCTATGGACCTCTCAGAATAATATTTTTTAAGTGAATAAAGAAAATACATAGAATTACAAAGGAAACAATTACATTAAAATGCAGTTATCAGAATATTTAAATAAAATATTTATAGACTCCAGGTTAACCCCTGTGTTAGATTAAATGCTTAGTTGTGTTGTTGTTCTTGTTACTTTCAAAGGAGATTTGCTTTCATTGATAAAGGGGACTCCCTCCCCCAATCCTCTTAGAAAGTTACTTGGGGCACTTGAGAAGTTGAATGACTCAGGGTCCATAGCTTACCATATTTCACAAACTGGACTTGAATCCAGTTCCCACTGAGGGACAGACTGCCTGACAAAAGCTTATGCTAAAAGATAACTGAAAGAGGAAGGAGGTGTTAAGTTGATTAGATTTCTTTCATTCTTATTTTCTGATTCCTTTTAAACCCTGGGGATAATGACATTTGTTGATTTGGAGCTGGATGGTGTGGAATTCTAAACCTCTCTGTTCAGCAGGGTGAATAATTAAACCTTAGAGAATTACCTAGTTACTGGTTTGTTTAGTTAGGGAAGAGGAGCACATTTCTTTCCCCATTTGCTTCATCTCTGATCTTAGACTTCTCTTCTTATCCCTTTATTATCAGTTGCCTTTATCTTATAAAGAAAGCCCTTCTCTCACTGCTCTGTTCTTTACTCTTCATTCTTGCCCTGATATAAATAGAATCCCTTAAGAACTAAACTTGATGATCAGAGAAATTTTCAGTTCAAGCAAGAAATGACTTGCCCTTTGTGAGCATTCTGTTTGCTGCCTTCTGAGTACAAACCTCTCTACAAACATATAGCATGGTGCTTATAATAACAATAATTGACATTTATATAGAGCTTTATAGATGTTATCTCGTTTGATCCAGTTTACAGAGTGCTTTTTCTATATTATCTCATTTGATCCTGATGGCAATTTCTTGAAGGAGGCTGAGGTAAGACATTTTAGAGATGGAGAAATTGAGAGTCATTGAGGGAAATTGACTGGCCCAAGGTCACGCAGCTAGTAAGTGGAATTGTAAATAGAATCCAAAATTAGAACTAGACCTTTTGATTCCTACTTCAGTGCTGCTTTTCTTAAGATTATAGGTTTAAAAAACTCGATATCATTCTTAGGTTTCAAATAACTAGAGAGGGAAAGTTCCTGTAACACATGATCACCTATAAAAATGGAGAATAGATTGTCACAGAAATTTATAGAACAATTGATTATGTTCTGTAATTGAAGACAAAATACAATCGCTTCCTCATTACAGGACCCAAAGAACTAAAGTAAATAAGCAGTACGTTAAATAGGCAATTTAACCTATGTTTTTTATTTCAAGGAAATATATAGGGGTGTGGAATAATAATTATATTTATATAGCATGCTAAGGTTTACAACGTACCTTAAAATATCATATAATTTTATTTCAATAGCCCTAGAAGGTAAGTGCTATTATTATCCCCATTTTGCAGTCAAGGGAACTGAGGCAAAGGGTATTTGTGCCAATGATTTGCTTATAGTTGGTGTGGTTCCCAGAAGAGAAGTTTAACAGATTACAGAGTCTTAAAAACTTAAGGGTAAAGAGACTGAGAGGAAAAGCCATTGTTTATCTCTGTCATGTTTAAGACAACTCTTTTTTAGTGCATTTTACCTGGGAGAAATAAAGTATTTTAATCAAAAGTTTGATTTGTTAAATCTTACAATAATTGCTATTTCATTTCTGGAATGTCACTATAAGATGTGTAGGTATTTGGGGTTTTGCCACTAAAAACAAAGGGGATTTGACTCATTTTTTGAGGGGAACCAATGCATTTCCTATTTTTTGCTCCTTAGAATTTTACAGTGTACTTAAGTCATAACTACTAAAAGCACCTACAACTTCCCATTAGTCCACTTTGGGGTCACCGCAAGCACATTCCCGTTTGCCACCTAATGTTGGGGAAAGTAACTCCAGGTAGATGGTTAACCAAAATTGTTTTCTGCTCATCAGCTTTACATTGTCTTTAGAGAAGTGGATAGTGACCAAAAGTGTGAATTACCTTTGTTTTGCTGCTGGTAGACATGTAATCTTTTGAGTATCAGAGGTCTTTTGCTTCCTGAAATTGCTTTAGCCCTTGGCATTTCCCTGCTATTTTTACTCATTATGGGTTCCTAGCCTCTGAAAATCATTTCATGTGACTCGGATTGAAAAGGGACTGAATGGATAATAGAGAGAAAGAGGCATAATTGAAATCATCTTCATGGGTTATTCAAGCCACTAGTCTAGACCAAATAAAATAGGGATAAAGGAGTGATATTTTCTTACATATTTTATTAATTCATTAACCGCTTAACACTAAGACACAGGCATATAGTGAAGCCCAAACTGAACTGTGGGAACATACACCTCAGGTTTGGGGTTTTTTAAAAGATTGACTTTCAATCTAATTGAAAGATATTCATTGTATTTCTTTTAGTGGTATACAGAAGGTGAGATTGCTTATTGTCAATTATAAATAATAACTGATATTTATATATCATTTTAAGGTTTTCAAAGCACCTTTACAGACATCATCATCTCATTTAATCCTCATAACAACTCTATGAAATAGGTACCTATTTCACAGATGAGTAAACTGAGTCCAACAAAATTTAGAGAGGTAAAATTGCTATCTAGTTAAATAAAAACTAAAATGACTACTAAAATACTAAAACTCTATCCTGATTGGACCTTTTGGTCTCTTCTTTCTCTAATCTATCTTCCACACAGAAGGTAAAATAAATTTTATAAAGCTCAATTCTGACCATGCCACTCCCCTGTTCAAAAATTTTTAGTGGTTCCCTATTAGTTTTATGGTAAAATATTAACTCCTCAGTTGGACAGTTAATGCTCTTCATAATCTGTCTCTAGCCTGCCTTTCTAGACTTATTTTACATACAGACTAAGACTAAGTACAGACTAAGTACAAAGTAATTTACCTGTATATAAGGGAGCGCGGGGGAGACTAAAAATTGGCAGAATTAGGAAGAGACGTTATAGGAAGTGACAGCTAATCTTAAAAGGACCAAAAGATTAATTGCCTTCTCCCTGTTAATTATTTCCAATTTATCCTGTATATAACTTATTTGTATACATTTGTTTGTATGTCGTCTCCCCTATTAGATTGTGAGCTCCTTGGGAACAGGGACTGTCTTTTGTCTCTTTTTGTATCTCCAGTGCTTAGCACAATGCCTGTCATAGAGTAGGTGTTTAATAAATATTGATTGATTGGAGTAAAGGCAGGAGAGAATTCTGGACATTGAGGTACAAACTGTACAAAAGGTCCATAGTCAGGAGTTTGAATGTTCTATAATTGAAAAACAAACAAACAAATAACCCAAAGCGTTTTATTGATGCCTTGTGATTCTGTATCACAATCATTTGACAGCCCCCCCACCCCATTTCCCAATTGAACTCTCCTTTTTAGATGGTATTTAGTTCTGCTATTCCAAAACCTCTTTGAGAACCCCAGAGTGAAGTCTGCTTTACATAAGGTCTTTTTGGTACTTTGCTAACTAATCTCCTTTGGATTGGATGGGGGCCAAGACAAATCTGTCCAGGAGTGTACTGAATTCTGCTTTGTGGAGAGTAGTCCTATATAGGAGCTTCAGGTACTTATAAAAGCAGCCATGACATATTTAATAAGGGCTTCTGGATAGTACCTGTGTTTTATGACCTACATATCAGTGTGGCATCTCTATCAATCTCTTATTTACTTTGCATTTTTATTGGTTGAGTGTAAATCTACTAATACTTAAAGCTTAGTAACTGAAAAGTACATCTCCAGGTCATTAATGTGAACAGCCTGTTTTCTCTTTAAACTCATAAAACTGGGCTTTCAGTGGAATTAATGGGAATAGTTGAAATGATGGTGGCCAAGGTAATGTGCTTGGTTAGAGGGAGGTCAAATTAAGCCAGCTACTAAATACTTAATACTTAAAAAAAAAAAAAAAGATAGTACCTAGATAAAGAAAGCAACATATAATATGGTTTCCAAACATTGAATTATTGACTTTTGATTTTTAATTTAGGAATTCCTGAAAAAAGGACAGTCTAAATTATATAACTGTATTTTTATGTTTCCCATAGAAATTTGAGAATGTATCATATAAAAGTAGCCACAGAGTGTCTTTATTTGAATTGTAGTCTGTTGAAGTCAACAGTGCTGAACTGAGTCATGGCTATAGCTGTTGTAGTATACTTGGGGCAGCTAGGTGGAGCCATGGATAGAGCACTGGACTGGGAATCATGAAGACTCATTATCCTGGGTTCATATCTGTCCTCTGACACTAGCTGTGTCACCTTCACTTAACTCTGTTTACCTCAGTTTCCTCATCTGTAAAATAACTGGTTAACCACTCCATTGTCTTTGCCGAGAAAACTCCAAATGGGGTCACAGAGTTAGACATGACTAAGACAACTCAACAACAATAAAAAAAATTGCCGAAGAGGCACTGAAAGATTAAGGGACTAGTCCTCAGCTATCAGAGAAAGGACTTGAACCCAGGTCTTCCTAATTTCAATTGGCTTTAACTCCAGGTCCATTTCTTTATTCACTGACTACTTTGCTTCTTAGGAATATCTTACCTAATGTTAATTCATTATTGAAAATACTCATTTAAAAGAACTCTATTCATTATACAGAAATAATAATTATATCTTCATTTTCACTCGCTGGAATGATGTATAAATATTCACCAGGAGTACTTTGAGTTTAGCTAGATTATTGCAAGGAAGCCAATTCACACTCTTCTTTTCAAATTGGGAAACTTCTGGAGTACTTTAGAGCATTTAACTTCACCCAAAATGAGAGAAATTATATTGTAAAATTACTCAGAGGTCAAAGACTGCTAACTGAATTTCCATGATAAAGAAAATACTCTCTCCAACCATTGAATCGAGGCGGTAATTTTTCTATGTGCTTTTTAATTTCCTTTTCAATAAGGAGAAAATATATTAAGACAAGGGCACTGTCCCTTTAACTGATACTGAAGCTCAATGTCAGTTCCAATAAAGGCTTTCTCTTATTTTAATTACCTCAAAAAGGTTTTGAAGTTGTAGGTTGCATTGATTTTTTTCCCCTGGTTCAGGCCAGAAGCAATGCAATTCCCTTTCTTGAACTAGGCTTTTAATCTCACAATTTGGAATTTAACTGAAAGACATTGATTAAGGGCCTACTATGTGCCTTTAGTTGTGAGAGATATGGAGAATTTTTTGTTTGTTTGTTTAGAGAGAATACCTGACTTTGAAGAACTGGCATTTTTTTTGTTTTGTTTTTAAAAAAGTGTCCATGTGGATCAGGAAGAGAAATCGCAAATGGTATTTGGTTACAAACACAAAATAAAAATCCCCTGGTTACACACTGGAATCTCTTTACAAAGCAACCCTTTGGGTCTATGCCACTAGACCATGTTACAGATAAATAGTCCATTTGGAGAGCAACGGCTAAGGTCATTGAGACATTTCAGGACCATTAATTCATTCAACAAATATTTATTAAGAGACTATTATGTCTGTGCTGTAAGAAACCAAGAATAAGATTAATGAAGAGAAGCATGGAAAGAAGTATATGAGCCTATACAGAGTGAAGTAAGCCGAGCCAGGAAAACAAAATACATAATGATTACAATATAAATGGAAAGAACAACCACAAAACAATCAAAACTGGATGTTTCAAAATTATAAAGAGCAAGCTTGGATATAAAAAAAAAGAGATGTAAGAAGACATCTCTCCCTGCCCCTTTGCAGAGATGGGGCTCTGAACATTCTATATGATTTCAGATCTTTTCCCCCCAACATATTCAGTTTTGCTTAATTAAAAAACAAAACCACAACTTTTTAATAAGGGATGGCTCTGGGAGGGGGTACAAGGGGAAATGTAGATTCTGTAAAACGAGAGACATCGATAAAACAATTTTAAAAACAGACTACTTTGTGCTATAGAGCATCTGTGGAAAACATAGTTTTATGTAAGACTGAAGTCCACTGTGAATTGAATGATGGGCAGGGTATTGAATAATGGCTGGAATCTCTCCTGTTATTTAAATTTCCCCCATCTCCCTTTAATGTATTCATAATGCAAATTATGGGATATACTCAGGTTTTAGATAAGTAAGATTTTGGAGGGAAGTTCAGTCTCTGTTTGTAGTTTTTTGTCCTTCATTTTTTTTTTTTTTTTTAGTGAGGCAATTGGGGTTAAGTGACTTGCCCAGGGTCACACAGCTAGTCAGTGTTAAGTGTCTGAGGCCAGATTTGAACTCAGGTACTCCTGACTCCAGGGCCGGTGCTCTATCCACTGCGCCACCTAGCTGCCCCTGTCCTTCATTCTTGAAGAAGACCATGACACTGGAATGTTGCCACAACTTGCAGGGAACTAGATTTAAGTGAGGGAGGGTCCTAAGCAAGGTCACAAACCTTACTCTTTCCTCCAGAGCCATCTGGCTCCTGTGGCAAGATGAGGATGACTGGAGATGGCCCTGGATGTTTAAGGCCATTGCAGTTAAGTGACTTGACCAGGGTCACACAGCTAGTGAGTATCTAAGGTGAGATTTGAACTCTGGTCCTCCCAACTTCAGAGCCAGTGCTCTATCCACTTTGCCACCAAGCTGCCCCAGTCTTTATTTCGACTAGTTCCACATATAAAGACATTTGTTGGAAGTTACTAAAGAAATTTGAATTTAATTATAAATATTACTGGTAGGGCTTCTTGAAAGGAAAACTTGGAATACATGGGAAATGACCATGGTTCTATGATTTATCAGATGTCAGGAGCAGGGCTTAACTCTTTTGGGTTGTTGGCATTTGGGAGTGGTAGTGGAAAGAATTCATCTCATACTCCCCTTTTCACCATTTTGGGAATAGAACAATTCTCCACTGGCAGTTTGCTGCTGCTTTACTTATGTGCCTCTGAGAAAGCCACCCTAAAATGCTAAGGCTAGTTTTACAATTAGAGGATGAAGAAGGGTTTGCATAATAAGATGCCTTGCTAAAAGTAGGTTGTTTAGAGATACTGTATCTTTCTCTTCACCTAGCATTGTATTTCAAATGGAGTGGGTGCTTAATAAGGGATTGTTCACCTAATGAATGAATGAACGAACTTGTTTATTATTTCCCTTTTGTATAGACTCTTAAGCTCTTTACCTCTCAGTATCCTTTTCTGTAAAAGGGGGGAAATAGGAACCATTTCAGTGGGTTCTTGTGAGTATTAAATGAGTCTGCAAGGGGCTTTACAAACTTTAAATCTTGACATAAATGTCAATGATGAGGATGGTGGTGGTGGTGGTGGTGGTAATGGTGATAAGGATGATGGTGGGGGTTGGAGTGGAGGTGATGGTGATGATGGTGAGTGTTATGGTTGTGGTGGTGATAAAGATAGCAATGAGGAGCATGAGGACAGAAGGCAGTGGAGAGAACCTGGTAGGTGTGAGTAAGCTACAATATCTAACAAAAAAGGGCTTTCTTTCAAGAATAATGGAATTGTATCCATGAAATGTATGATTGAAAAAGATGTGCTGGTCATATGAATGGTTAGGGGTAGCTCAAGTGCTCCACTAATATGTTACTAGTATGCTCCTATGTATGTCAGGAGAAAACTTGGAATTTTTTCTCTCTTGTTAGGTAGACATCCTCCTTCCCTCTAATTTATGAGAGGTCATTTACAATGACAGGACTTGCACAGGATGGGGCAGTATGGATAGGTTGTCACCTGCATCATTGGAGAGAAAAGCCAAATCAATGATAAAACAAGCCCATTTGAGGAACCTTTGAGTACTTCACGCTAAAAATGATATGTAAATTAAAAGTGATGGTAATTTGTTCGATTAAAGGATAGTTTAACTAAAGCTTAAATATGATCCCACAATATCACAATATCTATCCTAGTTAATCAGCCTGGGGAATGTTTTCTTTGGAAGGTAGCTTTTGCAGAGGTTGAAGGTGGGGGAAGCTAGGTGGTGCAGTGGATAGAGCAGTAGGCCTGGAGTCGGAAAGGCCTGAGTTCAAATTCGACCTCAGACACTCACAAGCTGGGTGACTCTAGGCAAGTCACTTAACACTATTTCTCTCAGTTCATCTGTAAAAGGAGCTGGAGCAGGAAATGGCAAACTACTCCAATACCTTTGCCAAGAAAACTCCCAAAAGGGGTCATGAAGAATCTGACACAACTGAAAAATGACTGAGCAACAACAAAAGTGCCTAGCGCTGAGCAGGCCGGTTAATGCTCATTGATTGCTCTTGAATGTCTCCCCTACTTCAGCATTCTCCAAATTCTAATTTTGGTTCTTAATCATATGAATGTCTCTGTGTATATAGTATAACTGTTTATATACAAGTTTCTTGGGACACCTTGGATACAGTCTTTTACTTCAGCATGATAACGTTTTGACTTGGCTGGCATCCACAACAGAGTAAAAACACAGCTTTGTGGTATTTTTGGAGAGCCACACACGTACCATTTGTTCTTGGTTACTTACCTGAACATTTTGCTTCAGTTCCAGAAGGAGCTAGAACTAGGCCGATGTAGGACAATTTGGTACTATAGAATTATATATCAATGTTGAATTAAGAGGCACTATGGGGTAATTGAAGTCTGCCTCTTCATTATTCTCTTAAATGCTATTACTCAGTCCACCAATACTAAGCTGTTACTATGGTGGTGCCACACACTTTGTGAAGCACTGAGGATATAGAGAAGAAGCAATGTCAATATAGTGAAGCTTCCATAAAAGGTGATTTTGAGGCCCATGACATAGAGCTGTCTTAGGGGAAACTTCCTTAAAAGAAGGTCCTTTTGGTGCCTGAGTTACTAAAGTCCTTTTACTGGGTCAATGGCAGCTCTTTCCTGTATTGATTTCTTCCACATAGCAATGATTGACAGCAATGATTTGTAGTCAGGAGACCTTGGTTAGATCCTATCTCTGCAACTCAGCACCTGGGTTACCTTCAGCAAAGTCATTTTGTTTCGATAGTCCTTCATTTCCTCTTCTCTGAAATGAAGGGTTGAGGCTCTTCTGAGTCTAAATCTAGCATCTTGGAAGCAGTCCCCTTATTTATGCTGGTGCTGACCTGATTCACTGTGGCTGGGAATCACCACTGGGGTGGAAGCTGTTGGAATGCCAGCTCATTCTTCCTGATGGATTCTCTCCCCTCCCCTGCTGCTGGAAAGTCTCAGTTAGAATCTCCACCTAGCCTCTAACCCCACTTTAAAAAAAACACCTCCTTTTGATTCATGGTTATTAGGATGATTATTATTTCAGCTACATTATGGGCTTTTGTAGAAACTGGCTTGGGAATCTCACCCTCATTTGTCCTGTTTTGTAAGGGGGAAGGCATTATGAGTTCTAAGCAATAAATTTGCAAATGTTCATTTGGGATATAGTCTGTACCTAATTGGGAGTCTACCTGTTGTGTTATTGCAAGGTGTGAGTGTAGTTTGTATTTGTGATATGGGGATTTTCCCTGGCACAGAGAGATTGACCGATGGACAATGCTGCTGGAATTCTGAGGTAGACCTACATGAAGACCCACGTCTTTCAGCATCGTAAACCAAAATTTCTGACTGACAGAGCCAGCCCTTCCAGTTCTAAAATTATTACAAATATATTAAGGAAGTAAGCTGTGGCTGTCCATCACATGATTAGTGTCCATCATCCATATATGGAATTTTTCTCAAGACTTTTTATTCATTCCTAGCTCTCTTAAAGGAAATATTTGATATTTTTTCTTGAATGTTTATTGGAATTTTGTGGTTAGCGGTTCATCTAACAACTAAAAAGTAGTGATTATATAGATGAGATGTAAATTGTTCCGTTAAAAATATTAAAGAACCAGGCTTTTGTGTTAATCCCCAGTTTAATCACTTCATCCTAGTTTATATTGTTGTGTTAGCTGATAAATGGTTTAATTTGATGAACCTGGAGATCAGGGGATAAAGAGCTGGCTAGGGATTCAGGAATAGCGTTCAAGGTTCAAGTGCAAACTTGACATATATTTGCTCTGTGACCTTGCCAGGCAAGTCACTTAACCTCAGTGTCCCAGATGACTCTTAAAATTATTAGTTGTTTAGCAGTTACCGATGGGCATTGGTAGAGGTTCACGACTAGTTTCCTACACTAGTGTAGTCATAGTTCTGGTTAAAATGTCTTTGTAAAATGTATATATTACCTGTGCACTTCTAATCTCCTTTGTATGGGTACCCTTTGATGTTTAAGACTAACACTATCAGTACCACCCTCTGGGGGGGGGGGAGCAGGGCCAGACTCAGGCTCATTATGGTCTCTGTTACTGACTGTAATATATATAAAAATTTTAATTTTTTTTTGCAGGGGGGGGGTAAGTGACTTGCCCAGGGTCACACAGCTAGTAAGTATTAAGTGTCTGAGACTGGATTTGAACTCAGGTACTCCTGAATCCAGGGCTGGTGTTCTATCCACTGCGCCACCTAGCTGCCCACTGATTGTAATATTAAGTGGGTGGAGAAGGAGGCAGTGAATTTTGGGGAAAAAAAATTAGTAAAAAGAAAAAGAAAAATTAGGTTTTTTTTTAAAAAGTTGGATAGATCATTGGAATCAGCCATCAGGAAGACTCATACCTATGAGTTCAAATTTGGCTTCAGGCAATCGATAGCTATGTGATCCGGACACCCCCCCCCCAATCACTTAACCCTTTTTTGGCCTGTTTTCTCATCTATAAAATGAGTTAGAGAAGGAAATGTTAAATCACTCCAGTATCTTTGCAAAACAAAAAAACAAAAACCAAAAACCAAAAGCAAAACAACCCCCAAATGGGGTCATGACGAGTCGGACAGGACCAAAACAACTGAACAACAACAAAAGTAAAAAGCATTGTGCTATCAAGCCAAGAATACAGGCAGTAAATTTGGGTAGGAGGGAGCTGACTTGGTAAAGCTGTACTTAAAGAGGAAGTAGGGCAAGGCCAGGAATCACAACCAAGAGGTGAGGTTCAGTGCTTGGACTGCAGAATTTAGCATTAAGGAAAGTCACACGGTTTGGAACTTGAAAACATTCTTTGTTGGCTACACTCAAATATTTTGTGAATAGGTGAATGTTTTTCTGCTCAGCCTTGGAAGGCCTACTCTGCCTGAAGAATATCATTGAGTTGTAGAGGTCTCTTCTGCCCTCATTCTCTGGGGACCGACTGTAATCTTTCGTCTTTCTCCATAGTCCTTTGCAAACAAGTTTATATGCTAGACCCATATTGCTTTTGGCTTCCATATCTTTCTTTATACTGAGGAGATTGAATGTTTAAAAGGCCAAGGAGATTTCTGGACTCCTTTGGCCTTCTCTCCACAGCTATATTTTGCATCTGGTAAAATTATCTATGAAAAGGTCAGAGTCGATGTAGATCACTTAGGATCACAGAATTGTAGATTTAGGACTGGAAGGGACCATTTAAATCATCTAGTAAAACCCCCTCATTTTGTAAATGAGGAAACTCAATCCTACAGAGGATTGAGTGATTTGCTTACGGTCAAATAAGTGGTAGATCTGGGATTGGAGCCGAGATCTCTGCTGATCCCAAAGAAGCAATCTTTTCACAGTACTGTTCATTTCCTGGTTGGGTCTTTCTTTCTTTCTTTCTTTCTTTCTTTCTTTCTTTCTTTCTTTCTTTCTTTCTTTCTTTCTTTCTTTCTTTCTTTCTTTCTTTCTTTCTCTCTCTCTCTCTCTCTCTCTCTCTCTCTCTCTCTCTCTCTTCCTTCCTTCCTTCCTTCCTTGGAGGGGGGGAGAAGGAAGACTTGGAGGGGGACTGACAGTTTATTTTAAAAGGTTGGAATAGCTATAATCACATGCATTACTTTCTCATTTTAATCTTTTTTTTCTGGCCTGGTATTTAACTTGAAGTTTATTCTCATCAAGCAGCGATTTCCCAGTACACACATGTAACTGGTTCTAAAAGCAACTATTGCTGTGCCTATAACCAGGTACTTTTTAATCACATCATCTTAGTTTATAATGTTGATATAGCTTATAAATGATTTCATTTGATGAAGATCAGTCAAGCAGAGAAGCATTTATTAATCACCTATCTTGTGTCAGTTACTATGCTAGGGATACAAAATCAGAAAAACACTAGAGAAAGATAAAGGATTACAACTGATCTGCCGAGATGAGGCCAGAATCTACAATGAATGATATTTCTTTTAAAAAATATTTTACTATTTTATTTTTCCCTAATTATGTGTAAAAACAATTTTACATTTTTTCACATGTTGAGTTCCAGATTCAGTGAATGACATGCTTAAGGCAGAGTTGGCCTTTCCGGACTAAGCATAATACATTCATTTACAAAATATTTCTCTATTAATATTAAGTGTATTAAGCCTTATTCTTTTTTTTTTTTTTTAGTGAGGCAATTGGGGTTAAGTGACTTGCCCAGGGTCACACAGCTAGTTAGTGTTAAGTGTCTGAGGCTGGCTTTGAACTCAGGTACCCCTGAATCCAGGGCCGGTGCTCCATCCACTGTGCCACCTAGCTGCCCCAAGCCTTATTCTTAAGCTTACATTCTATCTATCTGTCTGTCTATCTGTCTATCTATCTATCTATCTATCTATCTATCTATCTATCTATCTATCTATCTATCTATCTATCTATATCTGTCTATCTCCATCTATCTATCATCTATTTTTTGTCTCTATTGGTATTTGCAAAATAAAAAGGAAATGGGGGGTAGAGGCCCAATCAGCAGAAAACGCTTCAATTGGAGGTGGAAGTTGAACTATCATTTAAAAATGAAATCTTTGGTGTTTACCTTGTCCATAGTAATGGCTTTTTTTTTTTTTTTTAAAGAAAGTCATTGGTCACACAGCTAGTAAGTGTCAAGTGTCTGAGGCGGGATTTGAACTCAGGTGAAGAAAGTAATTGTGAAAGATCTTTGATGCCTCCATCCCATTTTTCTAGTTTTAGCTTTTATACTCATTTTGTGTGCCTACTTACGTATTGAAGTTCCCCAGTGTTTAAGTATATGTTACTTGGACTCCCATTTGGAGAAGCTTGTCAGATCCTTCATAGAACGTAACCTCTTCATCTTCTCTAAGCATGTTGTTACTTAGGTTATAATTATTTTTGTAGTGGTCAGTTTCCTTTTAATACTCACTCTGAGCACGGTAAGGTGAGGTGATTAAATACCCTTAACTAGAACTCAGTATCCCCTATAGCTATCATCTCTCTTCCCTTTCTCAGCCACTCTTTTCACTTTCTTCTTTATATGCTTTGGATCCTGGCTTCTAATCTCATCACTTAACTGAAACTCTTCCTCCTCCCCTCCCCCTCCGCCAAGTTAATTGTGATCTCTTAATGGTCAAATCTAATGGCCTCTTCTCAGTCCACATTCTTCTCAACCTTTCTGCAGCTTTTGATACTAACTCTAAAAAAACATTGCCTCAGTTTCTTCCTCTATAAGATGGGGATGATGACATCACCTGCCGACCTCTTAGGGAACGTCAAATGAGAAATAATTGAAAGCATTTAGCACAGTGCCTGGCACATAGTAAGTACTATAAAAATGCTCATTCCCTACCCCTTATATGAGGCAGCCATATAATCGTGGCAAAAGCTTTGGCACTCTAGTCAAGGGATCACATCCTGATTCTGTTATGTGCTACTGGTGTGACCTGGCAAACCCCTTTCGTCATCTATCTGTCTGTCTGTCTGTCTATCTATCTATCTATCTATCTATCTATCTATCTATCTATCTATCTATCTATCTATCTATTTATTTATTTATTTTTTTGCGGGGCAATGGGGTTAAGTGACTTGCCCAAGGTCACATAGCTAGTTAGTGTCAAGTGTCTGAGGCCATATTTGAACTCAGGTCCTCCTGAACCCAGAGCCTATCCACTTTGCCACCTGGCTGCCCCTCATCACCTTCTCTTTGCTTAATACTGTGCTAAGGTTGCAAGGACAGAAAGGAAATTTTCTCTACCTTTAAGGAATTTATATGCTATTGAGGGGAAACAATATGTGCTTGTACAAGAAGCTGTTCAATACATCTAAAGTCATTTATAGAGGAAGGGGCACTAGCTACCTTCCAATAAGAATTGGTACCCGACCTGGGATTGGGACAAACTTGGGAATTCTGTGAGGCAGAGGTGAGATGAGAGATGAAATGAGGTAATGTAATGTAATGAGATGAAATGTAAGTAGGTCAATTTGTCTAGAACATAATGAGCAGTTAAGCCTAGGCTAAAGCCTAGATTGCAAAGTCTTTAAGAGCCAAACAAGGGGGTTTATGTTTTATCCTGGATACAAGTGGGAATCAGTGGTGCTCCTTGATATGGTCAGGCCTGTGCTCATTTAGACATGCCAATTTGTCAACCGTTCGGAGGGTGGATTAGAGAGGGGAGAAACTGGAGACAGGGTGACCAATTAGGCGCCTATCATGATAGTTCAAGCCAAGGATTCTGAGAACCTAAACTGTGGTAGTGGTTCTGCCACTGGAGGAAAGGGGACAGATTTGGGAGATGGCAGAGAGGTAGCAAGCCTGAGCTTACTCATTTGTAGAATGAGTTAGACTAGTAGATCTCTAAGGATCTTCTGTCTCTAATTCCAAATTTTAGATAAAGGTTAGTCTCTTACAAGACAAATTCTTCCAGCGTCTTCCCTAGTCAGTTTATCTTGTATACAACTGCCAGATTCATATCTGTGAAATAGAGCTTTGACCACATCGCACTTCTGCTCAGTCTTCCCTATTGCTTCTAGCATAAAATATAAATTCTGCAGCCTGGCATTTAAATGTTCCTACAAAAACAAAACAAAACAAAACAAAATAAAACAAAAAAACGGGTTCTTTCCTTCCTTTGCAGACTTATTTTATGTTACTTCCTTTTGTGTCCTCTGTGTTCTAGCCAAATTAGCTTACTAGCTATTTCACAAACTTCCCCTATTTGTG
This sequence comes from Dromiciops gliroides, assembly GCF_019393635.1. Taxonomy (NCBI): domain Eukaryota; kingdom Metazoa; phylum Chordata; class Mammalia; order Microbiotheria; family Microbiotheriidae; genus Dromiciops; species Dromiciops gliroides. The sequence continues at coordinate 228,138,102 of NC_057863.1, read as the reverse complement.
GACAGAAATGTCCCAGCCCCGTCCCCTCCCCATGGCCCACAATGCACACTCTCTACACACATTAATTGACTTTTTACAATCTCTAGCTTCTTTCATGGCCTAGTTCGGATGTTACCTCCTATGAGAAATCCATCCTGGTACCCCCAATTGTCAATGTCCTCTGGCTTCTTATATTCTCTCTTTCTTTTTTATCGGTTTTTGTGTAGAATGAATTCAGTAGAATGCTTTTTAAATGCAGGGGCTATTTTATTTTTGACTTACTACTCACCATGTATCACACATTCTGCATAGTAGGACATAATTAATATTTGTTGAATTGACCTGAAATTCTTCCAAAACCATGAATTTTTGTTCTCTTGATTGAATATTGAATTTTAGAAAAGAAATTTAGTCTCATCCTCCCTTTCTAAAAAGAATATGATGGGGCAGCTAGGTGGCACAGTGGATGGAGCACCGGCCCTGGAGTCAGGAGGACCTGAGTTCGGGTTGGGCCTCAGACACTTAACACTTACTGGCTGTGTGACCCATGGCAAGTCACTTAACCCCAATTGCCTCAGTTAAAAAACAAACAAACAAACCACAAAAAGAATATGATTATATTCTTCTTGTATTAAATGTTGGAAGTTATCAGAAAAGTTTTACTCAAGCTACCCCCTATCTCTATTAATCTTATCTCTATTATTATGGCAGACAATTGATTCTGTATTTTGCTAAAGCTTTTTGTTGTAGCCTGTGCTTTGGATATTTTTATAGTGGTGTTTTCCTATCTAGAGAACTGATTTGTCTCATGATTATTCTGTAGGGTATGATCCTGTTCCCTTCACTATTTCTTTGTTCTGCTTTTTCAGTGAGTGAATTGATGAGGTTACACAGGTTTTGAGGGGGAAGTTTGAGAATAATGTTTATCCCCATCCTTTCATTTCCTAGTTTAATGGATGATATTTGTTCTTGTATTATTCATTGTTTGGAAAGTGTTGCATGTTTGATGCCCCAGAATTTCCTTTTGTTTGTTTTGTTGTTGTTGAATCAGAGGTTTGCTTTATTGACCTCTGATGGTTAAAGAAGGTAGGGAAAGTCAGGCGAACCAGTACCAGGGGGACACAGGTACTTATTTATCAAGTGCAGAAGCATAGATACCCATTCTGGTTACAGGAGAAACGTGCAAATTAGTGGAATAGATGGAAGATGGTTAGATAGTTTGGTTGATTTTCAGTCATGTCTGACTCTCTGTGATCCCTTTTCGGGTTTTTTTTGGGCAAAGATACTAGAGTGGTTTATCCTTTTCTCTCCAGCTTATTTTTACAGATGAGGAAACTGAGACAGACAGAGTTCAGTGACTTGCCCAGGGTTATTCAATCATTAAGTGCCCTAAGGCTGGTTTGAATTTAAGAAGAAGAGTCTTCCTAACTCCTGGCATGGTGCTCTAACCACTGTACCACTTTGCTGCCCCAGACTGGCTGTATTAGCCTGGAAAAGTTGGTTGTGGATGAATGTAATAAGGAAATGAGGAGACTTAAGAAATGGTAGGAGAAATATATGAACATGGTAGAAGAAATAGAGAAGAAAGGCCACTCATGCCCTATAGCTTCCTTAGTTTTGTAGGGGTTTTAATACTGTTTGTTCTGAGAAAGAGGTTGAGCTAAATTATGCTGTGGAAAAGAAAGACTTCTTAGTACAGTTGTATGTAATCTTGCTGAGAGATCTGAGATCCCTTCTTGTGAAGCCTTGCTGAGCTGGGGCTTTTTTGTAAGCTGTTTTAAGTGAAGATTTTGTTGCCTCATTCCTTATACAAGGTCAAGACTGCTTTTGATTTATGTAAAGATTTTTCTTGTGATTGGTTACATTGTTAATTTTGGGACCGGGGTTGTTGAAATTCCTTGGTCAAAATTCCCATTTTCTGTGACAATCTCCATTTCAAATAGTAGGCCCAGAAAACCAGAATATGCCAGTTGTTAGTATTAGCACCTTCAATTTGTTTATAGCAAAGTGTGCCATTTGTTTTCCGTTTTCAAAGCCAATTATTTCCTATGTCATCTTGAGGAAGTAACAGTAACCTTCCTAGCGCCAAGTTTCCTCATCTGTAAAAGCAGGCGACTAGACAAAAAAGTTATCTGAGGGCCCTTGTAGCTCTAGACCAATGAAAGCATTTGCTTTAAATGGGGTTGCATATAGGTGTCATTTTTCTTTTCAAGTAGACTGTGTCTGTTTTCTAAGGGCCATCTTAGCAACTATGGCCACTTGAGAATGGATTCTTTGGTCATGACAACTTATAAAACAAAATTAAAGAATTTAAAATGCCCCTCAGTCTTATACAGCCTCCCTTGATGGCAGAGTTGTGAAAGGGGGACCAGAGAGTGTTAGGAATCATAGATTTTCAAATGTCTCTAAACTTTAACCTTGCTTTTGGTACTCTTAAGTGTGAGATACTAGCTATTAACAATGACTTGTTAATGGAAGAATGGAACCATATCAATCTTGATATTATTGTTATTCATGAAACTGGAAGGAAAAAGGAAGTTGTAGCTAAAAGAAAGGATGGTTCAAGGGTTCTCTTTGGAGATGCAAATACAGGAGTTGTTGGAGTTGCTTTTATTGTGTATTCAAAGGCAATAGAAAATATCCTTAAAAAGTATCTTTGATCTTCTAGTATTGTAGTGCATATGAAAAGTATTTGCAAAAAGATAAGTATTAAAATTATGTGGGGGCAGCTAGGTGGTGCAGTGGATAGAGCACCAGCCCTGGAGTCAGGAGTACCTGAGGTCAAATCCAGCCTCAGATACTTAACACTTTCTAGCTGTGTGACCCTGGGCAAGTCACTTAACCCCCATTGCCTCACTTAAAAAAAAATACTGTGGTTTACAAGTCATAAATTATTGCAAAAGATGGGGAAAGAGAAAAATTATCTGACGAATTAGACAGGAACCTCCAAAATAAGTTAACATATATCTTGATATTTAGTGACTTGAGTGATAATGTGGGCATAGGGAAAGAGAGTGAAAGTCTTGGGAAATTTGATTTGGGAAGAAAAAAGACCTGCAAACACAGGTAGGGTTGCCAGCTCCTTAGAAGCCTTAGGACCATTACATCATAAATACTTTCTTTGAGACCAGAATCAGAGGGTGTTGAACATGTCAAGCACCAAACAACATTAAAAAAAAGATTATATTTTAACAGGAAGAAAATTACTTATTTGTTTCTGGTGTGTAAGTCATCCTGAATTAATTGACTGTATTGGCCAGAACACTGATTTGCTAAAGCAAAACTAAAAATTAATACATAACAAGCATAAAGAATAAAAAATGAGAAAAAGGTGCTTTACATAATTAACAACAACTCCATTGTGACGTATCTAGGCAAGTTATTTGGAAAAGGGATGAAGCAGTGGATGTCATCTTTAATTATAAATTGCGTACCAAAGTTTGAGCAGGTAAGGTGGCAAGGTGATTAGAGCATAGGGTATGGGGGTCAGGAAGACTTGAGTTCAAATTCAACCTCAGACACTTACTAACTGTGTACCCAGGGCAAGCCACTTAACCCTGTTTGTCTTAGTTTCCTCACCTGTAAAATTAGCCGGAGAAGGAAATGGCAAACCACTCCACTATCGTTGTCAAGAAAATCCCAAATGAGGTGAACAAAGAGTTGGATATGACTGAAATGATTGAATCAAAAACTCCCCCACCAAAAACCAACCCCTAAAACAAAGTTTAGCAAATTAAATTAATTGCCAAATTGCAGAGACTGGATGATTCCAGAAGGCACCTCAGCCTACAAACATGTCATCTCCTTGCCTAGCAGAGTGATATGTTAGCAATGGGCTGCTTTAATTTAGAATTTTAAAAAGCCATTCATAAGATGTTTACCAAGAAGGATAATAGAAGGCAATGATCAATAATGCCTAATAAAACAATTGAGAAGCAGCAGGGAAAGATCTTTAAGTATACAATTGGAAGGACTTCATTAAGTGGCTAGAAATGGAAAAAGGATTTCAAAGATTTATTTTTTTAATTGTTTATCTGTTGAGCAAAGTAGTTCACAGCATTAGGAGGCTGACATTATACAATCCTACATGTGTTTCTTGAGGAAATGTAAATGACACCGATTTTTTAAAAAGATGGTAATAACTGGAATAGAACAAGTGGTCACAGAATAAGAGCTTTAAGGCATTGATTCTCAAGGTATGGAGAAAACCAAAGGTATGGAGGGGAAAAACCCCACCGACCTTGGCTTTCATTACTCCTCAATCCCAAAAGACAGCTGAGAGAATATCAGTAAGTACCAACCATCCCATATATGCCAGATGTTTATTAAATAATCTGAACATGAGTTGAGGGTATTGGAAGAGAAGAGCTTGGCTTTTCCAACCAGTAATTCACAGTGGACCACTCCTTAACAATAGCATAATTGTCTGAAAGGTGTAGATAATACAACATTCCACTGTGCTTATTGTTTATTGACTAAAAAACCCCCACATCTCCCCCCCCCCCGGGCAATGAGGGTTAAGTGACTTGTCCAGGGTCACACAGCTAGTAAGTGTCAAGTGTCTGAGACCAGATTTGAACTCAGGTCCTCCTGAATCTAGGGCCAGTACTCTATCCACTGCACCACCTAACTGCTCCCGCCAACATCTTTTTGATCTGGCCATGCAAGATGCTTCCAGCAGGGTGCTTCCGTGTTTATCTCAAAGTTATTTAAAATAACTTCAAAAGATATAATAAGAGAACTTTGTTTCCTTATTTTATTAGTATTATTTGAGGTGTAGGAGTCATTCAGTGAACATTTATTAATTGTTTATTATATTCCAGGCACTGAGCTAAGTATTAGGGATACAAAGAAAGACCCAAAATAAATAAATAAATAAGCCCTGCCCTTATTGAGATTACATTTTAATGAGGGAAAACTTGCAAAACATCTATGTACATACAAAATATGTACTGAGTAATTGAAAGGTTATCTCTGACTAGGGCATTAGCATTAAGAAAGACAGGGAAAGTGTGACTGTGGGCAAGTCACTTAACCCCAATTGCCTCATCAATAATAATAATAATAATAATAACAATAACAATCATTAAAAGGATAAGGAAAAGCTTCTTGTAGAAGGTAGTATTTTAGCTAGAATTTAAGGAAGCCAAGGATGACTAGAACTAGAGATAAGGAGGGGAAGTTTTCCAGGTATGAGGCACAGTCATTGAAAATGCACAGTCAGAAAGTTATGCCTCCTCCAAGACTAGCAAAGAGATTGGTGTCAATGGATCATTGACTAGGTAGAGGGAGTAAAGTACAAGGAGACTTAAATTCAACAAAGCTATTCACCATTGTCATAGAGGAGATCCAATGAAGAGTCCCCTCTGAAAATAGATTTTCTGTAGATGGTGAGTTCTTCCAGAGGTGTCTGTTTATGGATGACCTTAATGATTGCATCACTGGAACATTGAAGAGTCTCTTAAGCAAGGTCTAGAATTGATTTAAGAGGCAGCAGGTGGCTCAGTGGATGGAGCACTGAGCCTGGAGTCAGGAAGACCTGAATTCAAATCTGTCCTCAGACACTTACTAGCAGAATGACCCCAGGCAAGTCACTTAACCCTGTTGGCCTCAGTTGTCTCATCTGTAAAATGAGCTGAAGAAGGAAATGGCAAGCCACGCCAACATCATTGCCAAGAAAACCCCAAATGAGGTCACAAAGGGTTGGACACAATTGAAAAAAGACTGAACGACAAGAAATGATCACTCTAGAGACTTGGGAGAACATAAAAAAATACAAGTGGATGAAGAAGGCTTTTTGGTCCAGATTATGATTTGCAGCAACCCATAGAGTTTGTCTATCGGTAACTATATCTAAGACAGATACTGCAAATAGATCCTAAACTTGACTGCCTGTCAAAAATTGCAAAGATTTAAAAAAATTCACCTTTCCCCCAAAGGAAAGACTCGCCTTTTAAATGCCATGATTTTTCTGGTGATGTACAGCTTTGAGTAGTGGAATTTTAAATTTGACAAACACTGGGAGTTGAGGCTTACCCAAAGGGCGCTGGAGAAGCATGAGATGGGCATGAACAGGCCACATCACATCAAAGATGAGTAGGTCCAGAGAAAAAGCTGAGCTCATTACATAGTGGGAAGGAGGGACAACTGGTGGACAGCACATGAGCTGTTACTATCCATGTAATGTTAGGAGAGCACAAGGGGTGGGCTCCCTGTGGTAATGAGTGAAGTAGAATGGGTAGTCCCATTAGACTGATTTTCTTGAGAGGAGAGACTGGGTTTTTTTGTGGTTTTTGTTTGTTTTGTTTTGCTTTTCTTTGAATCTCCAGTGCTTAGCACAGGAGTTTGCGTGTAGTAGGTGCTTAATAAATACTAGTTGACTGACTGCAGGCATGGATGGATGGATGAATACTGTGTAGTGTTAACGGGATCTACATGGATTTAGTGGCATTTTGATTGTCTGATTTCTACAGAACTGTCCATGCTTTTTTTACCAGTTCTTTAGCAATGGAACACATTTGTGAGTCTCTTGTCTAGGATGAAGCCATATAGCATTGTGTGTGTGTGTGTGTGTGTGTGTGTGTGTGTGTGTGTGTATGGTATATTTGTGTTTCTTTGGCAAACTAACCCCAATACATAGGCATTGAAGTATAAAATTGTAGCACAGGTTGGTTCATCCAAACTAGAACTGTAAGGTAGTAAACCATTTTGATTTTATAATTTGAACAAAGACCATGAATTATTAAAACAGTGCCCCTTAAATTTAGAAGCTTATGTGTTTTTTTCCTCTGCTTAATTTTTCACAGACTAAAGATTACAGTGGAAGGGAAGATTGACATGGTTCAACAGTGTCTTGGAAAAACCCATAACTAGATGTTATTAGAAAAACCCATCACTGGAAAATGAGCACTGGGAATATTACTGATAACTTCTCAAAGGTTCTTTATTATCTTTTAACAAGCATAAAACATGTGCATTCTTATTTTAATCACATTGACAGTAGAGCATTTAATTTTGACTTCCTCATCTGTTTTCCCCTTTCAATTTTTCACCTTTTTTATATTTCGTTATTAGAAGTAAAGCTCTAGGGTATGTTTTTTTGTATGATGTCTTCAGTAACACAAGGAGCAGAGAGGAGTGAGTGTTCTACTCAATGAAGGCAAGGAAAACAGGAGAATGGAAATTCTCATATAATAAAATTCAATTGAATGAACGTTTATTGAGTTATGACTGTGTGAGGTACTGCTAGGCTGGGGAAATCAACGCACAGGTAGTCCCTACTTTCAAGGAGTTTCTGTTCTCCTTTAGGGGGAGGGGATCAAAAAGAGTTTGAATGTAAAATGATATATAACCAGTGAAATAGATTTTATTAAACTCCTGCAAGTTACAAGGCATGGAGCTAGGTAGAGTGTGTGTTGGAGGCAGGGGGCGGTTTGGGGGGGAGGGGGATAAAACCAAAACCAGTCTTGGAGTTTATATTCTTTTGAAGATATTTTTTTTTAAGTTTTATGGGATTTAAAGTATAATTAATGCAACATGAGAATTTAAATTTTTCTTGACCAATCATATAAGAACAGAAAATTACTAATCGAATTTGCTTTTATGTCAGTGGTTGTCTTATTAGTTTATTGTGCAACCTGAAGGAATCAGCCAGTTTGGTCTCTGTAGGCAAAAAGAAGGGTATGAGTACTTATTTGGGAGGAACTTAAAGGTCATTTAGTCCAACCCCTCCCTTATTTTACCAATGAACAAATAAATCCAGAAGGGTGGGCACTTGTCAACTGTGTGACCCCAGACAAGTTGCTTGACCTCTTTTGTTTTTGTTTTGTGGGGCAAGGAGGGTTAAGTGATTTGCCCAAGGTCACACAGCTAGTAAGTGTCAAGTGTCTGAGGCTGGATTTGAACTCAGGTCCTTCTGAATCCAGGGCCGGTGCTTTATCCACTGCGCCACCTAGCTGCCCCCTAGTAAGCAGAATCTTGAGCCTGGGAGACCAGTTAGAAAGCTATTGCAGTAGTCCAGCTAAGAGGTAATGAGGTCCTCTCTTGGGGTGGCAACAGTGTGACAGAAGGGAATGGGACATATATAAGAGATTCTGTAGTGATTATGTAGTGAGTCAGATAGGAGCTGACCCAGAGATTGTAGATTGTAGACCTGGGTGGCCGGGAACATTGTGCTCAGCATTAATAGGGAAGTTGGGACGAGAGGCATGGATATGGGGAGAAAGATAAGGAGTTCTGTTTGAGAATGTTGAATTTGAGATGCCTACAGCATATGCAGTTTTAGATACCTAAAAGATAGTTAATGATTTAAGACTATATTCAGGAGAAAGACTCAGATTGCATATATTGACAGATCTGGGAATCATCTGCAGAGTTATGATCATTGAACCCTTGGAACCTGATGGGATTATGGAATGGAATGTTGTACAGGAAGGAGAGAAGCAGGCCCAGGATAGAGCTTTGAGTCACACTTAGGGTGAGTGGATACTGAAAAGAAGGGGTGAGAGCCAAGAGAGAGCAAAGCATGAGACCAGTGTATCCAGAAGAGGATGATCACAGAGTCTGAGACTAAAGATAGGTCAAGAATGATGAGGATTAAGAACAGGTCATTATATCTGGTTGTAAGAGATTTTTTTTAACTTATTACGGAACACATGAAAATATAAGTTAATCAGGCTATGGGGACTTACATAATTGGACTTGTGTGTCTCCAGATCACCCAGCATGATGAGGTTGATGACTGCTGGCTTCCTCTTACAACAAAGAGGGAGAAAATTTTGAGGGGAGGAAAAATATTCGTTGTTGTCTGGTCCTAGCCCTTCTCTTATTAGCCTTGGGAAAGAGGGAATTTGCCTGTTTCCAACTAAGAAAGAGGGTCAAGATGTAAACTATCCTATGAGGCCAGGAGTAAACAATAAGAAAGAAAAAAACTCTCACTGGATTATTTTTATTTATTTAATTTTTTAAAAAAATGCTTAATCTCTCTCTCTCTCTCTCTCTCTCTCTCTCTCTCTCTCTCTCTCTCTCTCTCGGGGCAGGGGTATGAGGGTTAAGTGACTTGTCCAGGGTAACACAGCTAGTAAATGTCAAGTGTCTGAGACTGGATTTGAACTCAGGTCCTCCTGAATCCAGGGTCAGTTCTTTTTCCACTGTGCCACCTAGCTGCCCATCACTAGATTCTTTAGAGAAGTTATCTTCCATTAAGTGTTTGGACAGGTATTTATTTGATGACTGCCCATTTGCCAGATCGCCATACAAGACTAGATTATGGGAAGGGACCCTTAGAGTTCCCCCCACATAGTGGTAGATTGTTGGCTTAGGGCTGAAAGGAACCTCAGACATCGGTCAGCCTTCAGTCCATAAATGAGGAGGCCAAGCTGAAGTAGGATTTGAACCCAGGGCTTTTGACTCCCAAGTTCAGTTGTCTTCACAGCCTTCTCATTACATCATGCTGCCTCCCTCAGTCTATATCTACCTTATTCTGTCACTGTTTTGTTTTGCCAGCTTTCAGAGACCAGATAATCTGTGATCTTTCTTTTTTGTTCCAATGTATACTCACTATTCCCTTAAGAATTATCTCAGTCCTGCAATCTAAACCCATTTCTTTTTTTTTCTATCAGTGATGAAGAATAGCTAGTTGGTATATTCTTTGGTAGAATTATCCAATAGTCTATTTTTTCTCCTTAAGATTTACTTATCTGAGGATCATAGGTTTTGAACTGGGAAGGACATTATAGGTAACTTAATCCAGCTCCATCATTTGACGGATGAGTAAACTGGGACCGAGGAAGGTTAAGTGATTTGCCTAAGATCACATAGGGTAGTAAGTGGATTCAACCCCAGGCCCTTTGACTGCTGACCCAGTGTGTTTTCTACCCCTGTACTTCCTCTTCACAGGTCCCATTTTTCTACCCTTTAATCATCGAGAAATTCAATTTCCTTTTTTCTAGTGACTAATATAAATTATACATCATAGTTCCATTGGCAGCTGCAATCTCTCATGATTATTATTAGCTATGTAAATCTTGCTTTATAGTCATTTTACTTTGAAAAGGAAGTCATGACACACTCATAATAAAGAAAAATAAATAACCCAATCTGGGCCAAAATAACGGTTTTATTCCCCGTTGTTGAAGAAGATCAGATCACTTCAATAACAGGTTCAATTTGAGAAGCATTATTAAGTACCTACTTTGTATAAAAGACACATCTCTGTTGTTATGGTGTTTCCATCTTATAGGAGGAGTAAGTACTTACTTAACTAACCAGAGTACAGAATAACATTTAAGTGGAGAAGAGAAGACAAAATGTGATTAGAAATCTGAGAAGGGCATAATCTAATGGGGGCAATCAAGGAAGACCTCCTGGAAGAGGTGCCATTTTAGTTGGGGTTTAAAGGGACAAATAGGACTTCGTCTGGTAGGGGAAGGATGAGAGGACTTGCCAAGCATAGGGAACAATGCAAGAAGGAGGCAGGAAAATGTAGGATATTTTCAGGAGACTGTCAGTATGGCTCTTTGGCTGGAGTGCAGTGCTTATGGAAGGTAGTATGAGTTAAGCTCAGAGAGGTAATAATAGTTACATATCATGGAACACTGAAACCAAGGGAAGGAGTTTGAATTTCACTTGGTTGGCAGTAATGAACCATTGAAGGCTTTTGAGCAGAGGAGTAACATCTGGTCTATGCACAAGAAAAATCTGACAGCCAAACAAAGGATGGTGTGGCTGCTGTTAGTCTTCTTGGGAGGTCATTTGAGTTTTTCTGGTGAGTGTCCATAAGGGCCTAGTGAGTGACAGTGAGAGTAGAGAAGGGGGGTGTTTATTAGCAAAACTAATTAGCAATAGTACTAAAAATACTGCAAAAATTGATCAGATTTGGCAGGTCGTTGCTTGTGAAAGTTGAGGAAGAAGGAAAAATGAGATATTATCCAGCTTTCTGTCATGGGAGAACTATATGAATGGGGGTATTACAGAAATAATGCACTAGCAAGGTAGATTCTGGCAACAGTTACTTGAGTTTTGGATGTGCCGAGTTTGAGATGTGGACCAGAGTTCTGGGGAGAGGATGGGGTTGGAGATTCCCAAGACTACCGATCATTGTCTTTTCCTTGAGACTCTCTTCTCTCTCACTTTTTAGGATACAACTGGATCCTGGTTCTCTTCCTACCTACATGACCACTTGGTCAGGTCCACCAACGATGGGGGTTTTGTAGAGCTCTTCTCCCTCTGTTTCCCTCCAATCTGATTAGCACCTGTCAGTCATCATCTTTATGTTGACGTTTCCCAGATCTACTTGTGCTCTACTGTGCTCAATTCTCATCTCTAACTACTATTAGACATCTTTGTGTGGGATGTTTCATTTGTTGTTGTTGAGTCATTTTTTTCAGTCGTGTCTGACTCTATATGATCCCATTTGGGATCTTCAAAGCAAAGATACTGGGGTGGTGTGCCATTTCCTTCAGCTCATTTTACAGATGAGGAAACTGAGGCAAATAGGGATAAGTTACTTGCCTAGGGTCACATAGCTAGGAAGTGTTCGAGGCTGGATTTGAATTCATGAAGACGAGTCTTCCAGACTCCAGACTGACCTGGCAATCTATCCATTGAGCCACCTGTCTACTTTAGGGATGTTCCATAGACATTTTAACTCATCGTGTTCAAAACTAAATTCATTATCTTTCCCTCTCCCTGTCCAGTCGTTACTGTGTAGGGTACCACTATCCTCACAGTCCCCCAACCTTGACTTCTCACTATGTCTTACCTTTTATATACTGTTAATTTTACCTTTATGATGTATTTCATATATACCTATTTTTGTCCTCTAACACTGCCACCACTGTGATGCAATCCCATCCCACTTCTTTCCTGGACTGCTTTTTGTGACCTGCTGATTGGTGTCTCTGCCACAAGTCTCTCTCCACTCCATTCTATCCTCCATTCAGCTGTCAGGGCAATCTTCCTAAAGTACGGGTCTGACTCTGTCACTTCACTCCTCACCCCCCACCCCACTCACTCAACTCCACTGGCTTCATATCACCTCCAGCATCATATATAAAACCCTCTGGTTTTCAAAGACCTTTATAACCTGCTCCTCCATCCTTCCCAGTCTTCCCTCCTCTCACCAAATATTCTGTGATCTAGTGACACCGGCCTCCTTGCTGTTCTTTCAACAAGACACTCCATATCCTGAATCTGGGCGTCTTCATTGCTCGTCCCCAGCACCTGGGATTCCCTTCCTCCTCATTGTCACTTCCTGGTTTTCCTAGCTTCCTTCAAGCCCTACTAACAGGAAGCCTTTCCCAATTTTCCCCACTTAATTCTAGTGCCTTCCCTCTTTTGATTATTTCCATTTTCTCTTGAATATAGTTTGTTTGTACATAGTCATTTGTATAGACTGTGAGCTCCTTGGGAAGGAGAGACTGTCTTTTGCCTTTCTTTGGATCCCCAGCACTTAACACAGTACCTGCTACATAGTAGGCCATAATATTAATATTTATTGGCTTCTTGCCTGCCTATTTGGCATTTTACCATGTGTACTTCAGGAAAATTCCACTTTATTTACTAGGACATTTGAATCTTGTTATCATAGTAGAAGGGACGGTTGATGTAGGATAACCATGGGAGTAAAATGAAATGGGAAGTAGGATTGTTGAGGCCAAGAAATCTTTTTTCTTGATTCTTAGTTTATGAGTGCTATATAGATCAAAGGCATTAGTTTAGTTTCTCTGTAGAGTACTGTACCTAAGATGAAGATGATGATTTCATAACAATTTATTGCATGTCCACTGAAAAAGTGAATGATCTAAATTTGAGAGAGAAACAATATTACAGCTGTGAGAGAAGCTACAGTTAAATAAGAATTCCTGAATGTTTGCTGAGGTCTGAAACACTACACTTTATAAACAACCTAAATGAATTCATCCATCTACCACACACAGTCTTGTTATACCTGAGGGCTAGCTTGCTCACCTGATAGGGTCTAGTTCATTCAGTTTTAAGTCAGGACGGTGATCATAAGTCTGTAACAAGAAGGGTCACCTTCAGAATCTGGGCAAACCTGTTTTTATCTACACATCAGAATTGTAAAGGTGCCAGAAAAATGAAACTTGGGGCACCTTTCATCATGTTAATGAATGATCAGTTGAGATGATTTAAAAAAAAAAACACCAAATCTTTGCAAACCTTAAAGTATTACATAAATGGTAGTCAATAACATCAGCAGCAGCAACAGCAGTAGCAGTAGATCAAATGATTATGCAGGATCAAAATTTAAGGCATTAAGATAGAAAAAGGAGAATATATTCACTAAAGGTGCATCATCTTTTATCAGAATTTAGACTAACATGAAAAAATTCTATAAGGGAAGAGTGAATATATGGAGCAGATTTATAGATTAGGGGAAGGCCCAATGAATTTCCTTTGCATTCGAAAGCAGCCCCTCAATCGAGGAGCCATATGAACTTTTTCATCTTTCATTGGCGGGCGGGGGGGGGGTTTGAAGCAAAAATAGCCAGCATTTATTAAGTACCTACTGCATGTAGTTCATTGTAATTAAATTACTTGATCCTCAAGGACATGCCATTGGAGAAGGGGGAGGAAAAGTGCATAGACAATGATAATGCTTGTTATAATTATTAAGCACAGAGGAGAGGACAAAGGGGAATTAGTGGAATGGTTGCCATGGGAGGTTGGTTGTCAAGTCACATTGAAACCCAAATTAGAATTTATAGAATGGGCAGAAATCAGAGCATATTAATGGATGACATTTCTGAGTTTGAGATTATTTTAATGATTCTTTAAATGGACAGTAGATTACACAGGCATTCCTAGGGCATGGCCCAGACTTTGGGAGTCTGTAGTCATTCATTGGCGGCCATTGTGAAGGAGGAGCTTCTTGACTATGCAGATGTGGAGAACCTAAAAAGCTATTGTCAAGGATTATATTTATGACCCCCTTCTGTAGGGAAGAAAATGGTCAAGAACATGATCAAACTGTGCTCTATAAAGTGAATGGTAACATACTTGTTCAGTTGTTTCAGTTATTTCATCTCTTCCTGACCTCATTTGGGGTTTTCTTGGCAAAAATGCTGGAGTGGTCTGCCATTTCCTTCTCTAGCTCATTTTATAGATGAAGAGGAAGTGAGGCAAACATGACCAAATGACTTGTCCAGGGTCACACAGCTAATAAGTTTCTGAGGCTGGATTTGAACTCAGGTTTTCCTGACTCTAGGCTGGGAGCACTATCCACTGTACCACCTAGCAGAGTAACATAGAGCATATTCTCAATTTCACTGCAAAGAGACTTTTCATCTCCCCTGTTGTATGGATGATATTTCTAAGTGCCCCATAACTTTTCATTTGAAAGCATGTAGTTGCCTGTCAAAATAGCTGAGACCCCAGAAAAGTTCCATGTGTACAGTCATGGAACAAAACTGTCATTTTGTGTTGGGCTTTGAACCAGCATTTGTAGGAACAAAGGGTCAAATCCAGAGGAAACCATAAACATTTTTATTTTTTTGAGTCACCATTGAAAGGGGGTGGAGTGGGGAAAGCTTGAATGTCTACTCCCATTTCCAGGCACCCTTTTTATTCTTTGTCCACAAGTTGAATAAAGATAAACAGCAATTTAAATGTAATATTTACATAACCTACAAAAATCTGGGTCAGCCTAGCAAAACATGGACTCTGAGGTTAATTCAGTCCTGTTGAAGGTCTTAAGAGTGCCTGATGAAGGCATTGCTAGCATTTTTGTGAAAAGGGCGGTTTTTAGTTTTTTATGTTTGTAAACTACCTATTTGGCAGAACATTCCCTTTTGTATGGAAAGTTTCTAAAGATTTTTAAAAATTAGTAATACTGTGATAATTTAAAATATAAATATATATGTGTGTGTCCATGATTCTCTTAGCTCCTTGAAGGCAGGGACTATTTACACCCAGCACCGTGCCAGGCACATAGTAGGTACTTAATAAATGTTTGTTAATTGATTGACTGTGTGTGTTATCTAATCTATCTTTGTTTTAACAGAGGCAGGTCAGAATTAGAATCCAAGCTCAAATCCAGATTCAGACACTTATTAGATGTGTAACCTTTGGCAAATCACTTAAACTTCTGTTTGCCTCAGTTTCCTCAGCTGTAAATTGGGGTAATAACAACACTTACCTTGCAGGGTTATTGTGAAGATCAAATGAAGTAATATTTTTGGAAAGTATTTAGCACCATGCCTGGCACATAGCAGGCCCTGTGTAGATGCTTATTCCCTTCCCTCTATTTTAACAGTTCTCTGAATATAGTGGGTATTTAATAAATGCTTGTTGAATTATAATTCAGCAAAGCATTAAATATTTCCTTTGTGTAAAATATTATTCTGGTTACTAAAGTAGGTATTTTGCTAGGCATGGAGAACAATGCAAAGATAAAATATAAGGACCAGCCCTTACCTTCAGTAATCTTGAGAGGCAGCCTGGGATAGTGGAAAGATTCATGCTGGACCTGAGTTTGAGTTCTGCTTCTGTCTCTTACCTAGTTATGTGATATTATTAAGCAAGCCATTTCACATCTCTCACCCTCGATTTCCTCATCTGTAGAATGACAGTAATAATATTTGCGTTACTTCCTCAACATGTATATTTTTTAGAAAACGTTTCAGGGTGCTAGAGACAAACATGGTGAGTTTTTATTTGAATCTCTAATAAGAGAGATTAGGCAGGTGAAACACTGTGGTTTAGTGGTTGGAGATCTGGTCTCAAGACCAGCCCTCTGACATTTACCAGCTGTGTGAGTCTGGTGCAGGTCATTTATCCTTTCATTTCTCTGGCTGTGTAATGCTGGCACAAGTCATTTATCTTCTCAATTTTCTAGGCAAGTCTCTTGGACTGTTAGTTCTAGAGAAGGAATAGACCTCCATTGGTAGGGGGAATTGCCTTACCTCTGAGTTCCCTATTCCAGTAAAATCACAGGTCTCTTCTTTATCCCTAAGGTAGTTGAACAAATAACCAAAAGAGAAAATAGAGTATGATAAAGTGAATGAACAAAGTCCTATAAAAAGGGAAGAATCATTCTCTGCTGGGGAGGGGTGATGGAGAAAGTAGGAATTATGTTTTTTCCTTAGAGGAGGATAAAAAATTTAAATATCCTGTGAGTGGGGATGGAGAAGAAATTCAAAGCATAAAGGTATGGAGGAAGGGGAAAAATTAAATGTAAAATCAGGTTTTGAAAAAGTAAAACTTGTCAAGATGACATATTGTGTGACGTATTATATTTCTTCGGCATGCCAGTAATACATTCTGCTCTTAAGTTGTCGATTGCTATTATACTAGTACTTGTATTGGCTTTGTGAATAATTTTTTGATATTTTGTTATTTTCATAATTTTCTTTGAACACATTCTTTTAAAAAAATATAGCCTACTTTCAAAATTGCTTTAAGGAACTGTTGCGTGAAAGAGGATGTTAATGTGATTTCATTCATTCAGTTAACATCTATTAAGTATCTTCTGGGGATGATATGAAGTTTAGACAAGATGCTTTGGTTCTTGCCTTGGTGAAACTTAAAGTCTAATGAAGCGACAAACAAGTGCCTCTAATAACAGACCTACCGAAGTGCATCAGACAGTCGCAAAGCAAACTATATGAGGTAGTAGCTCATAAAACTGTAGGATATCCTTGTTTTCCATGTGTTGATTTATGGGAGCCTAGGATTTAGAGTTAAAAAGAATTCAATCCCCTCGGTTTCCAAATGAGGAAATTTGAGCAACAAAGAAGTGATCAGTTGATCTCCATACTCTATCTTTCCTCTGAGTCAGGACTGGAACTCATGTCCTTGAACTCCACATTCAGCCTTCTTAACTGTATACCAGCTGCCTTGTGGGAGAAATTAAAATGCCTAATTACAGAGCATCATAGAGTATTTTAGAAAAACTTGAATAGATCTTGATTCAGAATGCTTATGGAAAGACAGAAGACCCTCCCCATTTTCATTGTCCCAACAAATCCTCTTTGCTGTCTTGACCCTTGTTTTTACTGAGCCCTATCATGGTTCTGAGCCATTTGCAAATTGAAGAAAGAGGATGGTTGATGTGGGACTGCATGGGGCTATAAACAGTGTTGATTGTACATATTCCCGCTATTGTTGATTCCCAGGAGTGATCAAAAAGACCCAAGAAACTTGCTCCTCTTTTCAGTGCTCTGCACATAGTTTAATAAATGTTGAATGGAATGGGAGAATATATATATATATATATATTTATTATTATTATTAACTGGTTCTTCTTTGAATGCAGATACTTGAGGAATTCTAAGATGTCTTTAAGATTAGCTAGAAGAAACAAAGGAAAATCTTGGTAATCAGGAACTTAAGGCTGGGGTCTTGGGACCCAAAATGTTGGGCAGTTTAGGAGTTTGGAGAGGAGATAGATTGGATGAGTGCAGAATTAACTTGGTTTACTTAGAAGTTTTGGTTAGGGCTCTGGCCTTCCCCTGTATTTCTCTATATAGTTGTATATTGCAACCCCCTGAGTTCGGAAATAAAGAAAAACTAAGAGAGCTGGTCTTGAAGCTAGGAAAACTTGGGTTCATGTCTAGCCTGTGAGACCCTGGGCAAATACTTAATTTTTCAGTGTCCTAGGCAACTGTTATTTATTTGATTTTTAAAAAAATAATTGTGAAACAAAATAGGCATTTCTGTAATGTGGTATAACAGAAAAGATGATTGCTCCTGAAACTTCAAATCCACTATGTACAACTTGCTATCACTTTTAAATACACAACAAAGCTATCGTGTAAATTTTCTTTCCCCCCTTTTTTTTCTTCCCTTTCCCCACTCCAACCTGACCCAGAGATGACTACCATTAGACACAAATAGGTCTGTGTGTGTATGTGTGTGTGTGTGTATGTATGTATACATACACACATATGTAAAATTATTCCTAGGCAACTTTCTAAGAATTCTAAGCTGGAGAAAAGAGTCTGAAGTATTTTGGTAGAGGGACTTTTTTCACTTGGGAGTTCTTTCTTATCAGTGAAATGTTTAGTTCAGCCCCTACCTGTATGTTTGTTGAGAAAGTCCTCTGATTGATTGGCACCCATTTTGTTTCCATTTCTTTGCTAATACAAAGAGTACAGCTATAAGAAAAAGGGAAAGCTCATGAATCAGAGTCAACGGTAGCTCCAGACGATGAGTCCTAGGTTCCAGTGGGAGGGGGATGGGCTTCATGGCTGGAGAGGAGGCAGTCTGGTATGAGATGACCTGGAAATTTTGAAATGCTTGCTGTGTGCAAAGCAGGATAAACCATAATCCTTGAAGTTGGAGATTACCATCTACTCAAGATAGGACAAATAATTGCTGTATATCCATCTCTTACCCCGCTTCCCCCCAAACATGGTAATGCATTAGAAAATACAATGTGATATCCAACAGGGAAAATACCCTTCCAAACATTCTCCAAATGCAGAAAGCTATTATCCCCAAACTGACTTAACACATCCCAATTGTGATTTGTTTTTGGCTGCATTTTCACAGCTGTTCTCTGTCAAAGTGCATCTTTTAGGAGCAGTGGAAAAAAAAACACACCACAGGGGAGTAACAGCTTAAAGTGGGAGGGAAGGCTTGTGGCATAACAGGCGGCGCTATACTAGCTAAGGGGATGAGAACAGATCAAAACAGAGTGAGAGGTTGAGTAAAAAACCCTGACCATCAACTTAGCGGGACTGGCTTTTTCCACCTTTCCCTTGGGAGAGCAGGGGAGAACTCACTGGGTGAAGATAACTGGCAATGATTATGAAGACTTGGTGCCCTGAGGCCTGAGTTGATGTTTTACTGTAAACAGAAAATCCAGAGACCTGGATGTTGAATGAGAATTCAATAATGTGTATATTTTCAAGGGTGTCGGACAAGATTAAGAATTTGGAACTGAAAAAAATTAGAAATATGTTCGACATAAATGCCTCTCTTTCATTCCTGAATATTATTACATTTGGTGTATATTTAGGGCAGAGTCAGCTTGGGAAGGAACCCACATTCCTTTAAAATGATAGGGTTGAAGACTTCAAGGATATTGTCCTTTCCTTTTATTTTGAGAATTTTATTAATTATGCTGTATCACTTCTCTCATAATGACAAGGATAACTCAAAATCATCTTTGTGTAGATTATCCAGTGTGTAATAGATGGATGTTCCTTCTTGTGTGTGTGTGTGTGTGTGTGTGTGTGTGTGTGTGTGTGTTTTAATCTTTCTGGCTGAGCATTTTATCCCTGAAGTAATTTCTTTGACTTTACAGCTGAAGTACATTAACAAGTATAAACTGTAATAATACCACAAATTATGTTCATTTTTTTCCAGATCGGATAAAATAAAGGAGGGAGTACTCGACTACTTTCATTCGTTTGAAATATTTTGTAATTTTTTCCCTCATTCTGCTTTATTCTTTTCCTTTTGAAAGTCCACCTGTGTTCTTAATGGCTCTTTGTAACTTGCTTTTAAGGATTTTTAGTATAGGATGAGGGAACAAGTAGTTACTTTGGAGGTAAAAGATCTGGATTCAAATCCTTTGATCTTAGGCAAGTCTAAAGAAGTTTATTGAAGGAATGATACCTCTGACCCTACCCCCTCCCCACACTTCCTTTACCCTATTGCACTGTAGAAGCTTACATTCTAAAGTAAGATTTAAACCCAGGCAGCAATGTAGCATGAGCTGTTAAGTGGCTATGTGACCTTAGGAAATAATACTTGCACTTGCATAGTGCTTTAAAGTTTATGAAAGACTTTACATATGCTATCTCATTTAATCCTCACAACAAACACATTAGGTAGTGGTGGTGATGATTTGTTTCAGTCACATCCAACTCTTTGTTATCCCATTTGGGGCTTTCTTGGTAAAGATATTGCTATGTGTTAGGTGGGTACTATTATTATCCCCATTTTACAGATGGGGAAATTGAGTTAAATGGTATAAAAAGGCAGCTGGTTACTTTGCATTTTTTCTGTATAAGAGAGAAAACTGAGGCCATATATAAGAACTGGTAGTATGTCGTCTTCAATCTACCTGGTGCTGACGACCTATACTCCGGCTTTGATTTTGTCACTGCCTTAATCTCCATGCTAGCTCTAGCATTTGGTTATTCAGTGTCCTTTGGACCTGACCTATTTGCTAAAATCTTTGTAGTGGGACCACATCCTGTTACCTTGGGGATTTTTATCTCCTTTGGGACCTGTTAATTGTCCTTAATCAGCAGGATTGTATGTACCCTTGTCTGCTAATTCCCTCCCTCCTCCCTTTTTTGGGGGGTGGTGGTGGTATTTACAGAAAAAAAATCACAGAAAAAAAAATCCTAATGATTAACTGAATTCTTAAAATCATTGAAATTTGCCCTTCTGTAAAGTCTGAAGTGTGTGTGTGTGTGTGTGGGGGGGGGGTGTTCTTAAGCTTTTCTATAATGGAACCCTTTGACAGTCTGGTGAAACCTATGGACCCCTTCTCAGAAGAATGTTTTTAAAGGCGTAAACTACAATACATAGAAAACAGAACAAAGGAAATCAATATTGAAATAGTTATCAGAATACCTTAAAATTAATGGGTCCTAGCATATAAACACCTGGTCTAGGGCTTAATGGCTTTTAGAAAACACCCAAACTTCATTTTGCACAAGGATGAGGATAGTCAAGTAGTCCATCCCTTTTAATACCATGTTTCAATAGTCTTGAATGTGTTCTACACCTATAGCCAAAAAGCTTCGAATCAAAATGAGATAATAGATGTAGAAGAGCTTTGAAAAGCAGAAAAGACCATTGTTATTACAATATTATGAAATGTGCTACAGCATAAGGGAAACTTTGCCTTTATGCAAAAAGAGGTGTTTGTTTCCTCTATCTTTTCAAGGTAGTAAAAGCTCTATACTTTTCAAGTACTGTGTATTATTCCTCTATAGAATAGGTATATTCTATACAAAATTGTCCTTAAAATTAAATTCCATGTGCTGAGTTTCCTTTTTCATTGATTCTATGATGAAATCAGATATGTGTTCTTTAAGGAAAAAAAAAACTTCTAGGGGAACAGGATCAAGGAAATGCAAAAGGAAAGCTGAAATTGTAGACAGGAATAGAGGTAAAGCCACATCTGCAGACAGACACTTCACTCTCCCTACCTCTTTAACCCAGTATACCTGTATGCCACTCTGTCTTCCAAATTCTTTCATGGTTTTGTCATTCAACAGATACTATTGAGTTCTGTGAGACAGCCTGCCACGGTAGAAAGAGCATTGGATTTGAAGTCTTAAATTCAAGGTTACCCCATGTGACCCATTTTAATATCTTTATGTCTTAAATGGGGGTAATTCCTCTTGTATCACCTACTTCACGGTTTTGTTGTGAGGATAATTTTAACTTTCCTTTAGAATCAAATTTTATAAATTGGATTGTCCTACCATATAGGCTACTTATGCTATACTCATTCCAACCTTCCTAAATTTGTGATCTCCTGATTACTTATTCCCTATTTAGTTGTGTTCCTTCCAGGTGATAATCTAGGTTCTAACAATAGTAACAATGACAGCAAACAACTAAAAACTTTTACATAGTAGTTTCAAGTTTGTAAAGCACTTCAAATTCATTGTTTTATTTGATCTTCAGAACAATACCTTGCGGTTGGCACTGAACAGGCATCATACCCATTTTATAGATGAAGAAAATGAAATTAACCAATACCCCCATTCACACTGCTAGTAAGTTGCAGGCCCCTCAGGAAGAAACTAATCAAGTGATGACATTGCTGACTGTACTGAAAGTACTTATTTTTGCTTTCAAAGCTTTCAAACTCTCCTCATCTGACAGCTTCATATTCCAAATAATTCTCACTCATTCATTGCCTAGATGAAAGTCCACAAACCTTTGTTCATTCAAGTATGTAGTTGTTTTTGAGGTTGATTTTTGCAATGAAGGAGGTGGGGTAGAGGGATGAGAAGAAAGACCATGTCTAATCTGTTGGGAAATTGATTAATTTACACAGCAAAAAGCAAATGGAGCTAAAAGGTTTGCAGAAATATACAATGAATATAGTATTTTGTCTGTGAACCTGATTAGGAAAAATAAGCTTTAAAGGTTCAAAGAATTATAAATTGTATGTACTGCTTTATATGTACACCTCCCGTTCATCCAGTTTTCTTTTTCAATTTCGTGATGCTTTGTTTTACAAATAGCTGCAAAACCTAATTGTAGCTTCTTAAAATGTCAACTCAGCAGCCAAATTTCTTTGTGTAGAGGGTGACTTTCCCCACTCCACCTTGAAATAAATGATTTGTATGCAAGTTGTCCCTTTGAAACAGCAATCTGTCTCACTTGCTATACAAGTAGCTCCTAGAAGGGGAGAAACTCAATAGAGCTGACTCTAATTTTTTAGGCTCTAATTCAGTTTTAGGGATTATTCAGTCACCTTATTTCTTTTCAAGATTTAACTACTCCCATAGCACTGCTATCAAAAGTTATGAAACTAGAAGGTAAAACTCAATGAGTCCTTTTTAAGTAGAATGTGACTATTCTCTAGATAACTCACAAAAATGGTTAAAATGGAAATCAGTCCTTGGAATTACTTTTGTCTTTCATTTATCGAGGTCAACCCTCCCTGTCTGCTGTCTCCAAAATGATGGAGTGCTGGCCACAACATACATGTATATACCATATATGATATATGATGCAACATATACATGTGATATGACAGATAACATGCGAGTATATATTAGACTGTACAAGCTCTCCTTTATTGGAGATGGGGGAGAGAGTAGAATAGGGAGGGTATATAGACACACAAACACTTGGATAATTTTGGCCAAATTATCATATGAATGTGTTTTCTCTTTTCTATGAAAGGAGCTTTTCTATGTTGGATTTTGTGGTTACTCATGTCTTTTAACTGTCCTCTGTGCACAGGTATATTGAAGACAGAATAGGGGGGGAAAGGCATAACATAAACCTTTTCCTAGGCTATATTAACTAAAAGAAACAGGGATACATTTGAAAGTAAGGAAGAAGGTATGAATGCTTTTTATTTTGCTGTGTTCTTGATGAAGATGATGTTGAGTCTGCTTTCATGCCCAAGTGGGCCCCAGGTAACTGGATTTTGAATGTGTTGACAGAAGGTTCTCCCCTCTAGGCTCTTAGGTAGGTGGGAGAATAAGTCAATGTGGTCACTAGCCTGTTTTGTCAAGCAAGTATTGGCTTTTAGTGGGATTGAGCATGGGATCAGTGCCAGGGACTGCTCCCTGGAACTTGAGTACAGAAAGCACTTGCTTTAACTCCCTTTACCTGTTTGGTTTTTTTTTTAAAAGTAATACACATGATTCAGAGCTAAAATAAACGAATCTGAGTGTATATTTAATTATTGGGTCCCATACGATGGAACCTTTAACTCTTAGTAATATGCAACAGATAAAAGTCAAAGGCATCTTTGTAAATAAAAAATGCCCTTTGATTTAATTAAATTAAATTAATTAATTTAATTAATTGGATTAATTTAGAAATGGAGCCAAGTGCCTATGTCAGAAATTTACTTTGCTCAGATAGTTTGGATTTAGGTATTAGAGTTCATTCCAGTTATTCTGTTAATGAATGTCTAGTATTTTAAACATTTCTTGATATTCTGTTTTAAAATTTGGAATGACAGCATTGCATAAGAGAGGTCATCTAACACAATCCTACCTCAAAACATAGATTCTGCTTAGACCTTGTGAAAAGTTTGTATACTTCAGTTTGAGAGGAAATTGGGAAGGCGTGTATGAACTGATGTAGAGTTAAGAAAACAAAATTTGAACAATTTATATGATAACATCATAAAGAAAAACAACTTTGTAATATTTTAGAACTCTGAATGCAGTGATAAACCACTAATCCAGAAGATGGAGGATGAGGAGAACTATCATAATTTGTTACACATTACCCAATTGAAGGACTCCTCCCTCCCCCACTCCCCACTCCGTTTCCAGTTTTTTTAAAACACAGAAAATCCTGCTTATAAGCATTTTAAAAAATAAATGTGGGTCTTTTTCAGTTCAGATCTTTGTTTTTTTGAAATACGAACAACTTTAATGACTTTTTAAGGTATCATTCTAAATTGCTTTCTAAAAGGGATAGACCACTCAATAACCACACTAAGAATGCATTCATTAGTCCTTCCTTCCCCATATATCCCTTCCAACAATTGTCATTTTCCCTTTTTATTGTCTTTGACAAACTGATGGGTATAATATATAACCTCCGGGTTGTTTTAATTTATAATTCTCTTGTTAGTAGTGATTTTGAACAATTTTGTATTATGCTTGACTTCTTTTGAGAGCTTGTCTGCTCATTGCTCATATCTTTTGACTATTTATCTATTGGGGAGTGATTCCTTCTCTTTCTCTCTCCCCTCTCATATTTTTTTGGGCTATCAGATCTTAATCAGAGAAATTTGCATGTTTTTTCCAATTAATTTTTTCCCTTCCAATTATCACTGTATTCATCCTATTTCTACCAAAATTTCCCCCTGTTTTATGTAATAGTAATAACAAAAATTTACATTTTATCACTTTTAATCTTTTCTATTCCTTGTTTTGTCAAGAACTCTTCCCCTATCCATAATTATCAGAAGTATTTCCTTCCCAATTGCTCTAATTTATTTATGATATAACTCTTTATGTACAGCTCATGTATCCATTTGCAACTGGTCGAGATTTTCTCTGTAGTGGCATTGCTGGGTCAAAGGGTATACAAAGATACATAACTCTTTGGGCATAGTTTTACATTACTCTCCAGAATGGTTGGATCAGTTCACAATTCCACCAATAGTGTGTTAATGAACCTCTTTTTCCACTTCCTCCTCCAACATTTGTTATTTTCCTTTTCTGTAATATTAATCAATCTGATTGGTATGGTGTAGTACCTCAGAGTTTTAATTTGTATTCATCTAATTAGTAGTGATATAGAACTTTTTTTTTTCACGTGACTAAAGATAGCTTTTATTTCTTCAGAAAACTGCCTGTTTATATCCTTTGACCATATACCAATTAAGTAATGGCTTATATAAATTTCATTTATAAATTTGACTCAGTTCTCTATATAGGTGAGAAATGAGGCCTTTATCAGAGAAACTTCCTATAAATTTTTCCCTCCCCGTTTCCTGCTTTCCTTTTACTTTTGGCTGCATTGGTTTTGTTTATGGAAAAAGACTTTTTCATTTGATGTACACAGCAGGCTTCTTAACACTGGGTTCTAGGGATAGATTTCATGAGGTCTATAAAGTTGGATGGGGGGAAACTCTATTTTCACTGATCTCTAATTGAAATTTATAATATCTTTTGGATATGAAATTTTTAAAAATCAAAAGAAAATATTATTCTGAGGAGCTCCATAGGCCTCCTAAGACTGTCTAAGATGTCCATGACCCACAAAAAAGTTAAGGATCCTGCATCTATGGCTATGAAAAACAATAAACACGTTATTTCCCTTTTTAGTTACTTTCTCAGAGTTGATTGACTTGTAAGCACTGAGTTCTCTAGGGTGAGATATAAAACCTGTGAAGTGAAAACATGAAATTCAGATATCATTTGTTTGTTAACTAATTCCTTAACTTAGCTTTAGGAATATTTCCAGGACCCTAATTTCCTTGTTGTTGGTAGTTGCTAATTGTTTTTATTTGTTAGTATCCTTAGTTCCTGTTCCGATTTATCGTGATCTTAAAATATGCAAATATATGAATTTGGCAGTGTGATAAAGATTTATTAAACTCCTACTGTGTGCTAGACTCCATGCTAATACTTTACAAATCATTTAATCTGATTTGAAGAGATGTTATGAATCTATTTACATTTGTTTTTAAAAATTTCCTCACCAAATAGTGAATGAAATTGAAAACTATTCAGTTAACCTTTCTGGATGTGGGGTGAATAGGACATTTTTTGCATATGTCCTTGTGATAGAAACCGAAACATGAACACAGCATAAACATATGGTATTTGGGAATTTTGAGCTTAAATTCAGAGATAAATAATGTATTTTGTAATTATATTTAAAATCTTGTTTAATGTGCAGTGCAAATTGTGGAGAAGCAGGACTTTTTAAGATTCAAAACAGATTGTTTAGGGTTCTTTTCAAAGTGCCTTAGTACCTTGTGATACATTTAGTCATCTATAAACTAGAAAACTAATTAGTACCACGGCATAAGGATTATTTAGGCACTTAAGAAACATTAGGCTTTACAGCTGTGCAAAATTTATTTTAATAACTTTTCATTTAAAAATTAGCTGTATATGTGAGAAAAAACCACTAATCCAGTTCTATTTGATGCATTCATTGTCTTTAATCCTTAAGATATTTTCCTTAATAAAGATTACATTAAACCTTATTTAGAACTGTGAAGTAATATAGAAGTTTAATTATAAAACAGTTTAGAAATAGAAATATTCACTTGGAAATCATACCCCAGTGGATCTATGATCTCTTTGTGTGTGGTCCTTCCTCCAGTGATGCAGATTGCAGTCCATCTATGCCTTACCATTTGTATAACTCTTGTTCATGTCTTCCAATAAATTCTCAAGGGAGAGGAGCATTGGGATCTGCCCATTTGTTGGGAAGCTTTTTTCTGTTTATCTTGACATTATCTGGATACCAGTAGAGTAAGGCCAGATCCTGATTAGTTCAAGCAAGGAAAGGAAGAAAAGTTTTATGAGTGATTTTTTTTTTTAACCTCGCAGTCATTTTCTGGTATCACCTTTTCTCTCAATCATAGGGGACCCCACGTTATAATAAAAAAGTACTAATGAGCAAAGCCAGTTTGACCACATCTGACAGCATATGCCTTATTCTGCCCCTGTATTCCAAGATTTCATTCCAGAGAAGATGAAAAAATGTGCTATCATCAGCTTTCTGGAGTCAAGATTGATCATTGTATTCATTTGAATTCTTATAAGACATGATAACTTGTTAAAATTCTGTCTGTGATAGCTAGGATTCCCTCAGTGAGACTTAAGTCTAGCTAAATAAGTTAATTAGATCTTATGGAATCGATTGACTCATATTATTACTTCATCATTTCATGAGATTGACATACTAGATTTGCATGGAGTAAATGATCTTTAAATAGGAACTCTGATCTGTAAAATTCACTTTATTTCCACATGGAATTTGTACTACCTCTTGTAGTTTGGATAAGTAGATTATTCATAATTTTATGTCGCTGAGTATCTGATACAAAGAACATGATGGATTCATTAATTGCACAAAAGAAATGATCAGCAAGACAGTATGTATGTCAACAATAGTGTGTGCACATGTATTTTGCAAGTTTTATCGGTGAGAAATGTATGCATTTGCAAGCCTGAGGTTCTGCCAAGAATAAATATTATTTATAACCAATATATCATTGAAATGTAAAAGTAGTTGGCATTAGTGGCTTGTCATTCCTATTATTTTGGATTGCTTTAATTTTATGGTTCTGGTTTTACATTGTAAAAGTTACAAACGTAATACAAATTCAAGCTTATTCATTATCTAGCTTGGAGAGGGGTGAGTGAGAATGGGGGAGAGAGTGGAAGAGATCAAATGATAGTAAATGACTAAGTTAGCTAAGCAGGAGCAGATTATAAAGAATTTTGCCTACTGATCTCTTCTAAGGGAGAGTTGTGTTGTTGGATATTCATTACTTTAAAGGAATGGAGCCAATTGACTTCCTTCTTTAAAAATGTAGTAAATGAGCCCTTATAACAATGAAAACAATTAGTGTAAGGCTATAAAATAAGTACAGTAATAGACACCATATAATGTACACATAGAGATTTGTCTTTTTTGTTTGTTTTTTAATAGATTACTCTGATATATTGTACTGTGTTCTCTTTTGCCTCTACTCACAAGTACTACATATTTCAGATGTTCAAGATACTATATTCCAACCTACCACAAGACTCCGTGTTAGCAAAATGATAACCACTTACACAACACAGTATAGCATGACATAGGGGCAGCTAGGTGGAGCAGTAGATAAGGCACTGGCCCTGGATTCAGGGGGACTTGAGTTCAAATCTGGCATAAATAAATTTTTAAAAATATGTATGTATATATATCATGACATAACATCACCCCATACCATACCACATTTATTACACATCTGTGCTAAGTGCTGAGAACACAAATAACAAGAAAAAGTCCCTGCTTTCTAGGAGTTTACAAATTAAATGAGTGTAATTCAGGGGAATAATGATGTTGAAGTCAAAACCAAGTAGAGCAGCTGGTGGGAAAGGAAGAGTTGGCTGGGCTCTATTAAGGAAGGATTTGGGAGGAGTTTTTTGTTCCATGTTCTAGCCCAGCATTCAGAGGGAGAGGTGCCTGAGGTTACTGATGAAGTGTGAGTAGCCAACCTGAAGCCATCTCCATGGTGATGAGCTTATGGGCTTGGAGTGGTGGTGGGTGGGGTGGAGATGCTGATGGTGGAGTTGAAACCAGGAAGAGCATCTGATGGGAAATGAACAGCAACATATCAGCATGTGCTTCCTTTAATCATCAGTTACCAGTCTTAGTTCCTGGCCTGGTTGGATGTAGGGCCGGGCTGGCAGAAATAATTTTTTTAATGAATTGGGCATAACCCTGAAAGCAAGTGAGACTTTCCAGCCACGTTTTAGAGGAAAACTGTTTTTGTGATAATAATGTATGGAATTCTTGATGGTAGGAATTGTGATTCTTAGTATGTGTAGCAACTGCTTTACTAAATAAAATTTTTCTTAAAATACCAGACAAATCCTCTTTTGCTCACTGGTCTGGTTGGTCTGGTCACCTTGCAGATATTTTTCTATAACTGGGATTAAATCTTATAATCTTGCTTTATAATTTATAATCTCATATATGAGGAATATTATATATAATATATGTAATATAATATTTATATAATATATATGTAATAATAAACCATATGCAAATTCCTATCCTTGAGGGATATTTGTATTGTTTTCTAACAATAGGGCATTCACATATGTACATATGTATGTGTACACACGTACATATGTAAACAAAATGGAGGGAAATGAAATTATAGCAAGTACTGACATTGCTTTTCCTCCTTTGCTCCAAAAAAGTTATGAATTAAGTAACAATTGCTGCAAACCAACCTCAGTTAAGATAGTTCCTAACATTTAGGCAGAAGTTGAGCCATTTTCCTAAATTTATATTTGTGTCCTTCTCCAATCAACCTCTGGCCTTTTTATGACTGAGGTAAAATTTACATTACCGCAAACATTTGAATAACAGAAAATCAGATTATACTATTGTCTCTCTGGATAGACAGGTAAAAAGAGCAGACCTCTTCTTGGGACTACCTTCAGTTCTTGCATAGGACTACCACTTTGAATGTTAGTATCAGCACAGATCATTTGCTCTGAGATGCCAAAACACCTTCTTTCTCTGCCACGTCACAGTCCTACTGTCTCTTTTTTCTTTTGCTTGGTTGTATTAGGGATTTCGGTTCTTGGGTCAGCTGCTCTGTATGACTGTATTCCTTCTTCTTCATTTCCATACCTTTGTAATCTTTCCACTGTATCCTGCACTCTCCCTGTGAGTTATCTTTTATAATAAAACAGAAGACAAAAAAATTAAACAATATAGCAAAAAAGTCTCATGTTGTTTGTAGTATTCCACACTCATGGTCTCCTACCTCTGTAAAGAAGTGTGTGTAGGGAATGAGAGGGGGTCATTTTGTTCTCTGATGTCTCCCATGGAAGCCAAGCTTGCTCATTATAATTTTGCAACATTCAGTTTTATTGTTTTGTTCATTTATCTGCTACAGTTGTGTCTATTGTTTTCCTGGTTCTTTTTACTTTGCTTTGTATCAGTTGATATGTCTTTCCTTGCTTCTCTCTGTTCATCATGTTCCTGGTTTCCTAAAACATAGCAATAATTTTATTATGTTTTCATACTACAACTTGTTTAGCATTTCCTCAATTGATGGATATGTCCTGTATTTTCAATTCTTTACTACCATAAAAAGTTCTGCTATATCGTCATTATGGTTTTTTTTAAATTTTTTGCTTGGCAATGAGGCTTAAGTGACTTGCCCAGGGTCACACAGCTAGTGTCAAGTGTCTGAGGCCGGATTTGAACTCAGGTACTCCTGAATACAAGGCTGGTGCTTTATCCACTGCACCACCTAGCTGCCCCCATCATTTTGTATTTTTAAAGGAGGCCTACATATTTTAGAATAAGGTATGGTGGCAGTCCTACTCTATAAGTTAAGAGTTTTGTGGTGAATCCAGATTCTTTGTAAAAATGAAATCAGAATTTTTCTTCTGACAATAGGGTAATTATGAAATTTATTTAAGGCTATTTTACTAAAACTGTTTTGTTTTTGTTTTTCTTATTGTCAGGTAATTGAAGATAGAAAACTGGCCTAAAAGCAAAATCCAGAGAAAATTGGGAACTTGCCTGCATTTGCCCCAGAGTAAGTGAAAGTACATATAAAATGGAATTCTTTTTACCTAATTAATATCCTGTCAGTGTCTGCAGATTTTTGGTCTTTTAAAAATAAATATTAACTGTATTGGCTTTATGTACTGGAAACTATGAAGATTACTCAAAATTTCTTGGATGAGTTTGGCTGATTGAAAACAAACAAAAAATAACATAAAATATCATATATCTCCATTAGTTCTTCACAATAAACTCCTTTTATCAGCTCCTAAATACCAGTGTAAAAATGAAGAAAGGCGGTAGTTGAAAAAATAAAGTATGTATTTCATTTGAACTATTAAAAAATGAGCTTTCCCCATATAGATGATAGGTACTTCTCTTTTCAGATGGCTCATAATAACTTTATTTCAATTTTTACTTGTCTTTGAATCATATTTGAACTTTTTCTCAGGTTCAGTGGGTGGGGTGGACTTTTTCAGTTCAGAAATATTATGTTAAATATTTTTAGAGTATAGAACCTTACTTAAATTAACTCCTATCTTGGGAAAGCAATAGACAAAAATTGCAGGAAGGGTTTCTTCTGAGGATTAGCAATAGCATCTTGTTTCTCAGTATGTGTGTATGTATATACACACACATATACAGATATATATCTATGTATTTGTGTGTATATATGTATATATATTATATATATGTACACATAAACATAAGGAAGATAAGCATTCTGGGAACAATGAATTTAGCAGTGCTCATAGGAAGCTAGTAATGAGTAAGTGACTTTTTAGTCCAGAAAAGAGAACTCTAGCTATAGTTGAAGGTTAATGAACAAGTGTCGGAAAGGTAGTATTGAATGTCGTGCTAATGACTTTATTTTTTATTTTATTGTCAATGAAAGTTTTTAAGTCAATGAAAGTTAAGTTGAATTGAGGAGTGATGTGAAAATTGTGTTTTAGGAAAGTTAATTTGGCAATCATTTGCAGGATCAGTTGGAAGGCTGAATCTAGGAAGAGAAAACAGCTAGCTACCTAGCTGCTCCCTCAGGTAGTAGAAGGTAGCTGTCAAAGAAAGGAGTAAATTGAGACATGAAATGTTTGTTTTAGAAGTAAAAAGATCCAAATGAAACAAGGCCGAATCCCTGTTCTGAGGAATTGTTAAGATGGAACGTAAAATCCATTTGTAAGTGTAGAAATATAAATACTTAGACAAAAAATGGGGTATACATTAAAGGGTAGCCTAGATTAGTACTATATAGAGGTTGCCAGAGTAAGCATATTTTATCCCATTAGGATAATTTTTATATTATATATGTGTATATATACACATATATTTTCCCTTCAGTATTGCTATTATACACACTCATCATTCAATTGAATGAGATTGTTGATAAATGTGAAATATGATTGCTAAGTTCCAGACAATTAGATATAAGCACTGATTGCTTTTGCTTTGTATCCACGTTAGCGTTGGTGTTTAAGAAAGGCGTTTACTCCACTCTAATACTCCTACTGCAGAAGACCAGTCAGTAGTCTAAAATTGAACTGAAGAAAAAGCAAAAATTTCCATTTATATAACAGAACCAAAAAGTAGAGGCTAAATCCAACCTGAGTAAATTCAACTAATAGCCCTTACCCATATCATCCTTTCCAAAGGTAATTGGAGCATTTACGCATAGAGGACTGAATGATGGCCCTATGAGTTCTTGAGAAGATGGTTTAGATTTGATTCTGATACTACTTCTGTTGTAGTATGTGACTTGAGCAAACCTGTTGAGAGGAGGCAATTCCCTCTGGTCAAACAGATAAAACAACCAAATTCTATCTGAGAACTAACAACTTCCAAATAATGATATTGATCAAAAAATCAAAGGACTGAAGACAAACTTACAATATTTGTCTCAAGAGAAATGCTTATGCTTCCAGGGATTCCAGTTTTATGACAGAGTGTAAGTAGATTCAAGTTAATGAGGCACTCTTCAATGGGATAATAAGAAATCTCTTGAGGTCTTGTCAGCTTTCAGGGTGATTAAAGTAATACCTAGGAATCTATCAGGTACTCAGACAATTTTACTGCCCTCTGTAACTCAGCAAAGAATCATCTTTGCTCTGGTTATAAATCCAGTGACTTTTTTAAAAAAGAGGCACAGTCATTTTAACACTTGCTTGATTCAGCTGCTTATAAATGATGAAGTGTTCTCATTTTGACCAATGACTTTATTTTCTTGACATTAAAAAGAAGGGCTTGAGACAGACTAGATTCAAAGAATTGTACCATTGGAAAGAGCCACCTTGTCAAACCTGGAGCCAGTACACAGATTCCATTTATAATATTCTTGACAAGTACATTTGGGTTCAAAAACTCAATTATTCAAGGAAATGGTGGGGGAGGTGTGGTTTGACAATAATTCATATGGGGAAAAAAAGATCTAAGAGTAGTAAATGCCTGCAGTCTCAGTATGAATCAACAGTGTGATGTGGCAATCCCAAGAAGTGAATGTATTCTTAGGCTGTATTGTTAAAAGTATGATATGCATGCAATTCAACCAGTGATGATACATGCCTCTGAGTCATGGAACACTATATTCTCCAAAGAATCAGAATTGTGTATAGAATGATAACCTGATATGGGTATAAGTTGATCGCAACTTATTACCAGTGGTGACTTGTGCTCAAGGAATAGCCAAAACGTATATTTCAGGAATTTTTTTTTGTTGGAAAAAGAAGTGTGTAGGTCATAGAATGAGAGTGACATAATGCTATAAATGGAAAGTCAGAGAACTGCACTAATATCTCCAGAATGTTAAAAGACCAAGGAGAAAACTGCCATCACATTGGAAAAGTCTCTGGAGATTTTCTGGGAGGGCATAACGAGGATAATATAAAATGAAGAAGTGCGTCTAGATGTGATTTACACCACTGGAAGGAGTTAGCTACACCTTTTACATTGTGAGTTCTTTAAAGGGTATAGCATCCCAGATAAACTATTGTTGCAGTGATGAATTAATTGGTCAGACTATTCTGGGAAAGAATTTGGATCAAAGCTAGAAAAGGCACCGTTCTGTGTCTATACTTTGTTGTTCAGTCATACAGTCATATGCAACTCTTTGTAACACCATGGACCATAGCATGCCAGGCCCTTCTGTCCTCCACCATCTCCCAAAGTCTGTCCAAGCTCACGTTTGTTGCATCCATGATACTATCTGTCTCATCCTCTGCTATCCCCTTCTCCTTTTGTCTTCAGTCTTTCCCAACATCAGGGTCTTTTCCAGTCAGTCCCATCTTCTCATTCATTATATGACTGAAGTATGTAAGCTTCAGCTTCAGTATTGCCCTTCAGCTAAATAGTCTGAATCCTACACTTTGACCCAGCCTTAGACCATTACTAGGTACCCACCCCAAGAAGGTCAGATACAGAATGTCAGAATATTCAAAGCCTCCTATTTTGTGGCACCAAAAACAAAAAATTGTAAACAGTATGTGCCTGTCATTTAGAGAATGACAATACAAATGATGGTACAGGAATTTATTATTATTATTATTTATTTTTATTATTATACATTATTACACTCACTTTTACAAAACTTAAAGACATTAGAATTCAGACCAATTAATTGATGTAATTCAGACCGAATTCAGATGACAGAAAAGCATACTTTTCAGTTTTCTCTCCGTAGAGAGGTGGTAGAGTTGGGTGAAGAGTGAGGTATATGTTATCAGAGATGGCCAGCACGTCAGCAAGTTTTGTTTAATTGTACTCCTTTGTTGTAGGAGAGGGTTCTATGGGGACATATGTATGTATGTAATATCACAAAGCAACAATAAAATATTTTTAAAGTACATTTTCCAAAGTGAGAACTATCCTCTAATCAGACCACAGTTTGGGAGGATCATTGAGAAATTAGACTCCACAGAGCTGGGTAACCAGGGTGATTAAGACTACTTGGCTAGAGATCACACCAAATGGATTGGTTGAAGGAATTGGAGTTCTTGAGCCTGAAAAAGAGAAGACTTAGTGAGGGCCACCAGATAGTTGTGTTCGACACTATTTGAAGGGATTCTATCCAGAAGAAGGATTCAGTTTGTTCTATTTAACCCCAGAGAGCAGAGCTAGGAACAGAGGTCAGGTTAGGCTTTGACTTGATCCAAGGAAAGACTTCCTAAAATTAGAGCTTCCCAAAAGTGAAATGGGGAATGGGTAGTGGTTTACCATTTATTGAAGGTCTTCAAGCATGGGCTTGATATGCACTTGTCTGTAATCTTGTAGAGGGAATTCCTGTTCTGTTTTCACTAAGTTGACCTCTGAAGTCTTTTATAGCTTTGAGATTCCGTAATTCCCTGTTTGTCCAGCCTCTGCATAAAAGCCTCCACTGATTGGGAAATTACTATTCCCTGAAGCAGGCGGTTCCATTTTTGGACAGCTTGACTTGTTAGGAAGTTTCTCCTTATGTTGAGCCAAAATCAATCTTCCTGTAATTTCAATCCATTGGTCTGAGATATTAGACCAAGAGAAACAAATCTGATCCTTCTTTTACATGACAACCTTTCAAATATTTGAAGACTTCTCCCCCACAAAGTCTTTTCTTCTCCTTGGTAAATATTCTCAGTTCCTTTAAATGTCATTCTATTGCAAGATTCTGGGTTCCTTATCTGTCCTGATGACTTTTATTCTTTTTTTTTTACTTTTATTCTTTAACAAAATTGCTCTCAGTTCTCAGAGTACTCCCCCCTCCCACTCTCCCCTATTTAAAAAAATTAAAACCATATTATACAATGACCGTTTCTGTCAACATATATATCTCATTGTGAACCCACAGCATAACTTTTTATTTAGTGGAGGCAGTGGTAGGTTAAAAACCTCAACTTCTAGTCAAGAAGACAAATTCAGACTTACCCCTGATCCAGTAAGGAATACACACACATACACACACACACACACACACACTCCCCTAGACACTGAATAGTTAAGTGACTCTGGTCCCCGTCTTATGTGGGGGTTGGAGTCAATAACCTCTAAGATCTTTTCCAGTTCTAACTCTATGATCTTACAGTTTGATGACACTCTGGAAGTTATTGGCCTTGGTGTCATCCTTTCTAGGATGCAGAGCCACAAATGAGACATGATAGTTCAAACATACCCTTCCCAAGAAATTATATAATGGAATTATCATCTAGCTTACTCTGGTCTCTCCACATCTATTAATGTTGCCTAAGATCAAAGCAGCTTTTTTGGTTGTCACATCACTCCGGCTGAGTCATAGTGAGCTTACAGGAAAACACCAAGGTCTTTTCACTTTAGCATCCCACTACAGTCTGCATGTGGCATAGCCACAATATATTTATTTTAATCTTTCTGTTTTCTTATCTTTTTTCATTACAAATTGAGAGAGTTCTCAATAATCTCTTTGTGGGTCCATGGTAAAGCAGTGACTTCGAGTTAAAAATGTGCTTATTTACTTTCTTTAATGACAGATCTGACCTTTTTGGCTTTTTATAAGTGAAAACATAATATTTAGCATGTACCAGATTTTCAGTATACTTTGTGACAGGAGTTCTTAATCTTGAGTCCAAGGATAAGTTTCAGGGGATCTTCCCTTGGATGAGAAAAAAAATCATATCTTTTCACTAAAGAAAGGGAAATTTAGCATTTTCTTCAATTATATTAAAACTCTATCCTTTAAATTGATAGATATTTACCAGACTACCAAGGCCAGGGGTTTGGGGGGTAGGGGGGCAGGGAGAGGTGGGGATGATAACATATAAAAACAGTTAAGAACTCTATAGGCATATATCACATCATGTTGTCTAACCAACATCATTTTTGCTTTAGAGTTTGGCACCTACTGTGTGCCAGGTGTTATGCTTAAGTGCCTTACAAATTTCCACTCATTTGGTAATAGTACAGCAGTCCTCAAATTTTTTTTGTCTCAAGATCCTTTTATATTCGTAAAGACCCCAAAGAACTTGTTTGTATTGGGTTATATCTGTTGATAAAATAAAAACTGATAGTCTTAAAATATTAAGTCATGTAAAATAATAAATATATTATGTGGTAAAAATCAACATATTTTTATGAAAAATAACTATTTCTTAAAACAAATAAAATAGAATATTGACATTTTTTATGTATTTTAAAAATATCTCTAATGTCTGGCTTAATTGAAAGTAGCTGGATTCTCATAAATGCAGTCATTCCGTTGTGATACGTTGTTTTGATTAAAGTATATTAAAAAACCCAGCCTCACACAGATAATGTTGTTGGAAAAAGAAAGAGTATTAAATAGGCAAATAATAAAATTAGTGCTAATATAAAAATAATCTTGACCTCTTAGATCCCCTGAAAAGGTGTTGGGGACTACCATGCTTTGAGAACCACTGCTCTAATATATTACTTTAAAAAAAAAACCTCAAGTTAAATTGCTTGAAATCTTGGTCTGCAGTGGTTCTAGGTGGTGTCAAGCTCAAAAGGCTGTCAGAACACTTGGGAGGACTCTTCCCTTTCTTGATTGGTGGGAAATGTTGAGTCCAACTAATCAGAAAACGGTAGCTATACTTGAGTGGGGCAACTACAGTGAATCAAAAGTATTTCACCAAAGAAGAAAGTAAACCCCCCCCCATTAGTTTCCATTTCTTTGCTTCGACAAAAATTTTTACTATACACACACATCTCTTTTTGAAATATGAGTCCTTTTTACCTTTCTTTAATCTCTGAGAAATAGGTCTAGAATTGTAGTGTAGTCACAGGGTATGTAGTTTAGTTATTCTTTGGTTTTACTTTCTGAATGCTTTCCAGAAGGGCATGGACCAATCCACAGTATTACCAATGATGTATTGACATGCTGGTACTCCCAAAGCCCCTTGAATTATTGTTTTCTGGTTTTGTCATCTTTACCTATCTGATGTATGTGAAATAGAGCTTCAGAGTTTTGTTGTGGGTTTTGTGTGTGTGTGTGTGTGTGTATGTGTTTGTGTTTTGTGGGGGGACAATAAGGGTTAAGTGACTTGCTCGGGGTTTCACAGCTAGTAAGTGTCAAGTGTCTGAGGCTGGATTTGAACTCAGGTCCTCCTTAATTCAGGGCTGGTACTTTATCCACTTTGCCCCTTTCAGAATCATTTTAATTTGCATTTCTCTTATCTTAGGTGATTTGGATCATTTAAAAAATATTTTTGTTTATTAGCTTGCTTTTCTTCTTTAAAAATTGCTTATTTCACTGTTGTGAAGAGCAATTTGGAACTATGCCCAAAGAGCTATATAAAACTTTGAATACCCTTTGATCCAGCAATACCATTGCTAGGTTTATATCCCAAAGACATCCCCCAAAAGAGGACAAGACCTATTTTTACAAAAATATTTATAGTAGCTCTTTTTGTAGTGGCTAAGAAATGGAAATCAAAGGAATGCCCATCAGTTGGGGAATAGCTAAAGAAGGTGAGTGGTATATGATTGTGATTTAATATTATTGTGCTATGAAAAGTGACAAACAGGACGATTTCAGAAAGTCCTGGAAAGACTTATATGAACTGATGTATAGTGAAGTGAAGTGAGCAGAACCAGGAAAACATGCACTGTCCATCTCCAAAGCAAGGACTGATATTAATTGAACACAGACTGAAGCTGAAGCAAGCTATTTTTCTTTCAACTTTTTTCTTTTATTCAAGTTTTCTTACACAAAAGGACTAATAAGGTTGTTTTACATAATTGCACATTTATAACCTATATTAGATTGCTTACTGCCTCAGGGAGGGGAAAAGGGAAGGGAGAAGGGAAGGGGAGGGGAGGAAGGTAATGAGAGAGAGAATTTGGACCTCAAAATTTTAAATGAAAATGTTTATTATAATTTTTTAAAAGAAAGAAAAACAAAAAATAGAATTGCTTATTTCTACCTTGTGATCATTTATCTATATGGGAATGGCTTTTGTTCTTAAATATTTGAATCAATTCTGTATATATCTTGACTCTCAGAGAAAGTGGCTACAAGGTTTCAGCTCTTCCCAATTAATTGTTTTCCTCTGATTTTTTTGTTTGTTTGATTTTGGTACATCCTAATCATAAGAACAGGAGGTTAAGCTGCACACCTTCCTTTCTCATGTTTTTCCTAGCATTTTCCTTTATTTTCCTTCCTTTTCTATAATCACCAAATCTGAGCAGAATTACCCCCAGGCTGTGTCTTATTTAATTCCCTATATAACCCTTGAAGACATCAGGATTTTAAATAGACACCTTTTTCTTTTCTTCTAATTAGAATTGTATTACTTCATCATTTTTAACACCTTTCCATTGCTAAAATGCATTGACCTGTCTTAATTTTTCTTGACTCTTGCCCTCACAATTCAGAATTTTACCTCACCTTTGATCTTTCTATTTGGAATATTTGGAAGTCCTCTCTTCCATTAAAAATCATTTCTTTCCATGAAAGATTAAACCCAGTCTTGCAAGATAAGTTATTCTTGGTTTTAAATCTGCATTTCTTGCCTTGGGAATATTGTATTCCTAGATTTTTTCCTCTTTTTTTTTTTTTTTGGCATAGTTGTTGCCATCTTATGTGATTCTGACTGTAGTCCCTTGGGACTTGAATTATTTCTGGCTTCTTGTAGTATTTTTTTTTTTTGACATTGCAGCTCTGGATTTTGGCTGTGACATCCTTGGGAATTTTAATTCGGGAGTTTCAGGAAGTGACTGATGAATTCTTTTTCTTTTCTCTCTTTATTTCCATTAAATATGAAATATACTAGAGTAAAACAGTTTTCATTTATTTTTTCCTGAAATATGGTATCTAGGCTTTTTGGGGGGTGAGGGGACAATAATTTTTAGGAAGTCATGATCTCCTTTACTGGTTTTCCACCGTAGTTGTTTTTGATAGTAGATACATTGCATTTCCTTCAATTTCTGTTTTTCAGTATTTTAGTTTTCTAGTATCTATTGTTTCAAAGAAATTTTGAGTTTTGTTTGGTCTGTCCCAATTTCCTGAGGGCCATTTCTTGAATAAAGTTTTCTTCCTCCTAATATAAACTATTTTTTCTCCTTCAAAATCTTTCTTTCCAAGGTTTTGTTTAATTTGTAATTTTTTTTAATCTGTCATTTCATTTCTTCCAGGTACTCTCTAATTCCTTGTGACCAAGCTATTTTTTTTTTTTTTTTACCGTAAGGATTAGCTTGTAGTAATTGTGGGGTTTCTACTCTGAGTTTGCTTCTTGGGCTTCTTTTGACCCATAACATTTCTTCATGGTGTTCAATGTCTTCTTTACTCATATTTTCAACCTCAGTTGTTCCAGGGCCCCTTGCCACCCTTGGGTTTCCGTAGATGACCTTCACCTCCTTTGATTGATATTTCTGTGCTCACAGCCTTGACAGGCTAAAAGTCCCTGGTGCCTGGTCCCTGATCTTGGCTCTCCAATGAGTTCCCACATACCTAGATGTTATCCTGGGCTGGGGGTTGCTTAGTGACTTCATTTTCCTTTTAAACTTCCCCAGGCCTGGTTCTGCTATAGTCTTCTGGTGCCCTTTTGGCTTCCTCGGTCTCAATACTACTTTAGGCTTTCTCCCCATTTACTTGACATTATGCTGGTTTACTGAGAGCATGCTTCTTCCACTCTTTTTTTTTTTTTTTAATAAATCTCTTCCTGGTATATGCCATGATTTTGTTTGTTTGGGGAAAAGGGAGATGCTTTCTTTTCTTTTTTTTTTTTGCAGGGCAATGAGGGTTAAGTGACTTGCTCAGGGTCACACACTGCTAGTAAGTGTCAAATATCTGAGACCAGATTTGAACTCAGGTTCTCCTGAATCCAGGGCCAGTGCTTTATCCACTGTGCTACCTAGCTGCCCCCTCTTCCACGCTTTTTTTTTTTTTTTTTTTGGTGAGGCAATTGGGGTTAAGTGACTTGCCCAGGGTCACACAACTAGTAAGTATTAAGTGTCTGAGGCAGGATTTGAACTGAGGTCCTCCTCAATCCAGGACCAGTGCTCTATCCATTGCGCCACCTAGCTTCCCCCTCTTCCACTCTTAATAAGCATCTGCCAGCCTTTGTGTATGGGCCTGAGCTGGAAGAAAAATCTTAATTGATATTCCTCTTTGTTTTCACTTTTCAGCCAATTGATGTTTTCTCATATTCAATTGTAATTTCGTTCAGTTCAATTACATTCAACATATTCTTCCTAAGTATAGAAAAAAGCATTATGCTAAATGTTAGGGAAATATAAAGATTAATACAGAAGTGTCTGCCTTCACACAGTTTAACTCGTGCTAGGAGATAGAAAACAGAACAAGCAAGCAGAGGAAAGGTAGTAACAAAATTCCTCACAAGGCCTGAAGAAGGAAGGAAGGAAGGCTTATTTTCAACTGAATAAGGATCCAGGAAAGGTCTAATGGAAGCAGGTGGCATTTATTCTGAATCTTGAGGGATGATACTGTGTTCATGTAACTTAATGTTCATGTAACTTAAACTTCAAGATCTTTCTCTAGAAAAGATGAATGAGACAGATCCTAGCTCTACGAGTGGTGTGTGTATTTATGTGTGGGAGAGACAGACAGACAGACACAGACACACACACACACACACACACACAGGAGACAGAGATTATTTCAAGCATAAAAAGCTATTTTCACTATATGCTGAATTTAATCATTTTGTACCCATCCTTGGACCTCCAGGGTTTTCCTTTCATATCATGCAGTCAGTTACCATAAACATCTGCTTCTTTAGGAACTTCCATTCTTCCCAGACTGGTTTTTAGATTCATTCCTCCCACATCTTTGTCCCTTACACTTTTGAACAATTGCATTACTCAGAAAGTAGTCTTAATGTCCAAGGGCAAAAGATAGAGATTCTTACATCCCTGCCATGTATTATCTGTGTGCCTTTGGATTAGTCTTTTAAGCTCAGTTAACCTAATCTGTAAATAAAGGGTTTTAGATTTGATGAAATCTCTCAGCTCTAAAAATCTTATTTCTCTGTGTCTTCTTCCAAAAGATTGCCCATCTACTTGGCAACCAACCAAGGCTATATGACCATACTATTATTCATACTATATACCTGTTTTTGTGTAATCAGAATGTTGAATAAAGTTTTATTTAAGTTTTTAAAATGTCCCTTGTTTTAATATTTCTATAGAAACTGCATTTTCTAATAATTTAGAATAGCAGTTCCATTTAGTAAATATTGAGCACTTATGTTGAGTTCTATTAGATCTTGGAGGAAACAGATAACTAAGGCATAGTTATTACGGTGGGAACTGGTACTGTCTACAGAGATAAAATAAATATAGAAATATATGTGTGCATGTATATGTATGTGTATTTCCTTTATTTGGTATAGGGTCTCCTAAGTATATAAAGTAGATATAAACAGAATGTTATGGAAAACCAAGGAGAGAAAGATCATCTACGAGCAAAGGGGATCAGGGTGGTTTCATAAGCAAGTTGACATTGATCTAGGTCTGAAAGGTTAAATAAGGTTTTCAGCAGGCAGTTGGAATTGGGAAAGAAGGACAATTTCAGGAATGGGTATGGGCATGTGAAGGTTATAGAGGGAAGAAAGTATTGGGCTTATCAGGGAATCAAGAACATATAGTTCAGTGTGTTCAAGCGTGGAGTATTTGGGTGGGAGTAGTATGAAATGAATTTGAAAGCCCCGGCCCTGGATTCAGGAGTACCTGAGTTCAAATCCGGCCTCAGACACTTGACATTTACTAGCTGTGTGACCCTAGGCAAGTCACTTAACCCTCATTGCCCCACCCCCCAAAATATGAAATGAGTTTGGAAAGGTGGGATTATACCATATATGGATGTTGAACGCTAGACAAAGAAGTTCATCCACTGTAGTGAGCCATTGAAACAAAGGTGTAATGCTACTGAATCTGGGCATAAAGAAGATTAATCTGGCAGTGGTATGAAGGACAGTGAGAGGGGGCTGAAGATAACATTGGAAAGTCCAGGGATCTGATAATTCAGTTACTAATGAATGGCTCCATTGGCGTGCTTAGTCTACTGGCTATATTATTCTCAACAAGAACGTTTTAAAAACAAGATTAAAGTGCTCTTTAAAGGGTTTTAAAACTCTTGTCATGCATTTATAAAACCAATTTTATATATGAGAGAAGTAATGGCGACTTGGATATGTCATTATGCCAACTTTACTGTGACATCTATGCCATAGATAGACTCTTGTTCATGACTCTTGGCAAACCTACCCTGTGTGACTTTACAAGATTTCATAGCTTAGATATATTTATCATTAATTAGCTATTTACCAATAATTAGCAGATTTCCTAGAAAATAAATATATTACTGGGAAAGAAATATTTAGTAAGATGAATTGGTATAAAATTTCCGGACTAAAAAGTGAAATATAAATGTTGCCAAATGAACACCACACAGTGATAGCTGAAACGTAAACAGTGTATTTTTGGTTTACTCTTAATCTAGCAGATGGTCTTCTTTAGAAAGAATTCTAAGATTCTCATCTGGTTAGGATTGGAATCCCACAACATAAACCTATTCTTAAGACCAGTGAGAATTAGATTGAAATCAATCCTTTTTAGTGCTGGACCTTTTTAGAAATTGAATATAAACATTATATTTTGGGTTTGGTCTGAGGAGAGGAATGATAAAGTTTTAAAGAGGTACAGTTTCATGTGTGTGTACTAAAGATACTGTGACAAATAAAATATTTTAAATAACTTAATACATCTGTATTTGTTAATTTTATTTTTCTGTTTTATATATGTGTGTGTGTGTGTGTGTGTGTGTGTATGCCCTTGTATGGATGAATGGATGGATAGATGGATGGATGTGTCCATCCATTCATTTCTCCATCCATCTTCCCTTGTAGAATATAAGCTTTCAAAAAAATTTTTTTAAAAAGGATATAAGCTTTCAAGTAGGGATTAGTTCATTCATTTTACTTGTAACCCCATCCCACTTAATCAATAGCTGATTGATTGATAAAATAATTATGCTACTCCATCCTACTCACTGCCAGTATTTAACAGTATGCTTCCTTTCTTCACAGGCTGTCTTCTGCCATCACTCAGTTTGGGCTAAAATGTAAGGAAAATGAGGGGATACTTAGATTTCTGGTATTTACCCTTTTTTAGTCCTCTCACATTGCCCAAGATTTGGGGACTGAGGGTACTGGACTTAGCTTCAGGAAATCTAGGGGTTACACTCAGGTGATAATACTTATACTATGACCGCTACAGGTTACGACTTCTTTGGTCCCATAACTTTCTTCATCTGTAAAATGGGAATAATAATACTTAGATAATAATAATACTTAGAATTGTTGTGAGTAAAGTATTTTACAAATCTTACAAGCACTATATAAAATTGAGTGGCTTTTTAAAAAATTGACTTGTGATTTATTTCACCACCTATTCTGCAGCTGATAGTCATAGGGATTTGTTTGGGGCACTGAGAAGTTAATTGACTTGCCCAGGCTCACACCCTATGTCAGAAATGGGACTTGAACTACAGATTCCTGCCTGAGCCAACTAGATATCCATTATACATCAAACTGACTCTATAAATGAATTATTATTATTGCATCTTAAATTATGCCTCTGGGTGAAAATGTACATAAGAAACAGACCTGCGTGAAAGAGATTAGGGTTCTAAAAGAGTTCATAGAAAGAAGTAAAAGCTTATATTCACTTGAAGTATCTGGGAATGGCTCAGTTCAGAGAGCATCAGAGTGGGAATATTTTACCAATAGGTAGGAAAATTTGGCCAGCCTTGCCAGTACTTGTACATGTCTACCACACTGCAAGGATGCATGGTAATGTTTCCCCCCAGTCCTTTCCAAGTCCTCTGGCCTACCGTCACTACATTTTATGGAACTCTAGCAATCAGGACAGTATGAATCCCTGCATTTATGGTACAGTCATCCATGCTCACTCACCTACCATGGATGCCATCCCTGATGGGCTTCTTATCATCATTCCACTCTCTTGTAGAACAGACACATATTGTGGCTACATCTCAGAGGAGAGGAGAGGGAACCCATATGTACCTTACTGAAGACATAGGTGATGCTTTCCTGAGGGTGCCTGGCTTGTGGAAATAGGAGGAGTTCATATGTATGCAAGTCATGAAATCACGTGAAAACCATTTAGGTGGTTTGGTAAAGGCTGACAGCCTCATTCTATTCCCTTTCCTAATGGCAACCTCCCCAGCAAATAGCCTCTTGTTGTCACAGGTCTCTTCTCTCATAAGGTCTTATGTTCTGTGGTCTGAAGTCTTCTCTTTCTCTCTTTCTCTTCTCCACCTGAATTTGTCTTTTTTTTCTCCCAGGGCAATGAGGGTTAAGTGACTTGCCCAGGGTCACACAGCTAGTAAGTGCCAAGTATCTGAGGTCAAATCTGAACTCAGGTTCTCCTGAATCCAGGGCCGGTGCTTTATCCACTGCGCCACATAGCTACCCCCCTGAATTTGTCTTAAAATTTTTGTCTGGGGAATCCTGCTTGGTGGTGACAGCATTGTGAGTTTTAGTTCTTGGAGGAAGCCCAGTACTCCTGCCTACTTCCTTCTTGTAAGACCATATGATAGAAGGGTTGAATCATATCAGCTATCATGTAGAGTTTTGGAGAAAGGTTTCTTTGT
This sequence comes from Dromiciops gliroides, assembly GCF_019393635.1. Taxonomy (NCBI): domain Eukaryota; kingdom Metazoa; phylum Chordata; class Mammalia; order Microbiotheria; family Microbiotheriidae; genus Dromiciops; species Dromiciops gliroides. The sequence continues at coordinate 228,093,125 of NC_057863.1, read as the reverse complement.
AAGATGATCAAAGATTCCATAAAAACGACATGAGGTAATAAGAAATACATGTTACATAGAGAACTACTTCCATACCTGGACCTGTATATGCTGTCTCCTGCTAAAAACATGTAAAGCATCCCTGTAAATGAAGAGTTTAGAACAACAGCCTTTAGGATTCACTATAAAATTCTACAAGAACCTTCCTCCTCCTCCCTCTCTTACCTTCTGTTTTTCTGCCAAGTGAAAAATATAAAGACAGTGGTAACAAGGAAAATATCTATTCTTATTGTGTTGCTTAAGCAACAAATAAAACAAAGTAGTCTCTGAGTGGGCCATTTTCTCCTGGGTTTTTTGTTTGTAAAGTTCACTTTAGATTTGGTGGAGAAATTATCAATGATTTTATTACTATTGTATATTTACAGAATGATAATTTTCAGAGTACTCTCGAATGTTATATAATTTGAATCACAATAGTCTTGAAGTAGGTTAGGTGTGTATTATACTCTGCATTTTATGGGTAAAAATTAAGTAATAAAACATAGTTGGTGGTAGAGTGAGAACTAGAACCCAGGTTTTCTGATTTAGTCAAGGACTGATTGGAAGATATGAAAATCCTAGGAGGATCTCAGTATGCTACATATACTTAAAAAAACACACTAAAAACAATTCAGTATTAGGGATAGGGACTAGACATATGATTTCATTAGTACAGGGAATGCCCAAGTGATTAAACTCCATTTAGTAAGTAGTAAAATGATACCTTTTCTACAACTTAATGGCCATAGAAAGTTGGCCAGAATACCTATAGAGGTTAAGTTGATTTTTGTCCAGCATCATCCAGACAGCATGTGTCAGAGATGGTATTTGAACTTGAGTCTTAGCCCACTTCTCTACCCCAATACATTCCATTGCCAAATATTTAGTGTGATGAGGCATATTTTTATTGTGGAAGGATTCTTAAAATTTTCTCAAATTTAATACATGTAGCTTAGCCACCTTCCTTAAAATTGCTGTTCTCCATTCAGACCTGAGCTGAGTTAGTGTGATATTTCAATGCTTCATTCTAAGGCAATACTGTGTTTATTGATATTCTTATGTAGAACAAAAGCAAATGAATGAAAAATAGATTTATTTGACACTTAGGCATAAAGTGATATTTCTTTGATTATCTCTTTATAATTCAACCATTAGCTTAACATTTTCTTTGTTAGGATACAAAGGATATTTAAACATTAAATCTTTCAAGCCAAATAAGTCTTAATAAGTTAGCTACTTTAGGTATTAAATACATCAAGGAGAAATAAGTTAATCAAAACAATTTGAAGCTAATTATGATTTCCACATCTACATAGTAATTTACTTTTCCTTTGAAGTGATCTGTAAAGACTGTGAGGTTATTTTTAAAAATGTACATATGCATTCTAATGTATTCTTTCAAAACACTTGCCTAAAGTCATGTGTTGCTCTTCATGTAAAAAAAAAAAACGAAGCATTTTTATGATGAATAAAGTAGAGTGCGTTTAATTTTTCCCTAGTGTCACTGATTAATTTAAAGTACTATGATGGTTTCTTTAAATTTGTTTCATTTTTAGTTAATTTAAGTTTTTTTTTCTCTTTATCTTTATGGTCTCCATTTTTAGAGGGTTTTGAGAATGATGAAAGACAAAGTTTTGGGTTGTCTTTTTTTTTTTTACCACCCTTTAATATTTTTGAAAATTTCTATTCTGATGTCTCATCATTGCTGGGTTATAACCCTGGATTCTTGGTGGCTATGTCTGTTCTATCAATCAGGAAACACTTTCTATATAGACCTTGGAAATGATTGTGTCTTCTATCTAGGGATTGGCCTTGATGTAAAAAGTCTCATTATCGGAAGGCTGGCAACTAGAATGTGTGTATACATATATATACACACACATATATTTGTGTATATGTTTCTGCATATGAATGCATATATATGTGCATATGCAGAGGTAGTTGGTGGTATGGTAGGTAGCATAGATATATATGTGATGTATATGTATGGTTGTATATGTATATATGCAGAGGCAGCTGGTAGAGTGTTAGGTAGAGTGTTGAGACCAGAGTCAGAAAGACCTGAGTTCAAATCTGGCCTAGGTTACTTACTAGCTGTGTTACTCAGGACAAGTTACTTAACCTCTGCCTCAGTTTCCTCAAACATAAAATAGAGATAATACCAGTATCTACCTTGCTCGGTTGTGAAGATGAAATGAGATAATATTTGTGCATAGCATAATTCCTGGAACATAGTATGTGCTATAGAAATGATTACATTGTGTGTGTGTGTGTGTGTGTACACCATGCAGTGTTTGATTTGTTTTCTCTTACATTTTGCATCAAAGCACCAGAATTTTAGGCATGGATGTGTTTCTTCCACTGTTCCTTCATATTTTTATTTGCATAAAATATTGCCACTGAATAATAGCAGTTCTTTACCTTCGTCAAAGAATTGATGTGGAGAATTCATATTATACCAAAATATACAAATAGGGAACAAGTGGGTTTATGAGTTTTAGAAACTCCAGAATTTAGTCCTAGTTAATTATATAACAACAGTAATAATAATAATAATAGTAATTATTATTATTATTATAGACTTCTGGGACTATGGATAGGAAAGACTGAAATGTCCCAATTGGCTATGAAATTTCTCATCTTGACTCAATGGCATTCTTCCTAATCTGTGCTTTTATATGATATTGCAACGATATGTCTTTAGTCTAAAGATACTCTTTATCTCGTCAGTATTCAGTAAAATTTGTGAACAGTAAATAATTGACATTTACCTAGTTCTTGACAGTATTATCTCATTTGAGCTTTACAACAACCCTATAAGGAATGTGGGAGAATAGGGACAGGGACTGGACCTATGATTTTACTGGAAATGGGAGCTCCCAGGTGAGGGCATTCCCTCTACCAGTGTAGGGGAACATCTTCACTGAAAATTAATAACCTTAGTTGTTGCCTCAAGAAACAAGAGGTTAAGTGGCTTGACTGGTGTCACACAGATAGTATCAGATGTGCCACTTGGACCTGAGTCTTCTTGACTGGCAAGACCAATTCTTTTCAGGAGTGAAATAAGACAGTGGGTTTGGAGTTTGAGGCCATTAGATTGAATCCTGGCTCTGCTATTTACCACCTATGTGACCTTGGGTAAGTCATTTCGTATTTTTGACTCTTAGTGTTCTCTTCTGTCTAACATGGCAGTTAAACTAGATAACCTCAGAATTCTTTTAATCTCCAAGTCTATTATTGCATGGATTCACAACTCCAATGGGCTCTTGATGGGCGTTGTAGGAATGCCAACCTACATGTAAAATTTATTCAATGCCATGAATAAATTAGGACATTATAACTTTACAACTGTGGCCAAACCAACTTTTGCAAAACTGCCAGGGAAGCCCGTGCCTTATTACAGACCAGAGAGGAGTTTTGAAAATGGACACTAAATTATTGAAAAGTACCCAAGTTCTCTCATTAATTTATCAGGATTCCAAAAATGACACTCAAGAAGGGGCTTAGAGTGGAGAGGAGAGTGTCTATAAAAAAGTGGTGTCTTCTTTCTAAGTGTGCATTCTGGCCATACTGACAAGCAAGACTGTACTTCAGGTGAATCCCATAGCAAATATTTCAGTACCCCATTGGGTCTAATATTTACTAATACAAAATATGCATATTTGAGGCAGGAAATAGCAATGATAATTCTGAGGAGGGGCTTTGATGTGGAGGTAGAATTAGGGCACTGCTCAACCATTTGTACTTTCCTATGTTGAATTCAGCTTTGTTTGGTGGAGCTAAAGCACTTAAAAGCCTGCATCTTTTACTGGAGCAGTATAGGCATATTCCAAGAATATACTGACTTAACTGAATACCTCTATTGAGAATTAACTTATCAGCTAATTTTATTGCCAAAGATCAATCCATCATCAATGAGCACTTTTGAATGAATGAAAATAAAGTTTACTGTGTGCAAAGCACTATGCTAAATGGTTTGGTTTTTTTTTTTGGTGAGGCAGTTGGGGTTAAGTGACTTGTCCAGGGTCACACAGCTAGTAAGTGTCAAGTGTCTGAGGTCAGATTTGAACTCAGGTCCTCCTGAATCCAGGGCCGGTGCTCTATCCACTGTGCCACCTAGCTGCCCCGCACTATGCTAAATGTTAAGGATACAACAGAAAAGCAACAATAGTCTCTGCTTTCAAGGAAGTTACATCCAGTGAGGCTGATGACTGCGCAACTCTGCCTTTCTTAAATCCAACTCAGGTACAAGTCAAGCTTCAGTCTTTGGTCCTCTTTGAAAACAAAGGACGAACAACATTCCAGTGGGGGAAGGGGGTGGAGACACACAATAGGAGGTTTCAGCTGCGATTTAGATGGAAAGGGTGTAGTGGCCAAGCAGATGGTAATACTCCCCTTCTTTCATTTTTAATTTTTTTGGTGTGGGTAAAATCAGAACTGTTTCTGATTTTGAAGCATTTGACAGTGCCAAGGGCTTTTGTGTCAAGAACTTTATTTTCTCTGTCTTCAGTAGCTGTGCCTGCTGGGAAGGTAGTGCCTGCACCTGCCGCTTCAGTTGTCAGGTTCTGTTTCCATAGGGATGATTTCCCCAGATGAGGACTTCCGGGGCTGGTCTGGAAGCAAGACCAGTGCTCTGGGGGATGGAGGGGAGTCCTGTCGTTCCCAAGGCTCTTGGGTTTAACTCCTCTTGGGTGAAAGTTGGTCAGTGATTGGTGGTAATTTACCATTTAAATAATGAAGATAACTCATTATTTATTTGTAACACATTTATTATTCTATTATTTAAAGCTAGGTGGATAGAGTATTGAAAACAGTGTCAAGAAGACCTTAGTTCAAATCCTGCCTCAGATATTTTATTAGCTATCTGATTCAAAGCAAATCACATAATCTTGTTATTTCTCAGTTTCCTCATCAGTAAAATGGCAATAATGATAGCATCTACTTCCTGGTGTTGTTGTGAGAATCAAATGAGGTAACATTATGAAAGGTACTTTGCAAACCTTTAAAGCGCTATCTAAATGCTAGCTGCTATTATAACTGCCCACATTTCTATCACACACGCTGTTTATGAGGTGCTCTCCTTTGTGAAACAAATATAGTATAGTAGAACATCAGCTCTAAGAGGGCTATAAGAGGATCTTTGTTCAAAACAGTGAAAAAGCTTTAATGAGTTTATTAGCTGTTGAGAAAATAGGAAGATCGTAAATTAATATGTGTGTTTAAATGTTAAATTATATTAAAGTAATGATAATGTTAAAACCTTTATTTGTAGTCTAGTGTGTATATATATACACATATATACACCTACACACACATATATACATACATACATACACACACATATGCCCTATTCTTATGAATAGATTCCAGCTTTGTCCCATGAATACAGTCAGCTAAAGCAGATTTATATTGATTTGCCTGGAGAAATCCAGTGATGCCAGAGTGGTTTCAGGCAAATGGAAAGACAATTCTCTTAGCATAGCATCTTAACCCAGTTCCATAGATTGGTCTTTATATCTTGCTGTGACTAGTAATTGAAAACAATGGATACGCCTACTTTCCCCCAAAGACTTCATTTTGTAAAATATTTTCACAATTGCAAATTCATACTTTTTCTTTTAGTTAACTGTAAAGTATTTGTATCTCTCTTTTTTTAAACTTTTGCAACAGAATCACTTTGTGTAGTTTCTAGCCCTTATAGTAAATAAGTATTCTTTGTTCCAAGATGTTAAAATTTTTCTTTATGGCAGGAAAAGTACTGCCATTTTCCTATTTATTGATTTGCTAGATTTGCCTAGATTTGTGTAGTCAGTTTCAAATATGCCTCGGGTTTTTATTGTTATGTTTAGTTTAAACACATCAGTAATATTCCAACAAATTTCCCAAAAAAATCCCCTTGCACCATAACACCTTTCACCACCACCCCCAATTTAAGCAAAACTACTTAGTACATAAATGATACGCCTATTTTAAACTTCATTTTGATGCAAATCTGTTTTTAATGCTATTTTTGTGTGTGCAAACATGTATTTGTGTATATACATGTATGTTATTTCATTATTAATGTTTACCATGTCTATATATATAGCAGAATGGGTTAGAGAAAGGATGGTAGGTATATTATATATACACCCTGTATTGGTCTTAATATAAGCTGCACTTTTCCCCAAATCTAGCTCACATAAAACTTTAGCATAGTGTATATTCAGTGTTATTTTTTCATTTTATATCTATAAATATTTTTATTTCTCTACCTGACTCATTTTAAGGGTTTGGCCAATATTTGGAACAATATGATATATGCAAACTATGTATTTAATATAAAATATACTCTCAAAGCTGCTTTCTGAGACTTTGAGAAAAAAAATTGAAAATTAAGAAGTATTTGGAAAGAATCATTTTTCTTTTTGACCCTGGATGTCTTTTATTTCCATCCATTCCTGTAGAGTGTGAGACTAATAATCTTAGAGTTAGGGGGCAGCTAGGTGGCGCAGGGGATAAAGCACCAGCCCTGGATTCAGGAAGACCCGAGTTCAAATCCGACCTCAGACACTTGACACTTACTAGCTGTGTGATCCTGGGCAAGTCACTTAACCCTCATTGCCCGGCGAAATAACCAAAAACAACAAATAATCTTAGAATTAGAGCATCCCCAAAAGTGAGAATTGGAAAGGACCTTACAGAGCATCTAATAAAATAATAACATTTTACAGACGAGGAAAACGAGACTCTAAAAGGTTAAGGAATTTGTTCCACGTCACAGAACTAGTTGGTGACAGGATTTACTAGGTTCCAAATGGTGTCTAGAGTTGTGTCTTCTCTCTTGCAGAGTAGTTTGTCCCTCTCCTCTTTCCAAATTTTCTACTTCCCCCAACATGCCCCATCACTGTTTTCCTTTAAAAAAACTTTGTTGTTGTTGTTTAAAAAGGTGGGGGGGAGTGGAACTAGGTGTTGCAGTGGATAGAGCACCGGCCCTGGAGTCAGGAGGACCTGAGTTCAAATCCGGCCTCAGACACTTAACAGTTACTAGCTGTGTGACCCTGGGCAAGTCACTTAACCCCAATTGCCTCGGAACAAAAAAGGAAGGACTTGACCAGCAATCATATTATTTTCTTATTAAAAATAAAGTTTGGAAAGACACACATTATGTCAACATCGCTTTTTTTTCCACTAAAGGTGAGGAAGGACTGAATAAGGAAAGAGAGAATGGGTGGGTAGCATGAATAGGTCATTATTTGGTTTGCACAACTTGTTTACTTATCACTCTGATATTTAGAAAGCATTTTCAGTGATCCTTTTTGCAAACCACCTCATGCAATAAGTGGCAAAACAGAAGCAATTAGTTGGATAGTCTCAAAGGGAAGCTTAAGCTTCCCTTGAAATGCAATGATTAAATCCTTTTAAATGGTAACCAGAACAGGCAAAAAAAAGGGGGGGCTGTAATTAGCCACTAATGCATTTTTTTTTTCAGGAAGAGTCGATATCTACTAGATTCCAGGCTGGCAATTAGTAATACATACCGTTTGGTCACTTAAATTGAAAATCCTAATAACCAGGGCTGGTGCAGGAAAAAAGGATCATCGAGAGACACAGAGCTGATATAGTGTTCTATTGATAGTACCCAAGTCGAACTGTACCATGCTTCCACAAAACAAGTACCCTACTGTGCCAGAATACAAATGGATTGTCTGTGGCAGGATGCAGTGAAGACGTTTGGCAGAGAGGGATCTGAGAGCTTCTGGCGCAGTATAATTGAATTGTCTATTTCTTTTAAAGATACAGAAAATTGTTGTCGCATTTTTCATCATAAGGAAGATAAGGCAGCTTGCCAAACATACTGTATTGATAATAGAAAAATAAAACCGTGATTCTCATATTTCAATGCAAATCATTTTATCATATTTGTGAAAGCCCTAGAAATAAATGGGAATGGTTTTGCAAGGCCAGATGTGTCAAAAACCTAAGTGAGATGGTTATTCAAAAGGGAGTTAAATTGAAATCATTCACAAAAATATCCCCCCTCACAGCAAAACCCAAAGCCTCAGAGGAATTTAGTTAGTATTTAATGTAGAAATCACTGATGTAAAGAATAACAGGCATCTTATTACTTATGTTTCCAGGCTGCTTACTGTATTCCCTAAATATTTTAGAATATGTGGATTATACTTTTTACCACTTAAATATATAAAAGCTTGGGGAGGAGGAGGGGGAGGGGGAGTGAAAAGGCCCTTTGTAGCAGACTGATGCATCTTGTTATAACTGATTCCAATAGGACAAGATGATGCAACTAGCTGTAACATAGCTGAAATATGTTATATAAATGTTCAGCATTGGTACATTGGGAACCCCTCTCAAGCCCCATTCAGAGCAGTGAACATAAATTGTGTTATGACAGGAGCTTCAGGCCACACGGTGATGGCTCAGCAAATGAAGAGCTTTTAGCTTTTAGATATGACCACATTTAGGAGACTGGCATTTTTATTTTTTGCACCATTGCACCCTTGATAGGGTTGGAAATTGGAACCAAAATAATTAGATTGGCTATCCAGATCCCAGCAAGCTAGCCAAGTAAGGATTCGAAAGTATGCCTTGTTTCTTTTTTGAAAGAGTGAGGAAGGAAATTATAGTGTAGTAAATTGCTAAGATATGGATATCATTTTCGTTGAATCAGTGCATGATACCCTTCACATTTGTGGAATCTGGGTTTGCTGTTTTAGACGTTCTCAGCTCAGTGTGCTGAACTCCTATTGGCGATTTTTTGGGTTTTGTTTTGTTTTTTTTTTATTGGGCTCCATGGATTATAGAGTGATTTGCAGGAGTGAAGGAGAGGGAATTGGCTATGTGTGACTGCCTGTTGTTTTGCCCCTTAGCAAGCTAGTTAAGTTATAGGGACTAGTTTGGAAAGGCTGCCAACCGTAGCTTTCTTCAATGCAGCCCAGTCTTCCTTGTCAAGATTAGGCTTTTCAGTATAACCTAGTGTGTCCCCAATCCCTGCTTCTTCTCCTTTGGGAGGAGAGGAGAGAAAAAGGGAAGACAATGTTATATCCATTTAAGTCTACTGGGCCAGAAAAGGGACAAGTAGGAAGAGGAGATAATATGCTTTTGTGCTTCTCTCTCTCTCTCTCTCTCTCTCTCTCTCTCTCTCTCTCTCTCTCTCTCTCTCTCTCTCTCTCTCTCTCCTCTACTCCTTCTTGCCTGCCCCTTCCATTTCTCTAAGTCCTAACTAAGTCCTTTGTAAATAGGAGGAAATATAGGAGCAGGACCAATGAGGGAAACAATATTTAAGGATTTCTTTTCCTTAAAGGTGGTACTTTTCCAGAATAGATCTCTGGCCAGTGGTCAGGACTTCATTACATTATTTTTTCATCCCATTGAAGTTTGTGCCAGTCAATATATTTCTTTAATGAGGAATGCTGTTAAACAGGCTCTGATTTCAACTTCTAGATATTAATGATACATCTGATTCTTTATTCCTCTGTTGAAAACCCAAAGGGTGTAGCAAAACTCTGAAATAGTCATTTTAGTTCCTTTGGAAATTTAACTCAGTTCAGTTAAGTAAAAAAAAAAATCCCTTCTCACACTCTGCATAACATCATGATCATCAGTAAACTATTTTTACGGTCCCAGAAGACCAGTTGCAGAGAAAGTCCAATTAACCTTGCATGCTGCAAAGTTACTCAATATATTCCAGTCACATTCTCGTGTTGTCTTTTTCATGGGCATTCTATTTTATTATTTCACATCAGCCACGTTGAATTAAAAGGTTGCAGAACATCAGACCTTGCTCCAGATCTGTCAAAACCTTACAATCTGCAAAATGTTTTCCATCTTGCTGTTACACTAAGTAATACTCTGCAATAACTTTTCATTTGTTGAGGGTAGGTAGGTTTACCTGCCTACTGCTCATTCCATAGGTCCAGGAACAGTGAGGAATTTGAGAATATGGAAAGAAAGGTAATATAGGTGCCCAGGTAAAATGGAAAAGAAGCCTGCCAAATGTATAGCAAATTAAGGATGATCAATACAGTTTCTAGTTAGTCAAATCCCAGCTCTAGCTTTCTACTCTGTTAAGCCTAGGATTCTAGTGAAGGATGCTGACTCAAGGACACATCCCTTATTTCATTTGTTTCCTAGTTAGGTGTAGTTGGAGCAGAACATTACCCACAGGAGATGTAGTGAGAATTAGGCCAGGTCTGTGCTAAATAAAGTGTTTTAAGAGATTTCTTCATCCTTTCTAGGAATAAGATCCATATGCTACTTTACTGTGTTGTGTATGTTCCATTATTAAAATAATGAAGCAAATCAACCTTGTGGGATTCATTAAAGCAATAATAATAAATAATTATTTTAATTAATGTATTAATTAAAGACATAATTTCTTCAGAAGTTCAAGCTAATGTTTTGATCATCTGAAGCATGAGATATATATATATATGTATATATATACATATATGTATATAAATGTATGTGTGTGTATATATATATATGGCATCAGGATTATATTGTTGGACTCAAATCCCAAATTAAAATTGGGATCTACAATTACAGTGGTTGATAGGTGTCAATTTGTGCATTCTTCCAATAATTTCCAGTTGTAACCAAGTATCTTGTTTAGTGTAAGGAAAATGTAAGATTTTTAGCCTTTAAAAACATTAAATGTGAGCCTGTATATAAATGCTACTGAAAAGATAACAACAATGTAAAGTAATAAAAATAAGATGGGACCAGATTTGTGTGTGTATGGTGGTGGTGGTGGTGGTGGTGGTGGTGGTGGTGGTGGTGGTGTATATGCAAAGTTGGAGGTAAACTCAGATGAAAACTTTTTGTAAGCATTTGAGGATGCCAGTCTGGATCTCAGAAGAGATATCAGGATTGGAGATAGTGATTTGGGAGCCACCCTTCTTAGAACTAACTGATAGTCAAATCTTTGGAAGCAAAGGAGATTACTTGGAGAGAAATATATAGAATTAAGAAAACTAAGGGCAAAACCTTTGGAATTAACCACCTTAAGGTTTAGGAAGAAGACCAGAAGGCAGAAAAAGAGCAGTTAGGGATGTAAGTTGAGTCCCAGTAATTTATAGTGTTTCTTAAGGCAGAAGGGCATCTAGGTGGTGAAGTGGTTATAGAGTGCTGGCCCTGGAGTCTGGAAGACTCAATTTCCTGAGTTCAAGTTTGGCCTCAGATACATGCTAATTGTGTGACCCTGGACAAGTCACTTAACCCTGTTTGCCTCAGTTTCTTCAAATGGCAAATGAGCTGGAGAAGGCAGTAGCAAACCACTCCAGTATCTTTGCTAAGAAAACCCCAAATTGGATCCTAAAGAGTCAAAACACAACTGAAAAATAACAACAAAGGGAGAAGAAAATAAACTGTAATAGGGGCTACCCAGCAGAGTGATTTGCTTCAAAGTAGAGGAGGTCTCACTAAAAAGCCAATGGATTTTGGCAACTAAGACATCATTGTTGACCTTTAAGAGGGTAATTTCAGTAGAGTGGTGAGACTAGAAACAGATTTCAAGTTACTGAGGAGAGTGCATGCTAAGAAAGTAGAGGAATTAAAAGTAGGCCCATGTTTTCAAAAAGTTGGTTTGTAAAGGTAAAATGAGAAATGGTGACTAGATAAGAGTAGAAAGGTTAAGGGAAGACTTTTTAAAAAAATTGTAATGACCTGGTCATGTTTAAAGACATGGAAAAGACAAGAAACAAAGGAGATATTAAAGATATGATGACTATTGGAGAAAGATCCAGAAAGGTAAAACAGGAAAGGGAATTTAAGATACAGAGTGCCATTTTTCTGCAACTCAGAGGGAAGCAGAGTGATTTATAAGACAGAGAAGTTTTGAGGCATGGAGGAATGGGAAGTTGAAGGAGCTCAGTCTGGAAAACCATGGCTCAGAAAAGTAGAAAGCTGAGTCCTCTTTAATTGATATAGGACTTTGGGGTCTAATTGAGAGTTTCAAGAATAAGGAGAAGATTTAGAAGAGTTACTGTGGGAGAAAAAAGCACTAACGGTATACATCTAAGGTGGCAAGAGATTTTGATCTCTGGTATATTGACAACTATCATTTATCTAATTAAATGTGTAGGGGGACAGCTTGTAGCAAGGGAATTTTAAACATGATTTAGGTTAAAAGTGTACTCAATGGGATACCTTATATTACTATAAAATGGTGCTAAATTTGACAAAATAGCTAATGCTTCCTTTGTTGAACTACCTTTTTTAAAAAAAAATTAATTAAATTTAGGTGTTGCTACAATGTGCCATTAAATGTACTTAGCTGTTTTAAAGATTTTCCCTCTATTTTTCTCATATATTTCTTTCTTTCCTTCTTTTTTTTGTTGAGGCAATTGGGGTTAAGTGACTTGCCCAGAGTCACACAGCTAGTAAGTGTCAAGTGTCTGAGGCTGGGTTTGAACTCAGATCCTCCTGAATCCAGGGCTGGTGCTCTATCCACTGTGCCACCTAGCTTCCCCTTCTCATATATTTCTATTTTTTTTTTTTTGGTGAGGCAGTTGGGGTTAAGTGACTTGCCCAGGGTCACACAGCTAATAAGTGTCAAGTTTCTGAGGTTGGATTTGAACTCAGGTCCTCCTGAATCCAGGGCCAGTGTTCTATCCACTGCGCCACCTAGCTGCCCCTCTCATATATTTCTAATCTAAGAATTCTGAATTCTATATATCATAACACCTAAGAACTTAAGGTGAACCTATTATAAATTAGGCAGCTGACTAATTAGAATATAATCTCTTTGTCTATTCCAAATAACCTTTAGTTTCCATGGGTGTTTATGTTTGACTGTAGTCCATTAGTCTCCTTCACTCTATAACCAAATTGGCCCGACCTTTCCTGACAATTTCCGTCTCCTTTCTTTCTATGCCTTTGCCCAGAACTTGTGATAGAGCCTTTTCTCCCCTTCATTTCCCAGGATCCCTAGTTTCCTTTAAAACTCACCTCTGAGACTGCCTCTTATATATGGCCTTTTCTAATAAACCAGCATTTATTGCATTTATTTTGTGTGTTTGTTGTATATTCTTATATGTGTATATATTGTCTCCCAGTGCCTGGCACATAAGTTCTTAATAAATGATTATTGATTGATTGATGGTAGAGTAACTCTGTTCCTTGCACAGTCACAGTCAGCACTATGAATAAATGGCCAGAATGAAGCATATCTGAATTTTTGTTTGATGCTTAAAGTGTTGGTAGAAGGTATCTAGGAGATTGGCCTCCTGTTGTACTGATCTCAAGTGTCCTGATAATTGCCTTTTTTGATATCAGCTTTTCTTGTGATCTGTCTTTTTATTTCAAAAGTACCCTTTAGAATGGCCATAGGGATTTTTTGAGGGGCATGATCCAGGATGGGATCAAAGACTCCCCTTGGATAAGCCAAGTAGTTACTAAAATTGCATTTCAGAAAGTTTTTTTGGGGGGGGAGATGTGTAGCTACAAAGCCGGTTGTTTTTAAAAGTTCTTAGGACTTTAGTAAATTAAACCCTAATTTCATGTTAGTCAGCATTAGGAAGGCAGTGTCCAGGTCCAGGGAAATGTTAGTTCTGGTATATTGTGCTCAGTTCTGGGCACCACATTTTAAGATGGACGTTGATAAGCAAGACTCTGGGGCTAGAGTGTGTTCAGAAGAGGGCAGTCAGAATGGTTAAGAAGCTGGACATCACGTTATAGGAAGTTTAAAGAAAATGGCTATGTTTAGCCTGCCAGACTCCGGGGAACACGATAGCATTCTACAAATATCGGAATGGCTGTGAGAGAGATAAGATAGTCATGATCTGCTTGGCCCTGGAGAACAGAATTAGGAGCAGTCATCATAAGTTGCAAAAAATGGCAGATTTAGGCTTGTTGTCTTTCCTCTGCCATCTTGGCTCCGCCCCAAATTTAGGCTTCTTATAAGAAAAACGTTATAATGATTGGAGCTCTCTAAAGGTAGGACCAGCTATCTCAGAACGTAAAGCCTTCAAGCAAAGGCCCAATGCTCACTAGTTGGGTACATTGAGGAAGGGGTTCTTATGCAAGTATTTTTTGGATTAATGGCCTCTGAGGTCCTTTACAACTTTGAGGTTCTGTGATCCCGTGGAAAAGGAACTCTGGGCCTGGTCAGGTATGAAATCTACAAGATCTCTTTCTTTGGTTTACCAATGGCCAGTTTGTTCCCCTGGGCTGAGTTCCTGAGGTCTTTGCCACACAATTTTTACTTGAGACCCTGAAAAATTCAGGAGTAGGAGACAGTAGTTAAGAAAAAAGAAAGAAATTCATTAATTGAGGATTACAACTAATCAGTGTTTCATTGCATGTTGTTTTACTTTCATTCATATGTTTACAGAATTATTACTTAGTTGCTTAAAGTATACATATTATCTCTCTAGTTAGTTACATTATAAGCTCCTCAATTACATTGAGGTCTGCTCCTTTTAAAAAGTATTGAATGGTTCAATGCTTTCCTATGTTTTTCCCTAATAGGTAGAAACCTTGATAGAAAGTAAAAGGTATCAGCAGTTTGCTTATGAGAAGCCACAATAAAGCATTTGCAATTGAAATAACTCATAACAGTCTCAAGGCAGGAGGAAAACCATTTAAAATATACTGAATTAACATTATAGATGTTAACACTACCTATTTGTCATTGGTGGCTTTAAGGGATTTTTGTCCCTAAAACAACACATGAAATGTCAAGTTATGCTTTCATTTCACTTCTTTATAAAGGGTGATGAATATTTGAAAATCCTTTACTCAAGTCAAATACCTTATGTACCTTCGCAGTAAACATTATCTTTGTTTCATGATGGAAAAGGTTTTTCCATTGTCTTTTCCTTCTAATTTCACATATTCCCATGAACTACACATTGCAGAAACAGGGATATAAAAATCATAAAGATGTATTGTTAAGTTTTTTCTTTGAGTCCTTGAACAATGGTTGCTGACAACAGAAGCCTCGCTTGTTAAAATTAGATTTTATTCATCAGTATAATAATTGTAGGAAATCTTAGGATGGAAGGATGCCAGGAAATCTGTCTAGGTCTATTACATCCTTTGAATTGTAGCACAGAAGCCAGGAGAATCCCAGCAGTCCTAACATCAGAAAGATACCATAAATAGGCTGGGTATTCTCATTTGTATGTGTGTGTGTATATATATAATTATATGTATAAAATATAAACTTACATATTAAAAGGAAGCATGACTTAGTGCATGTGCATAGAAATCTGACCATAGCAAGGTCAGGAAGACCTGGGACATCTGGCAGTTCCCAACTCCCCTGTCCTACCTCTGACTAAAACTGACCTATTCTGGGCAAGTCATCTAACCTCCCTAGGGCTGTAAGAACAGTTGTGAATCTGCATTGATATAGGGAGTTTCTTCACTGGGAGCTTTCTTTGTACACCAAGTGAATCATAGATCTGGATCTTCTACCATACCCTCAATCACTTCCAGCCCTCATGAATATAAAGATGTGTGTGGGAAGAGGGACTTGTAACTGAAGTTGCAGGCTTTTGGGGGAGAAGTTAGGGACAGTTTGGTTATAGTGGAGTTTCAATTTCAGGTCTTAATTATACTCATCATTCAGATCCTCCATTATATTCCTGAGTATCTTCCCTGATCACTGCCCCCTGCCCAAAATCACCATTTATTGAAAGTATACTGAATTCAGAAAGGAATAGCACAGAACTTTACAGAATTGCAGAATCTCATTTGGAAAGGGTCCTCAAAGGCCATCTCATCCTCAATAAAGAATCCCCTCCAGAATTTCTTTAATGAGTGGTCATCTAGCTTTTGCTTGAAGACCTGGGAAGAGGAAATTTTCTGCCTTGCGAAGCAACCCTTTTTCACTTAAAAACTGTGAGAAGTTTTTCTCTGCATCAGGCTTCTCATGTAAGAATCCATTTCCATTTAATATTTGTTTAAGTATTTTATATGAAACACTTGGAGCTTTTACACCCATTGGAAAAGAAAAACCTAGACTACTGGAACAATATGAAGGCTGGGAAAGTTTCTATGAATTTCTCCTATGGTGGCCTAGGTCTTTTGATCCTTTAAGAACAGCTGATAGACACAAGATTTTGGTGACATCTTTTGGTAAGGGGTATTCAACTATTTTCCTATGATAATTCATTTTCATTGATTGCTTCTACTTGTGAAATTATTCATGGCATGCCATTTCTTTCTTGGGTAAAGGAGGTGCTAAGGAGTTTCCTATAACAAGGTGTGAAGAAATTCCTTAAAGACTTGAGAAGATTAAAGGGACTTGGCCATTGGACAAAGCCAACTGGCAGCACATCTAGTGGTTGGCTGAGAGAATCAGTCACGATTTTTGGACCTATATAAAAAAGCAAGTCATTGAGCAGTTGGAGAGTCATTTTTAGTCAGTATTGAAAGAAGAAGAAGCCAGTTCCTGAAAGGGGCATTTCCTGGAGCAGCGTGAGGGGAGTTTCTCTATTGCTTTCCCTTTCACCTCCATCAGCTTTATCATATCTTAAAACTGGACCTAGATGGGTCTGGAGGGGAGAGTGAGGCTGGTGACTTTGCACAGCCCTTCCTTACTTAAATTTAATTCATTGCAAGTCATGACATCATCTTTCCAATGTCATGGTCCTCTTTGAGAACGAAGGGCAGACAACAGCACTTTGAAGTGTCCAATAGGAGACACTGCATCAACAGGGAGAAGTAAAGTGCACTCCAGAATGAAATGGATACAGAAAGGCAATCATCCAAGGGAGGAAATAACTTCTAGGAGTGAGACTTCTAGCATGAGAAAACAGAGCTGTCTGTGGACTGGGAGCTGTGCATGACCTTTAGAGAGTTGAGGTACAGAGATGACTGAACAGGGAGAAAAAAAGATTTCCAAGCCCTGAAGTTTGGGAGTTTTGAGTTGTATTGGTATATGGGAAAGGAACATGTGTACCTCATTAATATTGTACTCTTAAGTTTGTGCATATCCTTTACCTGGATGCTGTGTGTATTTAAGAGTGTATTCTGGGCTTAGCTGGGGAGGAATGTTTTGCAGCTACTGTACATTTTTTACTATGAGTTTTTAGTAAATGCCTTTACTAAAAGCTCATTGTGAGTACTGGTTGAATGTTAAAGGGAAACACTCCAGTGGGGGCTCATGAGCTATCATTTTAGAGGTAGACACTACAGGGTTATACCTAGAACCCAAGGTGCAGCCACCATCTAGGGACTCAACCCCTGACTATGAGCATGAGTTGGAAGGGGTGCTGCCTCCTACTCTTTCATACTCAGAATCTAATGTTACCATTTGAACACAGTGTGACTATAATTGCTTCTGTTATCTGTGTGAAAAGTGGTGCTTCATAGTTATGTACACAGAAACATTTTTACAGTATTTTCTAAAGGGCTAAGAACAGAAAGCTTCATGTAGAAAAATGATATGAGCAAGTTAAATATCTCGTGCTTCTTAGTACCTCAAGTGACCTCAAATTTAACTGGCTCTAATCTTTCTTCCTTTAGTGCTTCCTACAGAAGCAGATGCCTTTCATCATTATAAGGGAGGATTTGTCCTGAACCTTTCTATTTCCTATGTTTGGCGTTCTCTTCATTTTAAAAACAGATGATACTAGCACTTTCTGTATGCCTCCTATTTCTTCCTTGCTATTCAACTTCCAAACCCCTTTCATTCCAGTATATTTTGAGTTGGTCACTGCATCAGCATCTCACTGAGACACACCTTGCCCCCTTTGTATTTTCCTGATTGTTCCTTTTTTCTTGAAATTATTGATTAATATGAGAAATCAGCCAATTCAATCAATATGTTATTGTGTAACCAAATTTATTTTAAAATTTTAGTTATATTTTGTTTTGACACAAGGCTTTTCCCACTGAACATACAAACAAATCCATCTACCAAAAAAAATTTGGTGAAGAAGTTAGTCTATGGAGTGTTAGCAGAAAGGTCAGATAAGCCCTTTAGCTTTCAAAGTATAGTGCTAATGTTGGCCAGTCAACTTAGAAACTATTGAAATCCAGCTTCCTTTTAAGCTGAATTGTTATTACTTTTTAAAAGAAGAAATTGAGACAGAATCACTTGTTCTATGTCATTTGAGTAGAATTACATGTCTTGTGACTTAGTCTAGTTCTTTTTCTTCAGCAATAGGAGTTCTTTACCTAGAGCCCATAAATTTGTTTTTTTAAAAGATATTTTGATAACTATTTCAATAAAATTTGTTTTCCTTTTCAATCCTATTTTATTTTATGCATTTAGAAACATTCTGACAAGGGGTCCATAAGGCTCATCAGAATGCCAAAAGGGTCCATGGCACACACACAAAAAGTTAAGAACGCTTGATCTAGGGACCATCCTAAATATCTAGGAGGTATTGCATAGCACCCCTTTCTCTCACCCTGGCTCACAATCTAAACAATAAACCACAAACATCTATACTAATAAAGTTCAATAGCATACCATGATAAAATGATCATGAGAATTAGTGCTGTAGGAATTTTGAGGTCTAATAAATCAATTCAAGTCTAATCAGAAAAGGCTTCATGGAGAAATGGATTTGAGCTATATTTTGAAGGGTAAGTAGAATTTAGATAGATAGACACAATCCCCACTATATAGTAAGTGCTTAATGTTTAATGAATCAATGAATGTCGAATTACATTTGGGGGATTATTATGGGTAAATACATGGAGGCAGGAGAGCACAAGATATATTTAGGGGACAGGAAATGAATAATTTGGCCAGAGCAGAGATTCATGTATTGAAAACTAGAATTTAAATACTGGAAAGGTAAGTTATATAGGACTCTAAGTACTAAGCTGAGGAGTTTAAATTTTACACTGAAGTCACTGGATGACTATTACATATTTTTGGGTAGTTGAGTACTGTAATCAAAAAAGTATTTTAGAATTATAAATAAAATAGCAATATGCAGAATTTATTGGAACATAGAGACTACAGTTAGTGAGACCAGCTGGTATTGAGGGGAATGGTTTGAAATTTTTATAACATCAAGTCTTCTTATAATCTTTTCTGTGTTTGTCCATTTTAATTTTGGGAGGTTTGGGAAGGGGAAGGGTTGGGTTATAAATGTTCATTCATGAGAAACTTGGGGGGGGAGAGAGAGAGAGAGAGAGAGAGAGAGTTAGTTTTGATAATAGGATTCTGAAAAGGAAGAGATGCCCTGGATAAACTTTTGTTTGTGACTGGAATACAAATCACCCAAAATTAGATCTTGATTGGGAATATCAGTTGGATCATTGGGAAGCTGCCAGCATGTTCTCAACTTTATAATACTTAGAAATTTCTGCTAAGTACCCTGTTCTTCTCTCCACATTTAGCCCCTTCCATTAGATTCTGTGGTCCCACTGTGCTGTTGCAGTTAAACCTCTGATGATAACTGTACTTTGGTTTTCTGTTTTTCTCCATGCTGATAGCTTTTAAATATAAATCCCTTAGAATTTCTCCCCACCCTAAAAACACTTCAGCACAGTACTACTGGATTGTGGAAAGAACACAACACTAATGGGAACTCGGAAATAATTACAACAGTAACATGCATAGCTGCAGTGCTAGCACTAAACTAGGCAACCATTTAGAACAGAACATCTTTGGGGGAGAGTGGGGACATAGAATGCATTGTAAAGAAGTAGGGGCATTTTTTAATAAGACTGTCTAAATCAGCTTGTCTAATGCCAGATAATTCTACTATCCATGGCTTGCAGGTTTTGTGCTGCTACTGCTGCTGTTGTTGCTTTGTTTTGTTTTTGTTTTTGTTTTTGTTTTTTACAAATTGGGTATCATATATTAGGTGAAAAATCAAGGTCCCTAGTGGGCAGATTTCAGACCTTGCCTAAGGGATAGAAAGGCCTTGTCCCAACTTTGCATTGCAGTATGCTTTTGAATTTGAGATGTTTGCTAATCTGGCAGCTCTTTAGAATTTTTAAACTGTGGAGTCCCTTTTAATCTTCTAAGGTGCATTGTGCAGAATAAATTGACCTGGCAAATAAATCAATGTTTTTCATTTTGGTTTTTTGTATTCCCAGCGCCTTGCATAGTGCCTAGCACATAGGAATGATTGTTGAATTGAATTGAATCAACACAAATTTTTCTTTAGAAGAGGCAGTCTGTTACAGTGCTCGGCTTTGACTCAGGAGAGACTGGGCTTTGATTCCTGCCTCTGACATAACCCTAACTACTTCTCTGAACCTCAGTTTTCTCATCTGTAATACTTACCTTGCAGAGTAGTTGTAAGGATCAAATGCTATAATGTATGTAAAGTACTTCGTAAACCTTAAAGCCCTATATAAATGTCAGCTGTTAGAAGGAATGAATGAAAATTTATAATGGAGCTATTATCTCAAGGCTGCTGCTGTTCTCATTTTCCCCCAGCTAATTTCAAGCTATTACTATTATATTTATTATATTACTTCTTCCACTAAAACCTTGTTATTTTGAAATGTAATTGGGGGTGATTGGGGAGGGCAGACTGGAAATTAACCTGTTTCTTAGTGAATAGAATAGTCACCAAGTCACCTGGGGAATAGCATTTGCTTCTATTACAAGTTACTTTGAATATCAGAATACAAATACATTGACTACATATGAAAGCTGTATTTTTTAATTTATATACACATATGCATACGTGTGGCATTTTTAAATTTTATTTTATATCATTTTATTATAGATTTTTTATGATGTGGAGAGGGATTGCCTCAATTCCATTCCTCCTTGCTACTAACATTATTTCTATCTTTCTGTAGACATTTAGTTATTTCTTTTCTGCCTGGTTATCATATGGTAATCTTGGCTTCTCTCTCATACTTTAATATTGATTGCTTCATCTGGTGTTCCCCCTAGTTACATTCCTACCCATTCTGTTTATGTGTCCATGCATTAGGATCATTCTAAATCTGTCAACAGCCATCTTTTCTCATAAAATTTTTCCTAGAAATAGTGAGAGCTAGAAAACAGGAAAGAAGAGGAGGACAGATGTACTTGAACTCAATAAATACTTACTAAAAATAGGGGCTGTACTCATATCTAGTTCTATTTAGTAATAGCCAACCTGGGTGCTGATAGTTTGCCTGTTGATGATAGTAACAATGAAATTAAGTATATGCCTATATGTATATACACACAAATTCTGTGTTTATTTCATATACGGTTATACCATTGAGATTAAACACACTTATACATAAAGCTTCCCCTGCTCTACTCACTACTTGTGTTACATTGGGCAAATATTTGTGCCTCAGTTTCCTCATCTGTAAAACTAAGGAGTTGAACCTCTCAGATGCCTTTGGGCTCTAAATCTATGCAGACTGGGTCTTAGTGGTATGATGCTTTCATACGTGACAATTTCAGTTCTGACATACTACTAAAAGGACATACACTTTGAATTTTTTTTATGCGGTAGAAATGAATTTCACTCAGTCCAACCCACAGTTGATTATTGTCTAGCCTACCAATAAGTGACCGTTATTACATATTTGTCAGATAGGTAGAATTAAAGAAATAATATAGAATCATGGAATAGAGAGAAAACAATAACCAATCCACTCTGAAATTTTAACACCTAAGCTTTGGTTTCATTTAACCCCCTGCTCTTAACCAACAAAGATAACTAGTTACTTATTTAATTTAGCCAGGTGAAGAGCACCAACACATAGTAAGCACTTAATAAATGTCTTTTTTATTCATCCATTTATTCATTCACAACATGCTTCCTATCAACATTCCTTCCCTGATAGGCAATTTGAAAGAAAGTGGCTTGATTTCCCAGTTTCTCTTTCCTTAAGTCACCAACCACAATGCCTCTTTCTCCAGCATCTACCATTTTATTCTTTTATTGGAAGATACATGTGCCAACACCAGGGAAAATGATAGATTTAACAGTAAGTGATTCATTACCATCCTCTGTAAGTATGACTTAGAGGAATGATTTCATGGTTCATTTGTTGAGGTTGGTGTATAGGATCTCTATTGATTTTATTTGCATTAACTGGGGGAAAAGGAAAGGTGGTTTGGGGTAGAATGTAAGGGCATGGCAAAAAGAATCTTTCCCCATCTCTGATTCTGGTGTTGTAGGTATGTCTTTAACATATGATGTCATGGTGGAAGTGGCATAGTAAGTATTCTCTAATGTGACTAGCATGATTAGTGAAACTGTAGTTTTATTTTTAGTTTAAAAAACTGTAGTTTTTAAAGCATTTTATGAAAATGGTACATTATTTTTCACTCTTGAGGACATCTGTGTAATCTAAAAGCCATATTAACTGACATTATACAAGGTATCCCAAAAGTCCCCCAAAGCTCTAATAGCTTATATTTTAATGCCTTTTTTTATTTTTTAGAGTTTTAATAGTTTAAAACTGCACTAAGACCTTTTGGGACACCTAGTACAGTACTTGAAGGTTTGCTAATACTTAATAGACATTTGGGCCTCACAATAACCCTGCGACATAAGCGCTACAGATATTATTATCTAGGTAGCACAGCTAGATAGAATGCCAGGCCTGGGGTTAGAGAAGACCCCGAACTCAATCTAGCCTCAAACACTTACTTAGATGTATGACCCTGGGCAAGTCTCCTTAACTTCTGTTTGACTGAATTTCCTTATCTGTAAAGAGGGATAATAATTCTTACCTCTTAGGGTTGTTGTGAGGATTAAATGAGCTAATAGTTGTAAAGCATTTAACACTGTGCCTGGCACATGGGGTGTGTGTGTGTGTGTGTGTGTGTGTACATATACATATACACATACACATATACACAAATACACCTGTATGTATGCATGTATATTTATATATGTATGGATGCTATTATTATTATTATTTTATAGAGGAGAAAGCTGGGCTTAGTATAGCATGTCTTCACATTGAACTTAGGTTTCTCTACCTCTTTTTTGAAATATGCTTTAGACAGGTGCCAGAAATGGATATGAGGTCAACAAAAAGTTCTTAAGACTTGTAAATATAGATATCTTTATTAAGTAACAATAAAATCACCTTTCACTTTTACAAGCAAGCCCAAACTATTCCTCAGTCATGTTTATCAGTCCATACATTTGGCAGGGGAGGTGTGGGGGTGGGGGGGGGTGGGCAGCAAGGATAACCTTTAACTTAGTTTAGTTTCCGGTCATAAAATGTTCTGTCTCTTTGAAAATAAAGGAAGTGCAATGCAGACGTAATTGTAATGCTACAGAAGACAAGCTAATTACCAAAAAAAAAAAATTAGAGGAAAAGAGAACAGTCTATGACTTTTAAATACAGCTTTTAAAAAAGAAACTACACTTGCCACATTGAAGAACACTAGTTTGAACTATTTAGGATGTAATTTACAGATGATATAAACAAGTATCCATAATAATTCCAAATGCTACTTTGATTCAAAACCTTTTTGGGGGGAGAGAGAGAAACGAAAATTGGAGAAGTTACTCAGCTATTTCAAGAAAATTTTTATCATTAAGTATCATAAAGGAAGCGATAAAAAGAAGCAAACCATGTAATTGCTGAGTGTACATGATTATGGATCCAGGTCTCCCTGGCGGTCCCCTCCCTCAGAGCTGCTGTCTACCCTCAGCTGCCCTTCCCCCCCCCTCTTTCTGGTTTCTCTCCATCTCCCCCTCCCCCCCACAGGTCCACCCTCCCCCAGTCCCCATCTGTTGTTGAGCTATGAGTCATATCAGCCAAGTACAAAAATGGCTGTGGTCGCTACCTGTTTGTGGTTGATTGGTTGTTTTTCCCCTCCGATTGCTGCAGGCACGGAAGAGAACTGTGGCTTATCAAGCATTTCTATCTGGTTGCTGAGTATAACAGCTTCAGAGAAAATGGCTGCCTTGTTTTCGAGGGCTATCCTAGGGAGACCATGCAAGAGAAATGAGGATCTAGCTGAGAAAACTCAGAAGTGGATTTCCGGGCCATTTAGCATTTATAAATACACTTCTCTCCAGGTAGCTGTACTGACTCTCACATTTTCCACACAACCAGCGCAGTGATGTTGCATCAAGGCTGGCTGTTTGAATGATAGCTTGTTCCAGGTTGGGGAGAAAGGGAAATGATTTTTACCAGTGTCATGAAAACATCTCAGAAATAATTTTTATGGATTTTGGGGAGGGAGTGCTGAATAGAATATTAAAAGCTAGGTTGCCAAGTGGCTATAAATTTGGGTAAAATTATTTTCGAAGAAATGTATTACTGTAAACACAAGAGCTTCCCAAAGGCTTCCATTATTCTGCATCATATTAGACAGAATAGCATGTTAGAGCAAACCATGATATAACATTTAAGTGAAATTACACCCCTTGAGTGTAGGGCCAGAGAATACATTTCCACTATTAACATATTTGTGGTTCCTGAGAAAGCACCTAAAAAAAACCCCCAACCCTCCCCAGGGTGCACTGTGATCACTTTAACGGCTCCATCCTTGCCTCGATTAACCCTTTTCTCCCAACACACACAAACACACACACACACACACACACATACACACATACACATCTTGGTAGTCTTTGGCATATGAACGTTACTGATTAAAAAAATAAGTTTTATGTTTTAAGTCCCCAGAAATTTTATATGTGGCCTAAACACTAATGATATTTTTTTCCTTTTGTGGTTCCTTGCCTTTGGCTAGAACCCTCAAAAGGTTCTCTGAGAGAAGCATCAGGGTTTGTTTTGTGGCTTCCTACCCTGATTTTTTATTGCTCTTTCTGGGATTTTACAGGAACTTGTCACTGGTTATCTCCCATGTCTCTTGTACACAGATGGTGAAAAGAGAGACACTTTTGAAATTCTACATTCCTAAGAATATAGGGGAAATAGGTTTCAGACCACATGAGATTTTTCATTGTTTTCTATGTGAGTAAGATAAGAACTCCTGGCAAACCATGCTTTTTTTTTTTTTTTTTTCCTGGAGCCAAACTTTGGTACTGGCCTGATAAATTGAGCTGTCTTCAACTTTCTCATTTTTCTCTCATTTTGTCTAGTCACTTTGTAATTTTAACCTCCTGCTATCGCTTGGGTCTACATTTTTTTTTTTTTTGGTGAGGCAATTGGGGTTGTGACTTGCCCAGGGTCACACAGCTAGTAAGTGTCAAGTGTCTGAGGCCGGATTTGAACTCAGGTCCTCCTGAATCCGGGGCCAGTGCTCTATCCACTGTGCCACCTAGCTGCCCCTACATTATTTTTTAAAAATAACCCTTTATAAATCATTAAATATTAGCTATGGTGAACTTTTATTTAGCTGTATATTTTGAATCATTGGTATGTAGGTATTCTCCCTGTTTCTCTTCCTCCCCATCTTCAGTTTCACCACCCCCACTTCATTTGTATTAAGCCATCGGATACCATGACTCTTAGGTGAGTTCTTTTGAGGTTTCTGTTAATTCTAACCTCAGTGTAAGCTCTGAAATCATATTTGATTAACAGTTTCGAGAGTTTTAAGCAAAGAAAGATGTAGTGAAGTAAAATAAGAGCTCTTGTGATACTTTGAAGATTTTTTTAGTTTGTGATTTTAATATATAGATATATTTCTTTTCTTAAGGAGTGTTACATACACTGATCTTTTGCTTTGTCTCACACCTCTATGGCTGAATTTTGTATTTTTAGTTTTTCATTCTAACCACAATATTTTCACAGCTGTACTTTTCACTAATAAGGCAATATAATTATGATTCAATTTAAAATTTATCGGGAGAGAGAGGCTCAAATATGTGGTTAAGACAGACAGCATTAAGACTCATGGAGTCCTCTATTAAATATATTCTGTGTCTCCCTTCAGTTTTGTAGACACTAGATTGATAATTCAATTCTATGACAAGGAATATGAATACAATCATAGCGTAAAAAGGGCTTTAATGATTAACCATGCCCATTTGATTCCAACCCCATTTTGTAAATAAACTGGAGTACCAAAGCCACCAAGCCATATATTGGTAAAACTGTGACTCCTACTCATGCCTACTAATTTATGAACCACCAGTGTCTTTCGATTATCCATGAGTCAACCCCAAGGATTACTTATTAGGCTGCTATATAGATTCCTTAAGTTGTGTATTCCCTCTATCTCTTTGTTTAGACAATACATAATGACATAACAATCTTTCTAGGAGACAGAATCAACCAGGTATTTATTAAGTGCCAAGTGTATGCCAAATGGTCCATCAATAAACATTTATTAAGTGCCCACTATATAATCAGGTACTGTGTTAAGTGCTGGGGATACAAAAAGATTCCAATTTAAGATGTCTGAAATGCAGTTGGAGATGCTGGATTGGAGGTCTTTAGCACAGGATAGGTAGATTTAAGAATTATCAGCATACGGATGGTAATTAAATCCATTGGAACTGAGGAGATCACCAAGTGAAGTAGTAGAGAGGGAGAAGAAATAAGGGCCAGGGCAGAGCCTTGTAGAGACATTGTGGAGAGTGCTGATATAAAGATAAAGTGAAATTATTGTAATTCAGATGAGAGGGAATGAGGACTTCAAATGGGGGGAATATCATAGGAGTTTAACCTCAGGTCCTTTGGCTCCAAAATCTAGAATTGATTCTATCATATAATACTATCTCCATCAGCATAGAAATGATTAAAGTCATGCTACTCACAAGGCCACAGAGAGAGGTAGAGGGCCCAGGACTGGCTTAGCACACCTATGGTTAGAAGTAGACAGCTACATGGCACAGTGGATAGAACACTGGGCTTAGGATCGGGAAGATGCATCTTCATGAGTTCAAGCCCAGCCCCAGATACTTATTAACTGTGTGACCCTGGGCAAGTCATTTAACCTTATTTGCCTCAGTTTCCTCCTCTGTAAAATGAGATGGAGAAGGAGATAACAAAGCACTCTAGTCTCTTTGCCAAGAAAACCCCAAAATGGGATCACAATGAGTTGGACACAACCAAAACAACACAATAGTTAGGGGTAGGATATAGATGAAGGGAAGACCAGATGAGATCAATGTCATGAAAACCTAGAGAGAAGACTCAGAATATGAAAGGGGATGATGTCTATGGTTCAGTAGTGTCACGTGCTGCAAGGAGGTTAAGAAGATGAAGGAAATGTTATCCCATTTGGCAATTAAGAGATCTTTAGTTAACAATAGAGTTTTAGTTAAGAGGTTAGAAACGAATGGTGAGTTCAGGGACCCAGCCTCTAGTTTGGTTGGAAAATTGAGTGCATGAAGGGTTATTACGTAGATACATGTTATTTTTCTTTTAAAATACATTAGTCCATTAAAATAATATTTTAAGCTGAACAGTTTTTCTACACATGTTGGCTTGTTTTATCACCACCACTAAATTAAGATGTCATCAGATTTTCAAGGCTGAATTTTTCCAGCTGTATTATATAGTTTTCATTCATTCAATAAGCATTTATTCAGTATTTACTATGTCCAATACTGTCCTAGACTCCTACCCCCACATTAAGTCAGTCTGGTTTCCAAGAGTTTATCATCTGTTGAGGGGAAGCACCATATACCCCAGTCAATGCAAAATTTATGCAAAGTCATTTATGGCCTGAAGAGTACTAATAACTGGATGGGGGTCTGGAAAGTCTCTTGTAGTAGATGATACTTGAACTGAGCCTTGAATGAAGAAAGCTAGGAATTCCAATATTTGGAGGCAAAAATTAAGTGCATTCCAAACCTGGGGAGAGCCTATGCAAGAAGGCACCTAGATAGGGAGGGCATAGTATCTTGTATGGTGAGCCGATATCACCTAGACCACTTTGTCTACGGGGTAGATTATGTGATGAATGTGAGACCACTTTGGACAATTAGATTAGAAACAGATAGTTAAAGGCTTTATTATTTTTTAAGGAAATAAAATGAGCATTTCCATATACATAGTAGAACAGGAAGAAAAAAGATTATACGCAAAAGTACAAATCTCTGTTATGCAGAACTAGCTTTCTTTTATCAATTGCATTTTTTTTTTAGTGAGGCAATTGGGGTTAAGTGACTTGCCCAGGGTCACACAGCTAGTAAGTGTTAAGTGTCTGAGGCCGGATTTGAACTCAGGTACTCCTGACTCCAGGGCCGGTGCTCTATCCACTGCGCCATCTAGCTGCCCCCCTAGCTTTCTTTTAAAAATTTATGCTAAGGGGGCAGTTGGGTGGTACAGTGGATAAAGCACTGGCCCTGGATTCAGGAGGACCTGAGTTCAAATCCAGCCTCAGATTCTTGACACATACTAGCTGTGTGACCTTGGGCAAGTCACTTAACCCTCATTGCCCTGTCCCCCAAAATAACAAACCAAAACAAACAAAAATATATGATAAATTCTAGAAAAAAAGAAAAATATATGATAAATTCAGCATGTTACTTTCAAAGCTGTCCTACTTGTCTGAGATTCAGTGGCCCTTTTTTCTTCTTTTTTTTCTTCTCCTTTTTTGGTTTGCTTATTCCTCTTTCCATTCCCACTTATCCCTTCCCACTCTGTGACCAAGTTGGAAAAAAATAAAACAAAACTCTAGTAATATATTCATAGTCAAGTCAAATACATGTATGTGTGTGTGTGTATTTATTGACACACACACACATATTTCATACTTTATACTAGAGGCAGTCGTGAGCTGTTGAGCTTCTGGAGTGAGAGATTGATGTCAGACCAGTATAAAGTCTACAAGATATGAGTAAAATTGAGTCAAGCCAAAATATGTTGAAAACTATATAGAAAACATGCATGTAGGAAAGGCTATGAGAAATAAAACCTGAAAATTTAAGGTGATTTTTGTCTTAATTTGTTAAAAATTTTCTCCAAATTAATGGTTCAAGGACAATTGTAAATCAAATATAGAAAACACAGTTAATTTTGATATCTTTAATTTATGCTGCTGTTGTTGAGTCATTCAATTGTGTTTGACTCTGTCTGACTCCATGCTTGGGGTTTTCTTGGCAAAAATATTGGGATGGTTTGCCATTTACTTTTCCATTATATCCCCATTTTTACAAATGAGAAACTGAAGGAAATAGGGTTTAAGTGATTTGCCCAGGGTCCATTGTACCACTTGGCTAACCCTATCTCTAATTTACCCTTCATGGAAATTTAACCTGGACTGGATTAAAATTTGTCTTTGTACTATCCATAAAACAAAGGAATTGCTAAGGAAATACTTAGCAGTCTGTGACTATATGGGGTTACTTAATCCAATTAAGATAAAAATAGTTCTGGAAAATGTTAGTACGTGTAACTGATTACAAGCAGTTCCATCATTGAAGAATTAATTTTGAATGGTTTTAAAAAATAATTATAAATCAGCCTATCAAAATAAATAATGCTTTTTGTATTTCTTTAAATCTAAAAATAAAAGTACCATATATGTTTATATAGTCACAGTTCATTTATTTGGCATCATCCCAAATAAGGTTTTCACAAAAGTATATTTTCCATATAACTGATGCTCATTTATATAAGCCCAAAAACTTTCTTTGAATTTTTATAATTTTCAGCTTAAATTCTTCCAAAATGTATTATATGCTACCTTCTCTTTGAAACATGTTTATTCTTAATAAATAAAACAAGAATTTTTATATACATTCTAGACCAGAAAAGGAGGTTTGAACATGAATCTGCAGATCTCTATTTTCATATTCATGTTTACACACACACACACACACACACACACACACACACACACACGTATCTTAGTATATTTTTAAAAACACGTAATAATGACCTCACCTTCTTAAATGGAGAATATTAAACAAAATGTATCCTTTCTTAGATGACTCAGAGGCAAGGGTATGCTACAACCAGTTTCTACTGGCGTGAAGATCTGATTGCTAAATTTTCAGTGTGAATATCAGATCCCAGAGAATTACTCAGATTGTGACTATGAGCAAATCACTTAACCTTTGTTGCTTGCCTCAGTTTCCCCATGTGTAAAATAGGTATAATTATAGCATCCCAGAGTTGTTATGAGGGTCAGATAAGAGAATTTATTTAGTATTTAATTTCCCCTAATTACCTGTAAAATAATTTTTAACATTCGTTTTTAATTTTTTGAGCTCAAATTCTCTTCCTCCCTCCTCAACCCCCTCATTGAGAAGGGAAGCAATGTGATATAGGTTATACATGTGTAGTCATGCAAAATATATTTCCATATTAGTCATGTTGTAAAAGAAAACATAGACTCCCCCCCAAATCTAAGAAAAATAAAGTAAAAAAAAGTATGTTTTGATCTGCATTCAGACTCCATGAGATAGAATTTTTTTTTTTTTTTGCGAGGCAATAGGGGTTAAGTGACTTGCCCAGGGTCACACAGCTAGTAAGTGTCAAGTGTCTGAGGCCAGATTTGAACTCAGGTGCTCCTGAGTCCAAGGCCGGTGCTTTATCCACTGCGCCACCTAGCTGCCCCGAGATAGAATTTTTTTTAAAAGGCTCTTATAACGGTATCTGGAACTTAGAACAGTGTTTCTGGAACCCTATTTATATAGTAGGCTCTATATAAATGCTTGCTCCCCTTCCTTTGACAGGTGTCTATTAGCCAAGATTCCTTCCTATTGTTTACTAGTCATGATTAAACCAATACACATTTTCAGCCCTCTTCTTTTGTCCAGAAAACTCTCTTTGCTGTGGACATACCTGTCTACCCGTCTTGTAGATAGATATAACCTTAGAACTTAAAGGCAATTACAATCGTTGATTTGATAGTGTTTGTTCTCTAGTTTCGGATGTTATATTTGGAATTTTGTAATATATATAAACACATCTTCAGCTAGGGTAGGGTAGCAGGTGAGCATTAGAGTGAGGAAGACCTGGAAGGGATAAGGGTAGTTTCAACCCTTCTTGTCGTTTATATAATAGCACCTCCACAGAGGTAGAGACTTATTAATGTCTTGTTAATTTGATCAATTAATCAGCTAGTAGTTGCCATGTGTTGGGCCCTTCCATTGAAACTTAGATCTAGTTACGGTTTTCTATGTTTGAGGTTCTTTTCACTAAAGTAGATTATATTTATGTGTTTAAATTTCCTTGCAAATCAAGAGATAGAGAATTTTCTTTGCTATATTCACTTAATTGTGCTAATTTTAAATGTTGCTAAAAGTAGTTTAAATGTTTCACATTACTTCATGAAGGCTATGGAATAAGATCAGTCATATGTTTATAAAGCACCTACTATGTAAAGTCCTGGGGGGGGGGGGGTGGAGGAAAAAATGAAATTTTCTGTGCCCTCTAGTATTACTTGAAAAATTGCAGATGCTCAATAGGGCCCTAAAATCTGCCTCCTAGGTACAGGTGCAGGATTGATTATATCCAATGGTACTCTTGTGCTTGTAGCTGCTGAGAAACCCTGTCGATTTTTAAATTTATTTTCAAACAAAACGGAGGGAGAAAAAGGAAGGAGAAGGCAGGAGGAGACATCAAAAAAGATATATGTGTATTAAAGCAGAAAAAGAAAGCCCTCTTTTAATATGAGGTTTTTAATGCCAGTCTTTTGGGTAGGAGATAAGGACTGGACTCATGATTTCATTGGTGTTGAAACCTCCCAAGAAAAGTACTTTCTTTTCAACATTTAGTCTTAGAGAATTACCTACAGTACTGAGAGGTTAAATAACCTAGGATGTGTCAGAGATGGGACTTGAACTCAGGTTTTCTTAACTTCCAAGGTCAGCTTTCTAACGACCACATTGTTCTACCTCACCACACTTCTGAATGTCTCTGAAAATCCTGCTGAGGTAGAGGTAAACAACACTGTATCTATTTAATCTGTGGTTTCTGTAACCCAGATTGACTCGAGAATGCATGATGTGGAAATAGGCTGATAGAGTGAATTTTTGATATTGGGTTCTAGAGATTCAGAAGGATAAAAGTTACAAACCTAATGATTAACGGCTACGGTTGAGATGCTAGGAAACATTTGAGGAATAAAGGTATATAACACTGGGGAAAAGAACAGAACATATTCAAGATAACCTAGCTTTACTCATAAACCTAAGACACAGGGATGAGAAAAGAGGGTACCAGGAAATGTGAAAAAGAGAAAATGAGTTGAAATACTCCTTACAACACCCCTCCCTCCCCCCCCCCCCCAAGTACAGGTACTTTGCCACTCTTTTTTTGTTTTGTTTATTTTTGTTCAAATCTTATAGTTTTATTCTTGGAAACCATCCTAATTATACTTACTAGCAGAAACTTTCCTTCTTTTAAAAAATCATCATAGATTATATGCTTTTAAATGGTCCTTATCTGAGGAGATATTTTTTTCAGGGCACATTAAGTTGAAACAACAGTGAATGACAACTTCCAGATAGTTCATACACCCACTTACATATTCAACTACCCACTTAGAAGCAAAGATGCTAAATGTCAAATGGTCATGGGCATACCGAGAGAGAGAGAGAGAGAGAGAGAGAGAGAGAGAGAGAGAGAGAGAGAGAGAGAGAGAGAGAGAGAGAGATTCATGAAATGTATAGTGTTCATGGAAAATGTTGAGAATAAGCAACTTCCTAGCTGTCTGGTTCTACTCACTTTATTATTCCTGATACAGTGGAACCCTGTTATAATGTGGTGCGTTATTTTTCAGATTCAGATGGGTCATGAGTCAAATTTAGTCATCTTAAACAAAAATCCAGTAAACAATTTGAGTCAAGTATTGGGATATTCACCTAGCACCAGTATAATAAAAGATGCTTTGCTATGGGACAAATATTTGATAATTGCATCTGCTGTTATTTCTTGTTTTATCATTAAAATATTAGTATGCCTATACAAGTCTTTCTTTTCTCTGTACTGTTTTACATAGTTTGAGATTTATAAGGAAGCCTCATTTCTAGGGACTGTTTAGGGCACAGGGTGTTCTGGTTAATTTAACTCTCTGGTTAATGTGACAAGTCTTTTTGCTTCAGCCTCAAAGAAAATCTTTCTAAAATGTCTTAGTCCACTTTCTTGCCTTAGTTAAGTACAGGATCAGGCACATAATTGAATCTTTGATTATTGAGGCTCTCACCCTTTCTCAGGGTCATCACTTGGAACATCAATTCTCATTGTACACAACTGCAGATGTAGATGGCATATGTAGGAAATTCAGTTGACATTGCATTGACCCCAGTACATACCTTGGTAGTTTTGAATAAATCTCCATCACCTTGTTTTTCCTCTTTTTCTTTCTTCTCAATGCAGAGTACAAAAAAATTCTGGCTATTTGAATTTTACTGAAGATTTTTTTCTACAAAATTTTTTGTATTGCAGACAATTGTTTCAGATTGTAATAATAAAATATTCTCTTTTTTATGCCTAGACAAATAATGATATTATTGATAGAGGAAATAGCCCTCCCAATCTTTATTTCTAAAACTGCTTCTAAATGTTAAGTAACTAATTCTCAACATATATGGTCTTGATAAAACCTGGTAAGATTCATCTTTCTATCGGCTACTCTGTTTATTTCTCAGGGGAAATAGTATCTCCTTGACCATCATGTGGTATTGCAAGATAAATGCCTGCAGAATCAACAGTGTCAACATAAGAAGGACTTTTATTCCTCTTCTACAAACTTGAACGAATAGATCATTGTAATAAAAAGGTTTTTAAAAAAGAAAAAATTTTTAAAAGCTGATTTCAGTCTTTAGGGTTTCTGGTCCTTTAATCTTTGTTTCCTTAACTTTTTCTAGAAATATGAATTGCTGATATCAGCATTATTGTTTTAAACATTGTAATCTCTTTGCATTTATCTCCCTTCCATGTCCTTGAGGCTTCAGCTGTTCTAATTCATGGAATAATAATCTGCCTACTACCTTTCTTACATGTAAGGTGAATGAATGGATGGATAGATTAATATAGAAAATCATTTATTAAGTGCTGATTATATGCAAACTACTCATGTTGATGGTTACATATGCTATACTACTGCCCTGCTTATAAAATAGGATTAAGTGATTTAAAAATATTAACTAGGCACTAACCCATTTTCTCTATATAAGGAAAAGGAATTGAAGTTCCCACTTTCATTTTAGATGTGGCAAATCTTTTTTTTTTTCCAGTTTATAACAGTTTAACCCTTGTTTAACACTTTTATCAGGCACCTGCATATCAAATCAATAAACATTATTAAGCACCTACTGTATACCAGATACTGTGCTAAACACTGGCGATACAAAGAGAGGCAAAAGATGGTCCTTGCCCACAAGGAGCTTACAATCTGTTAATGGGGGAGACAGCATGCAAACAAATATATACAAAGCAAGATACATACAGGCCAAATAGGAAATAATTAAGAGAGGAAGAGCATTAGAATTGAGAGGGGTTGGCAAAGCTTTCCAATTAAAGATAGAATTTTAGTTGGGACTTAAAGGAAGCCAGGCAAATCAGTAGGTGGAGTTGAAGAGAGAGAGTTCCAGACATGGGGGGACAGGCAGAGAGAATGCTTGGAGCTGAGAGATGGAGTTGTCTTATTCATCGGAATAGCTACCAGTCCAGTGTCACTAGATGAAGAGTATATGTAAGGAAGGAAGTAGTATAAGAAGACTGCAAAGGTAGGAGGGGGCTAGGTTATGAAGGGCTTTGAATGCCAAATAGAGCATTTTGTATTTGATCCTGGAGACAATAGAGAGCTACTGGAGTTTATTGCATAGGGAGGGTGATATTATCAAACCTGCACTTCAGGAAAATCACTTTAGTGACTGAATGGAGAATGGTTTGGAGTGGAGAGAGACTGAGGCAGGAGACTCACCAGTAGACCCACCTGTCTAATAGTATAATAGTCCAGGTGTGAGGTAGTGATGCAGGGCTGCCCCAGCGTTGTGATGGCGGTATCAGGAAAAGGGGGCATACCGAGAGATGTTGCAAAGGTGAAATCAACAGGCCTTGACAAACAGATTGAATAGTGAGGAGTGAGACATCGTGAGGAATCCGGGATGACTCCTAGGTTATGAACCTGTGGACTGAAAGGATGGTGTTGCCTTCTGCAGTAATAGGGAATTCTACCTTCCTAAAGCATCAGGAGGAAAGATAATGAGTTCTCTTTTGGATATATTGAGTTTAAGATATCTGTTGGACATCCAGTTTGAGATATCTGAAAGGCATTTGGAGATTGGAGATCAGCTGAGAGTTTAGGGCAGGGATAGGTAAATTTGAGTCATCATAGAGATTGTCATTTAATCTATGGGAGCTGAAGAGATCTCCAAGCAAAGTGTACTACTATGGAGGGAGAAGAGAGGAGGGGCCAGGGGACAATCCTGAGAGAAACTTAGTTAAGACAGTGCAATCTGGAAGAGGATTCAATAAGGAAACAGAGAAGGAATACTAAGAGAGGTAGGAGGAGAACCAGGAGAGAGTGATGTTCCAAAAACCTAGACAAAAAAGAGTATCAATGAGGAGAGAATGGCCCACCATGTCAAATACCGCAGAGAGGTCAAGGAGAATGATGATTGAGAAAAGGCCATTGGATTTGGCAGATAAGAGATCATGAGTAACTTTGGAAAGGGCAATTTCGGTGGAATGATGAGATTGGAAACTAAGGTGTAAAGGGTTATGGGGAAAGAGGAAAGTGAAGGTACCTATTGTAGGCAGCCTTTTTGAAGAGTTTAGCTACAAAAGGCAGAAGAGATATAGGACAATGGGTTGGAGAGTGGAAGTTTCAAGTGAGGGTTTTTTTTTCAGATTGAGGGAAGACAGGATCATGTTTGCAGGCAGTAACAGCAGATGAGCCAGTAGACAGATATTTAAAATGCGTGAAAGAGAGGGTAGGGGCAGTCTGATGAGGGAGACAGGATGGAATGGGATTGCTTGATCAAATAGAGAGGTTAGCATTGGTAAAGAGTAAGGCCATTTCATCATGTGAAGGAGGAGAATGTTGGCAGAAGGCATTGGACTGATAGGAGATAAGGAAGAGAGAGCTCATGGAAAATGACCTCTTTTTTCCTTTAAAATATGAGCCAGGTTCTTTGCTTAGAGATGTTCAGAATCCATGAATGTTTGAGAAGGAATGAAAAGGTTTGGAAGAGCAAACAGTAGAGAGTGGGAAAGTGAATTGATGAGGGAATTATAGTAGGATTGCCTAGCAGCAAGGAAAGCCCAGTTGAGACTGTATAACAAAAATCTGTAGTGCATCTAGTTAGAAAAGTTGTGATTTTTTTCTACCTTTGTTCAGTGACATGTGGTGGAAGTGATCCAAGGCTGAGATTGGCTGGGTGTAATCAACAATATGATAAAGGTAGCAGGGGGAGGGATTAAAGAGAGGAAGACAATGTGGAGTTGAATTGATTCACCAAAAGGTCAAGAAGAGAAAAAAAGAAGAGAGTGGTTAATACAGGGAAGATGTCCTGGGAGAGAATTAAGGAGTCCAGGGATTAGAATTAATGATACCATAAGGAAGGCAGAAGGAAGGGTAAAAAGTCAATAGATTAGGATCAGGGGATCTTGGAATTTTTTAACATAGAGGTGATACATTTGTGACTGATGACAAAATAAAGGCCATGACCACCTTTTGTGTGTGGCTGAGATGGGGTGGAAGAGTGACTTGAGAAGTGAGTAGGTTGAAGAACTCAGGGGTTAGTTAGGGTGTTCGAGGGAGAACTGATATGTACATCTGTGTGCATGTATGTATGTTTATATGTATGTGTGTATGTATGTTGAAGTATGAGTGCAGGAGTAGGGAAGGAGAGAAAAATGGTGAGCTAGCTACTGAACACCTTGAATGAGGAAGGGGCATGACCTGGGGGATCTGTAGACAGTAGCTACCAGAATTTTGATTGAGTAGTAGACACAAATAGCATGAACCTCCAAGGAAGAGAAATTTCTGGATAAGGAGGTAGAGGATGACCCTGGAAGTGGCAGGGAGGAGCTTGGAGTATTCCAGCTTCTTTGCCTTGACTAGTGAGCCAAGGGGAATGAATGAAGGGGCAGTCAGTACTGGAAAAAGGGTGATCAGGGAGAGCTAGTGGATGGAAAGAGTGGGCAGGCATTCCAGAGGGCACAATGGAAGGGTTGGGTGGTATTTGGTTTGAATTTTGGGACGTGAGGGGTTGAGGGGATGATCTTGAAGAAACAGGTGGTGAGAAGTTGAAGAATGGTAGGAGGGGTTTGAATGATGATCTACAGGAGTTCAGAGTCTATGGGATGTAAAACGTTATAACCAGATGTGAGAAATGTTCATCCTAGAGTAGAAGGCACCACTCCCTCTACCTCAATAGAGGTTGGATATTGGGCTTGGGGGCAAGTGCAATATGATATGGGAGGCATGGGATCAGATGGGAGACCCCACTTCAACAGTTCTTCTTCCCTTCAAAGGCTAGAGGTTGGGGGAAGAATAGGATGCAGCTGGAGATGAAGTTGAGCCTGCACGGAAAGAGAATGAGTCCCTTTTCTCACAACTTTTCTCTTCCTCATCCCTTAAAGGACAGGTACAAACAGGAGATGGAAGACCTGACTGTGAAAGGGAATGTTAGTCCTCTTTGTACCAGAGGTTCTCCACATCCCTGCTTGGGAAACTGGACTGTCAGCAGGATAGAATAGTGAATAGAGAGCCTAGTACTTCAGTATTTAGGAAGTATGAAATAGACAGAGCTAATGACTTGATGGAATAATCAAAATTGAAGTCAGAAGTTCTAGACATGTGTCCTACTGGCCACACACAGCCCACAACACTCTTGAGTATAGCCCAACCAGATTAAAATGTAATTGGAGAATAACTAGCAAAATAAAATACAAATAAAACATAGGTAATATGTGATTTAAGTCAATATGTGGCCCACAGGGATCCTTATGTACGGTTTAGTGGCTTTGTTTCTATTTGAGCTTGACCACAAATGATTTAAATAACCTTTGATAAATTTGTGAGATCTATATGGGAAATTAGGAGCAAATCAGTGAAGGTAATAGGTATATACTAAAGGAGGAAAAATAAACTTCCTTAGAGCAAGGTAGAGAAGAACTACTTTTGTATGTGTGATAGAAAAATACCATGTAACATTGTTGCAACACAGATGAATTATGAAAGATATCAGTGCAATTCTGTTTTAAGAAATGAGTATAATATATTGGACTGAGCATTGGCTGTTATATCCATTTTGGGGATCTTCAGTGAAATAGGAAATAAGAAAACCTGAGGCCTTCCCTAGAGAGCCACAGGTCATGAAAAGATTGTAAAACACAAGGCCTAGAAGAAAAGTCAAATGTCTAGGGAGCAATTTAATTCCGACTTATGTAAAGGGTTACTTTATAGCTGATGGGGACTCTCCTGTGATTCATCATCACAGAGGACAAAGCATTCTCATTTATAGTACCTGCATTTTGTGAATATTTTCCGTTTTCCTAATAACTAACATTTATGTTTCTCTTTAAGATTTACGAAGTGCTTTACATATATGTTAACTTCTAAGTTATATTGTCCCTATGAGGTGGGAGTGTTTATTGTCTCCATTTTACAGTTATAGAAACAGTGGCACTTGGTATATATGACTGTTGGTATCCAGAAGGTTGTTGCTAAGGTCTGAGTATCCACACTGCCTTGTCTGTGGGAATTTACATTTGGACAATGAGATTATTTGGAGCAAGGCCATTGATGTGGTGACACCCATTCTCCTAAACTGGAGAGGTAGCAGTTCATTCTTACTGGAAAGCTCCCTAGATGAGAACACCTACTCTGACTGAGTCATTCAACCTCTGGACTGGTTTCCTTTTCTGCAAAATGAGGATAATAAAAGTTAATGCCAACCACCTCATAGGATGATGGTGTAGATCAGAGCAGATAGTATTTGTAAAGTGTTTTGTGAAATCTAAAGTGCCATATATGGGACACCTATCATTATTTATGCTGTCATTATTAATCAGTGGCCGTGACTTATATCTATGGCAGACTCAGTCGTCTCCAGGTGTGGTCTCTGACACGGATACTTAAGAGTAAACCAGTTTAGCTAGACCTGTAATCAGCAAATCATCCCTATACCGTGATAGAATATTGTCATAGCATAGGCCTCGAATTTGGAGGACCTCCTTAAACAAGTAATGAGGATTTTCATCTGTCTTTCCCTGTGTCGGACCTATTATTTAATCGTTATGTTTTGTTTTGTGGGGCTTTTTGGGGGGTGAGCAATGAGGGTTAAGTGACTTGCCCAGGGTCACACAGCTAGTAATTGTCAAGTGTCTGAGGCCGGATTTGAACTCAGGTACTCCTGAATCCAGGGCCGGTGCTCTATCCACTGTGCCACCAAGCTGCCCCTATTGTTGATAATCTTTAAATGTGGCTTAGTTATATATTGTTAAAGCTCATTTATGAGACCTTATGTCTTTGAGATATAAATTAAGTGCAAAACCTCAGTACTTTTATTTAAAATTATCTATTCGAGATGGTTTCGATTTTATACTCAAAGTACATGTGAATTTGATCATGGAAGTACTTTTTGATTGCTCTGCTTGCCAGGGTGAGTGAGTTTTTGCAAGAAGGAAAAACAACATGTGTATATGTAATGAATGTGTGTATGCATGTTTGCGTATGTGTACAGCTCCCAATCCAACATATATACATATGTATGTACACATATATGTATCTACACACATATACCACCCTGGGTTATAAAGGTAACCTAGTATAGCTATTATCAATTAGTGAATTTATGGACTATTATAGACCAAATACAGAGTAAACTAAAAATTATTTCATTCTTAATACATGCACATTTTACGTATGATTTTGCTTAGATAAGTGGTGACCATAAAACTCAATGAAAAGTTAGTTGGCACAGTGAATAGAATGCTGGGCCTAGAGTCGGGAAGACCTGAATTCTAATCTAGCCTCAGACACTTACTAGCTATGTGACCGTAGGCAAGTCACCTAACCTCTGTCTGCCTCAGTTTTCTCAACTGTAAAATGGGGATGATGATGAAGATGATGATAGCAGCATCTCTCTCCCAAGGTGCTTGTGAGGATTAAATCAGATAGTGCCTGGCACATAGGAGGTTTTTAATCAATCCTTACTTTCTTCTTTGCGTATTATTTTAACAATATGCCATTGTGAGAAATCTGGTATTGTAGTAAGGACACTCACTGGATCTGGGGGCTGAGGAATTGAACTTGGATCCTAGTTCAGCAGCTTACTACTCAGGTGACATTTGAGCAGGTAGCTTAACTTTCCTGAGCCTCATTTCCTCAATTTAAAAAAAACATAAGGGTTGAATTCAATCTCTAAGTCTGATCTTATAATAATTTCATACTAATTAGGTAAATTTGGGAACTACCCAAGTTATTTCCATCTTGCTGAAAGGATGACCTTTAGCTTGTGGAACTCCCAAGTCTTCTCAACCTCCCAGTCCCCCTTGCTTAAAAACCATTGGATGTAGACATTTGTATACTGATAAATATGCTTCATTATTTAAAGAACCAGCAATTTTGTCAGTGCCAATATTTCCCCTCCTTCCCTACACAAATCTTTGTTCTTCTACAATTTAGTAGGTCTTCTTAAATTGCTGTGGACCAAAAAGGCATTATCCTTCACCAACTTTATGATATTTTAGACAGTCCTTGGACCATAGAGAATGATCCATACTGCAAGCTATCCAGCTTGGTGTGGGATATTTCAAAGTTTACCCTCATCTGGCATAACTATAACCTTCAAGAACCTAGAGTCACTTCTATGTTTCAGTAAGACCTTTGAGAATCATACTTTGGAGGAATTCTTGCTTTGTTTCTTCATTAAGCGACTGTAGATGAGGCTACTCATTTACATTCCCAGTGCTTTTAAGTAGCTGTGTTAATGTTAATGTTTAAAAATTTCATGTTTGACTCCAAATGTGAATGGGAAACAGATATTTTAAAAATCAATTTCAGTTGATTAGTTATCAAAACAGTCTTATTTTATATGAAAGCAGTTATCCTAGTCTAACATCTTTAGGAACTACTTAATAGAAAACAATTATTGGAACAAATCAGAAATCAAGGGTGATTTTGGTCAGCATATTTATTAGGTGTTCTGGGTAAGTAAAGATATTTTTGATATGTAATGGTAATTTCAGCAATGTGGGTAAGTCCTCCAGCAGTTTAGATTATACAGCTCATCATTGTCTTCTCTTGTAGTCTTTTGCATTCTCACCTATAAATTCCGCAAGGATACACTCAGTACACTGGAGACTTTCTTTAGATATTTGATGATATGTGGGCTCCAGTGCCTCACTTGGCTTGTCCATCAATCTTACTACATAATTGGTTTGACTCTTTTTTCAGTTATATATTTTCTGGATAATACATGTGTTGAATAGGAGGAACAGATTAGGCTAGATTTTCATTGGTGGATAGTGCAGTGTTTTGAATTTATTTATTAATCCCAAACTTATCCACAACCTAGAACTCATTGAAAAGTTTTGTTGATACCTTTTACTTTTATATCACATTTATTTCTGAATATGTGTTTATGTCAACCCTACCTCATGAGTCTTCTCTTCAGACAAGGTTTATATATATATATATATATATATATATATATATATATACACATACATACATATACATATATATGTATCTACACATACACACACACACACACACACACACACACACACACATATATAAAGCAAGAAACCCATTTTCTTTTGGTGTAGTGGATAAAGCACTGGCCCTGGAGTGAGGAGAACCTGAGTTCAAATCTCATCTCAGACATTTACTAGCTATGTGACCCTGGGCAAATCACTTAACCCCAATTGCCTTAAACATCCGGGGCCATCTTCAGTCGTCCTGATATTTATCTTGCCACTGGACCAATATGTCTCTAGAAGAGAGAGTGAGGTTGGTGATCTTGCATGGCCCTCCCTCACTTAAATCAAGAGATGTCATGATCCTCTTCAGGAACGAAGGAAAAACAACTTTTTGTATACCATGAGTAGGGGACCTGGTGATCTCCAAACAATCAAAATTGTATGGGTGACTAAAGGGTAGTGCAGGGATACTTGGTGAGTATAAGTTGACTATAAAATATTACCAATAATGACTTAGGCTCAAGAAGTTGTATAAAACCTATCATCCAGGAAATAGGAAAAGGAAAAAGCAATTTATTGTTAATATACTTTTAATTAGTTGTTCTTTTGTAGATTAACAAATTGGGGTTTCTCTTTGTTTTGTTTTTTTTTTGCTTAATAGCAGTACTGTAGAATTTTGAATACACCATCCTAAAAGGTAGAATTTTTATTCTGTGAGCAGTATGAAAAAAAAGCCATATGATAATAATGTTATCTCTTCTATAATTGAGTTTTGTCACCATTTCTAATAAGATCTTGATACTCAGGTACCAGTGTATCTTAATTGACTCTGAGTTTTCAGAGAGTATTAAATACTTTATTGGATATGTGATCCACCTCCCAGCACATAGTAAGTACTTAATAAATGTTAGCTGATTGAATGATCTGCCAACAGTACAGATTGCTATAGACCGGTGCTTCATTATTATCTTGTGTGACTCTTTTCCATGTAGTCCTGTAAGACCAACACAGGGACTTCTATGGATCCTTCAGGTGCCTAGGAGTAAGGAAAGGCTTCTAATAGGTCCCCTAAATAGAAAAAAGAGCATACAGACTCTGTTTATTCTTTTGCAATCTCTAACTGATTATTCTAGGGGCAGCTAGTGGCCCAGTAGATAGAGTACCGGGCCTGTAGTCAGGAAGATTTATCTTCTTGAGTTCAAATATGACCTCATATAATTACTAGTTGGGTGACCCTGGGCAAGTCACTGAACCCTGTTTGCCTCAGTTTCCTCATTTGTAAAATGACCTGGAGAAGGAAGTGGCAAACCACTTCAGTATCTTTGCCAAAATAAAAAAAAACCAGATGGGGTCATGAAGAGTCAGACATCACTGAAAAATAACAACAAACAGAAATTGTTTACTCTTACTATATGACAAGGCTATCTCTTTTGTCAAATAAAACTTTTTTTGAATAGGATACCTCTTAGCACAACTTCTTAAGCACAATTCTTCATTGATAATATGCTGCAGTATATTTATTCCCTCCATGTGTCTTTCCATTGCCTTCTGTGTGACATAATGGATGGAATTCTGGGCCTGAAATCAGAAAGGCCCATGTTCAAATCTGGCCCAGACACTTATTAGCTATATTATCCTAGCCAAGTCATTTAACTGGTGCCTGCCTCAGTTTCGTCAACTGTAAAATAGAGATGGGAATAGCAGCTATCTGCCAGAGTTTTGTGAGGATCAAATGAGATAATATTCTCACGAGCTCTTAGGGCAGTTCCTGGCACATAGTAGGCACTATATAATAAATACTTATTTCCTTCCTTCCAAGTTTGGATTCTAAAAATATGATGGTATTCCAATACTCTGCTATATGTATAGTATCACTGGAAAAATATTAGTGTTTAAAAAATGTTTTATTTCAGAGAAAAGTTGGTGCCACACTATTTCCCAAATGCAGTCCAGCCCACGCTTTTCCTCCTGTTCAGTTCTGTGTATAGCTCATTGTTCATCTAAAGGTACTGCATAAGATACATGTGTTGGGAGACCAGCTCTGTCATCTCTCCCTTCAAATGGCATTGCTTAGTCTGAAAGTAGGTATTTTTCATCCACTTTAAAAAGATTTCCATTGCTGTATTTTGGTTTTATATCACTTTTATTCCCAAATAGATCTCTCTCCCTCCTCTGCCCAGCAAACTTTCTCTTGTAACAGAAACAATAAAAGAAAAAAAAAGTTCAGCAAAAGAACAAACCCCAAAACAACTTGTTAGGCAAGTTTGACAGTATATACAATGTTTCACACCCATTAATCTTCCACATTTTCAAAGAAATGAGGGAGGTGCATTTACTTATCTCTTTTCTAGGACTGCACTTAATCATTAAAATTACACAGCATTCTGTTTCAGTATCTTTTTTTTTTGCCAATTTATATTGTTGTAGTCATTGTGTCAGTTATTTTTCTGGTTCTGCTAACTTCATATTGCATTAATTCCCATAGGTCTTCCATGTTTCTCTGAATTCATAATATTCACCATTCCTTACAATGTGATAATATTCCATTTCATCCAGATATCTCAATTGATATAGCAATTTACAAATTAAAAGATACATATGTTGTTTCCAGTCTTTTGACACTTCAAAAATTGCTACTTTGATGATTGTGGTATAGATGGAACTTTCTATCTTGGCACCTCCTTGTCTAGCAATGAGATCTTTGGGTTAAAGCATATAGATGTTTTGGTCGCTTTTTAAAAGAATTATTCCCAATTGCCTTCCACAATGGTTGGTAAATTCATAGTTCTACCATCACCTGTTTTTATATGTGTGTGTGCTCGTGTGTGTGTTTATGTGTATATTTATGTAGGAAGATTTGAGCCCAATTCTTCTTAGTAATTGTGAATCTCATTTAAGAGGCTCTGATGATCCAGCTA
This sequence comes from Dromiciops gliroides, assembly GCF_019393635.1. Lineage (NCBI taxonomy): Eukaryota > Metazoa > Chordata > Mammalia > Microbiotheria > Microbiotheriidae > Dromiciops > Dromiciops gliroides. The sequence continues at coordinate 228,048,810 of NC_057863.1, read as the reverse complement.
GGTGGCACAGTGGAAAGAGCACTGGCCCTGGATTCAGGAGGACATGAGTTCAAATCCAGACGCAGACACTTAACACTTACTAGCTGTGTGACAACCCTGGGTAAGTCACTTAACCCCAATTGCCTCACCAAAAAAAATAATTAAATAAAGAGGCTCTGATGAGATTCATGTTCTAAGACTTGTTGCAAGTCAGTTCAGGGTAATGTGCAAACAAGAGCATGGCCCCTACTGTCTATAAGAATTCCTTCTTTGATTAAGACTCATGCTTGGCCATCCTTTCCTCACTGACGATGTCAAATACCTTTGGCAAGCATGCATCTAATGTGTTCACAGTTGACATTAATAATCAAAGGGTCATTAGACAAACTTCCTCTATTTTGTCTTTCAAGGAATCTTGTATGATTTTGACTTATGTGAAGACGACATTATGTTGGAGGAAAGCCCTTTAAGGAGAGGCAATTTGTGCTACCAAATCAAATGCTTACCTATAGTAAAGAACCAATAAGCCCAGTAAAACCTTACATTCTTGTACCAATAAGTCCATTGTGAGGTTGTAAAAATGTGATCTCTTGTAGTATTGTTTGTAAAATTCTCCCTATTCATTTGTCATTTTCAGCTAAAATGCCCTTGATATGTGTATAGATTATTTTCTCATTGTGTTGAGATAAGAAAGGCATATAATTTCACAGTTAGTGATATCTTATCAATCAGATTTTTTTTGGTGGAGAAAGGTAGTAAGAACATCTTTGGGTTCTCCCTCCACCCCAATCATTAATACCTTACCTTCTTTCAGATTATCTCGATATTGAATGCTCTCCAAACGGTGTCACTTCCAACATGCACCACCTCCGTAATTATACTTATTCAAATAGGGCTGTTTTTCTTGTCTTTTTTTGCCCGTTGAGGCCATTTATCTTTTCCCCTGAAGTTTATTGGAAACTATGAAGTTAGAATCTAGATCGAGTGTTCTTGGTGAGGAAAAATTCATTGAGGAAATGTTAGCAGATCTTTCCCATTTTCACCTCTTTATTTCCTAGTTTCATCTCTAAATGTTTATGAAGAACCAGATTAATGAATCTCAAGTCAAAATGTCTACACATGTATTTTTTCCTTCATTATTTTAACCGTTTTATGAGCTGATACTATTTGTTATCTTCTAATATTCTCCTACATAAGATTTTGAAACTGAGTTGTTATTCTAAATTGGTGTTGCTGTCCACTGCTATATCTCTACTGGGCAAAGAACTGGCTAGAATGGTTTCTAGGTGCTTTTGTCCTACTGTGAAGTAATTTACTTTAAATAGATTTTTAGTTTTTCTAGTCATAGGATGTTGAACAAAAATTTCATGTTTAGAATACCAGTTAATATTTATAGAAGGTTTAAAAACTTTAATTCTTAGCATGCTCTGCCCCCTTTTTCACCATTTTGTCTCTGTCAAAGCAAAAGTAGAGGCTGTCTGAAAAGGACTAAAGGCCATTTTTTTCATTATTCCATGAGTTTCTGCAACCAAAGAATTCATCACCTAGTTGCCTGCCTACTCATGATGAACGGCTTTTTATTTAGCCAGACTGCTCCTCCAACATAGTTCTGTCACATAGTCAGTAACCAGTAACATCATTGAGCCATGCTGGTGTGAGTCTTCTCTGTAACTGGCAAGAGGAACACAACAAATGCACCCCCAAAATGGTTTGTTTGTCTTCTCTATGGTTTCTGGAGTATTTGGCTGTTATAATGTCAACTCAGCTATAACAAAGAAGGAAAAATTTCAGTGGAAAAGTGACAAAGTACAAAATTAAGCAGGATATAAAGATCAAAGATATAAGGATGAAATTAAGTAGTTGAGAAAATTTTAGATGTAAGGTGGAAAGATGAAGCATGCTGGTTACCTCCTGACAGAGAAGTGATCACAGACTCAAGATGCAGAATAAGACATATGTTTTTGGACCCAACCACTTTAGAAATTTGTTTTGCTTGACTCCTCATACATGCTACAAGGGTTTTGTTTTTCATTTTTCTTTTAAGTGGGACTGGGGTGGGAAGGAGAGAGGGACCAGGGATAGTATAGCTAACTAAACAAGAAGAAAAGACGAAGTCACATGAAACATTTTTTTTTTAATTCACAGAAAAGAACAGAAGGAAAGCCAGAAGCAATCACAAATAAGCAGGAAAGCTTGGAAAGTTCTATGTTGAATTTATTGTATATTTTAAAAGAAAACCAAGTGGCACACAATAGAGTTGCACAGTTTCATGTACTGTCTTTTTTTCTGTTCAACTATGTATAGGAAAATGTTTCTTTTATTTGGTGGTAAGTTTAGAATTTAAAAAAATTAAGGGAAGAAAGGATGTAAGGTCATAGTACAAAAGGTTTGAATTAACTTAGTGGGAATTATAGATTTTTGCCAGCAGTCTAAAAATTGTCTCTTTGAGCAGAAGAGCAGATTTTCTGATCATTACTAAAATGTCACTAAATCTTTCCATTTAGACACCGAGAATGATGTGTTATTTTCTCTGAGTGGGTACTCCCTTCATGAACAGAGCTTACAACCTCTCTCCACATGCTTTTATATATCGTCATGCCCTTAGGAGGCAATTTTCTATGTACCACAGGTCTGAAAAATTGTATAATTTCTTTCAAAATACAGATTTTATAGCTTGTATACATCCATGTTAGATGTTAGTCTTAGAAACCTGCTATTAGTTACATATTACCCTAAACAGACTTTTACACATGACTGAACTAGAGGAATGATTATTAAGTGATGATGGTGTTATGCTAAGTGCACTTGGATTTATATACCCACTGTGACTTGGTCTCCTGGAATAAATTGTAGATAAATTGTAAAACTTTAACTCTGTGAAGCTCAGTACCATTAAGGGTAGGTGGTGGGTGGAGGGAAGGGATGACAGGGGGTAAACTGATTATGACCTTTAAAATTTTCAACCCAAGATCTAGTCTGTGTTGTATGTGGGCATAGCAGGAAGAGAAGCACTTAGCGAAGCATTGTTTTTGCCCTCGGGTGGTTGGTGCTTGCAATCAAAAGGCTTTTTCATGAAGCCTAGCAGAGTTTACCCTGACAGAAATTGTACTGACAGTCTAGTTCTTTGATGATGTTAAGACATCTTTCAAGACTAGTATAATTCTTTTTGCAAGGAAACAAACATAAAACATCTGCCTTTTTTTTTTTTTTTGGTGGGGGAGAGGTTGTATCTCTATGCAAGAACGGTAGTTTAAACTTAGAATTTCCTCTCTTGGTGATAGTAGTTGGCATATGATAAGTGTGGAAATATAGGGCCTAATATGAACAAAACTTGGTATTTCCTGAATGGAAGGATGATTTTACATAACCTAATAATTATGCCCTGTGTCACTGCTTTAAAAATCAACTAATAAAATTATGTTCATGTCTTCTTTTTGTTTTGAAGATCATGTGAAATCAGATTTAAAAAATTTTAAAATACCTCTAATTTGAGGATTTTTTAAAATTGGGAAATATAGGGTGATATAAAAATTTTCAAATTAGATTTTTGAAAAGGGAGCTTAACAGATAAAAGTCGAAAAGTCCAAATAGTTTTTTATGAGATTATATGAGAAATAGTTTAAATGACCAAAAATACTCAAATTTTATTCCACAGCAAAATTTCTTTCAATGTTTGTTGTTGTTGTTGAGTCATTTTCAGTCTTGTCGAACTATTCATGATCCCATTTGGGGTTGTTTTGGGCAGAGATCCTGAAGAGGTCTGCTGTTTCCTTCTCCCGCTCATTGTACAGATGAGAAAACTGAAGCAAACAGGATTGAAGTGACTTGAAAGTATCTGAGGTCAGATTTGAACTCAGAAGGATGTCTTCCCTACTCCAGACCCAGCTTTCTATCTACTGTGCCACCTAGCTGCCCTTTCAGTATAGTGATGTAAAATATGTAACAATGACTCAAGAAGATGATATGTGGCATCCTGGAAAGATCACTGTATTTAGAGTCAGAAGACCTGTATTCCAATGCCAGCCCTGACATTTACTGTGGAATTACAGCAGAATCATTTAATGACCGTTAGTCTCAGTTTTCTTACCTACAAAATAAGAATAATAGTTCTACTGCCTACCTCAAAATTCTACAAGGCATTTTTAAAGGCATGATTTTTGCACATTATGAGGGAAAAAGCACATTAAAAATATGATATGTCATATAAATATTAGCTGTTGATTTTTATAATATATATATTATTTCATGCAATACATACTAGTTCTACATGTAAATTACATTTCTTTGTATGAAAAATAAAACAGAATAAAATAGATCTTGCAACCAATAAATGATAAATGTGGAGCAAGAACCTTAAAACTTGGACTTTTAGTTTGAAGAGAAATACCATGTCTGCTCTTTGGTCAAGTAAATGTTTCACTCAGATGAGCAAGTGATTCATTGTGGATAAAAAATTAATCTGGTTTCTTTGGCAACTTGTAAACAAGTAATCCAATAGTCTGAGATTTCAATCCACTTCTGTGAATACAGACTTTCTGATTTATGCTGAAAGCATTATAAATTTCAGGAATACATGCATTTCATTTTGTGTTTCTCAGCTTGAAAAATAACTTCTATAATTCTCTTCTGTTCTCTTTCCTCATTACTTAGACCAAACTGAGCAAAATCAAGGAACCGACAATCCTAGAGATCTATTACTATTTTGAGTAGAAGACAAAATTTAGATTTAAGTTTTTGTGAGCATATCCCTCTTCCTTCTCAAGAAAACAGCCTGGAAGTACAAGCTATGACTTTCTCAGTTCTTGACCTCTAGGTACATCACAGTCTCTAAAAACTATTTAATCTATGCCCCACTCCAAATCTCTGCCCCCCCCCCCCTGCCCTGGCAACAAAAGATTATGTCCAACCAGGTATGTTATTGAAAAACTAAACAAGCCAAAAACTTAGAGGATGTTAAAGGCTCTATACTTTGCAGATGATGACACTGAGGTTCTGAGATTTTAAATGACTTTCTTGGTCACATAGGCAGTAAGTCATTAGAACTAGACTTTGACCTCAGCTCCTGTAACTCTTTATCCTGCGTTTTTTTCTGTCACAAATCCGAACATGCCTGAGGAGCAGCATATGAGCTGGAAAATGACTGTTGAGCTCATCTGGGTGCACCGGAGACAGGCCTGTAAATGCTTAGTTAATTGGGTCACACAGCAATCAATTAAACAAGCCTTTGTTGACCTACTACATACCCAGAACTGTTGAAGCTGCTCTTGATAACTTTAGTTAATTTGCGTAAACCTACACTGAGAAAGAGAATATCTCCCTAGAATTACAATGACTGAAAGCAGAAAGTTTGAGAGGGATGACAGACAAATTCGATGCTCAAGTATCTAACCCAAAGAAAGATTGTTTTATCATTGTTCTGCACTGTAGCCTTCCAGCTACCTTATTATCTGTAGATCAGTTGATTGATCCATCTGATCTCCCTTTTGTTTTCCTCTGCTCTAAAGGTCTGAGATGGGTATTTTTTGTAGGCAAATATCAGAATTGGGATGGGGGTGTCACTGTCTGTTTCTCATTTCTAGTTGTAATATTTGGGTTTGACTCGGTTCCAGTCTTGAGAATGTCTGTGTGCCATTTAACTGGTCTATTACTTCTACGGGCTAATTATTAATTAGATAAATATTCTGGTTCATTTTTGTAAAAATATTAGTTATATGCTAGCATTTGGGCTAAGGTCCAGAAAAAGAAAAGAACCATTAACAAATGTATTCATTCCTCTTGCTTGTGTTTCCATGTCAGTTAAAAACATTTGCTCCTTTAAATTGAATTTATTTGATTTATTTATATGTCAGTAAATATTTGAGATTCAAATTTTGGACACATCACACATTCTTCTGAGAAGAAGCACAGAATTTCCTTATAGTGTAAAGACCTATAGTGTGGGTGGATGCCAGTCGAGGACAAATACACCAATCTTCCCCCACTCGGTCTGTTTCTGGCTCATTTCCTTATAAATTGTCTCTAGTATTTAATGACAGTCTGGTTGAGTATGTTCTTGAATAGTCTTCGACATGACCATATTTACAAAAACACAACCCTTTTCTAGAGTATATTGAGGAAGACTCTAATCCCAGGAACTACTTACTACCCTTAAGTCTCAAACAATGAATTTATAGAGTTAGATGAAAATCACTATCAGTAGCCATGTAATTTTTTGGCAGTATCAAATATTAAAGAAATGTAAATAAACATTTAAACAAAGTATAGCTTAAATAGGTGACTCATAGCCAGAGTCACTTCTTTGTGCTGGGAAAAATGGGAAAGAAGGAGACACTGACTAGTTGCTAGTTGTATATAGTCTTTGCTTCAGTGCGCTTTTCTGCTCCATGTCCATCTTCTCTCCTTTTACTCTTTGGTTGACACACTCATTTGTTTGCACCTTGCTCCCATCTCTCCACATCTACTTGTGAAGTCTCAAAACATGGGAGAAAGTTCTTTCTGTAAGGCCACTTGAAACTCAAATACAAGCTGAGCTCTCTTTTAAAATATATAATATATATATATATATATATAATCCCCCCCAATTACATGTAAAAACAATTTTCAACATTTGTTTTTCAAAATTTTGAGTTCCAAATTTTCTCCCTCCTTTACCTTCCCCTTTCCCCAAGGTGGTAAACAATGTAACATAGGTTATACATGTGCAATCATATAAAACATATTCCTATATTAGTCACTTTGTGGAAGAAAATTAGAACATAATAAGAATAATAAAAAGTGAATTAGCTCTCTTAAGACTGCCTCTTAATAGTCTAGCCCAAAGTCTGTCTCTTCTGGCAAGTCCTCCAAGATTTTGTGATTTTCCTTAAAAAGACAACACGAGGGGTGGCTAGGTGGTGCAGTGGATAGAGCACCGGCCCTGGAGTCAGGAGTAACTGAGTTCAAATCCAGCCTCAGACACTTAATACTTACTAGCTGTGTGACCTTGGGCAAGTCACTTAACCCCAATTGCCTCACTAGAAAAAAAATACAACACGAATATCCAGTCTCCATAATCCTATTCAATATGTAACATCATTATCAAATGCCTCTCTTAACCTGGGTCTCTGCAACTTTAGGCGTTGTTGTTATTGTTGTTGTTTTGTTGAATCATGCTCAGCTCTTTGTGACCCCATATGGGGATTTCTTGGCAAAGATACTGGAATGGTTTTTCATTTCCTTTTCCAGCTAATTTTACAGAATATGAAATGGAAGCAAACAGGGTTAAGTGACTCGCCCAATTTCACATCACAAGTTAAATGTCTAAGGCAGGATTTGAACTCAGGAAGATGAATCTTTCTGGCTCCAATCCAAACACTCTATCCACCATGCGGCCTAGCTGCCCCAACTTTAGGACACATAGAGGTAATAAATGATTATCCTATGCTTTCATCAATGGAGCTGTTTTTTCCACCAACACACATCACCACATCACTACCACATCTTGGTAAATGAATTGTGATAACCCTTTCTGGACGGCTAACCTTCTAGAGGTGAATCATTCTGAACTTACTTAGGCTGATCCTCAGAGAACAGATTCGGATTTTGCTACTGTATATGTAGTCTAGGACTTTATGGTTTAGAGGGATCTAGGAGACTGTATTATGGCCTGCCAGACCTCTAATTCACTAGTCTAAGTTCTATTGCTTCCATTTCAAACTGATGCATCCAGAATAGGACTTCAGTAGAATATTCTTAAGAAATAGAAATAGAAATTTAATTATAAATATGCTCAGATACTCATGGGTCTGTGATCTCATCATTTTGGCAGTTCTCTCCAGTGATGCAAATTGCAATTCATCCATCCTTGCTTATTCTTTTCAAATCTTGTCCATGTCCTCAAATAGATCAGATATAAGTTCACCCAACATGCTGGATGTTTCTCTCATTTTCTCCTGCTATTGAGGAAATATCAGCATAAGACTCTTGCCCTCTACCCATACACCCTCACCTTTACCATGTGACTAGCCTATTTATTTCTTCTTCTTGTGCATTTCCATTAGAATATCCTTTACTCCTTTTTTTCTTTAAGTTCCTTATGGGTTTTTTGTTGCTCACATCCACCAATCAATCAACAAGCATTTTTTAGCTCTTACTAATAATGTTTCAGGCTTTGTGTACCTGTGTACATTGTTTTATATTGTATATTCATTTTTAATTCTTTGGAAATTGTTGTATTACATGTATCACTACCAAACAGCAATACTGATAGAATGTTCATTTAAAAAGGATGGACCTTTGTTTCCATGGGGAGACTGGGGTTATTAAAGGAGCTTTGCAATTTTCAGTGGCAATCAATTCATTCTGCTCTCTTTCTTTGCTGGGCTTAGCTCATCCATCCAAATACATGTAATAATTTGAGTAATAGATATTCTTTGTCCACTTGGTCTTAAATGTGTGGCTAGTCAGGCCAAATCTTTGAGTGGTTCTATAGATCTTTTCCAGGACGCTCTGTAATGTCCAGGGCTTGCTGTAAGCAGCATGATGTCACCCACAAACAAGAGCACTTGGAGAGGAGTTCACTATCCACAGAGAAACTATTTTCAACCTTTATCCTTTGCTGAATCTTTTCTATCAGTGTAGTGAACACCTTTTACAATCCTCCCTGTTCTATGCCTTATCTGATGTTTATGAACAGAGGATCATTAAATAGGGTTATTTCTCTATAATGTCTTTTAAGGAATTTTTAAAGATAAAGTTTCATTGATAGATTATTTTTGGTCAGTAGTATTTCTTCCAGTATCCCTTTACTTCCATTACCAGAGACTCATCACATATAACAAAAATAGTTTTTTTAATTTTTTTAAATGTTTATTTCTAATATTCATTTTTTAAAATGAATATTTTTTAAAAAAAATTTGAGTTCCATATTCCCTCCCTGCCCTTTCCCCCATTGAGAAGGCAATAAATAATATGTTATACACGTGAAGTCATGCAAAATATCAGATAATCTTTTTAAAAACAGAAGGAAGAGATTAAAAAATGAGTAATACTAATACACCAAAAAAGTCTGAAAATATATGCAGTGTGTCATGCCTGCTTTCAGTTGTTTTGTGATTTTTGTCTTTCAGTTTATATTGTTCTTATCATTGTGGATATTGTTTTTTCTTAGGTCTGGTTATATCACTCTGTATCAGATTGTATAAATCTCTTCATACTTCTCTATTCATTATTCATCTGTTATTATAGCACAGTAATATTCAATTCAATAAACATTTATAAAGTTCCTACTGTGTGTCAGGCACTTCAGTAAGCACTACGGAATGCAAAAAGAGGCAAATGATGGTCCTTACCCTCAGGGACCTTACAATAATATTCTGTTGTATTCATGTACCAAAATTTGTTAAGCCATTTCCCAGTCACTGATTGTTTCCTTTTCTTTGAATTCCTTGTTACTACAAAAAAGGTGTAAGAGTGAGTGTGTGTGTGTGTGTGTGTGTGTGTGTGTGTGTTGGACGTTTCAGGAGATACCTTGTTGGAAAAGATTTTAAGTTGTGTTTTATGCTCCTGAGTCAAATACTTTTTCATGGTCAATGAACAATAAGCATAACAGAATCATGTATTCACTACATTCTTCAATTGTGAAATAATAAAGATGTGGAATACTGTTGAATATTGCTTGTGAAAGCCTGATTCTATTCCCTGCTAATAACCTAATCAAGGATGAGAAAAAATGATGACTTATATAAAGATTTTGTATAGGTTGGTAACTGATGTTTTCTTAGTCACCTTGTTTAATATTAATAACAGCCAGGATTTTTTCCAGACTTTTATCTTCCCTTCCTTCATATGTCTTGCAGATCACTTTCTTAATGCTTTCTCAATTCTGTCTCACCCATAACAGATTTCCTCAATATATATTTGTGCTAATTTAGTTTCTTTTGCCATCTTTGATGCTATTTCTTCCCCATAAATACATTCATAAATCTAATTTTAGGGTCCAGATAAGATATTTACACTTTATTGATGGTGAAATCAGTTTGTTATAGTAACATTTATAGCTCTTTCCCATTTTCCTACTATTTGTTGACCTTATTCCATTTCATCTTAAAATCCCCTGCATGGCAAGTCAGTCAGATGTTTGACATGTATAGAATATGGAAGTGAGCAGAGAATTTAAGGTGAATTCAGAAGACTGGCATCATCTTATCAGAATATTGTCTGGAATATTAATACAAAAATGATCTGAGGTTGGAGATAAATGCTAAAAACAGCAATTTTTGTTTATTTATTTTGTTTTAAAGATATTGATGGGGGCAGCTGGGTGGCACAGTGGATAAAGCACAAGCCGTGGATTCAGGAGGACCTGAGTTCAAATCTGTACTCAGACACTTACTAGCTGTGTGACCCTGGGCAAGTCACTTAACCCTCATTGCCTTGCAAAAAAAAAAAAAAAAGATATTGAGGCCAAGAGGAAGATTAGAGAACCATTAGGACAGTAAATTGGAGGTGGATGGAGCAGACAATGCAGGAAAAAAGCTATGCACTCTTGTTTTATGTATTTAAAAGAAAGCGCTTTTTAAATGGGAAGAATAGAAAACAATACCAATAGTAGCTATCATGCTTCACATATTATTTCATTTTATCATCAGAAGAACCCTATGAGGTAGGTGCTATTATCCTCATCTGACAGAGAAGGAAACTGAGGATGAGGAAAGTTAAAGGGACTTGGCCAGGGTCACACAACTAGCAACTATCTGACATAACATATAACTCATATCTTCTTGACTTTCAAGTTTAGTATTCTGTCCTTATGTCAGTTTATCACATATAATTATAAACTCCACCCCCGAAATGTATATTCTCTTTAAAAAAAAGCACAACAATTAAACAAAACCATTAGTTATAGGAATTGTGACTGACAGACCATGTAATGTTCTGTACTTTTAGCTTACCCTTTCTTAAAAGTGAAGAAGGAAGATAGTATAGTTTTTTATCAGTCATCTGGAAACAACATTGATTGTTTTATTTCATTTGAATTGTTCTCTTACAGTGTTGTCTTCACTTACATTTCACAACCATTTTGTAGTTTGCTCTCCAGAAACTTCTTTCTTAATTCAGGTCTTCTCATGTTTCTCAGAATTCCCATAATCATTTTCCCTTATGGTACTGTGGTCAGGGTGGTAGTTATTTTATATAGGTGGAGCTGGTCCTTTAATGGGGCGGGAAGATCATTTGGCTTCCTTGCTGCCTGAGTCATAATAGGCCTTGTCTTTGGGGAGTGTCTATCAGAGGTTTTGGCAGAATTCCCATAACCCTGTAGGGAGGATGCCTTTCTGAGTGTCTTCATATTGCTGTGGTGAATATGAAGGCAGAGAGGAATGGTGTTTTATCTGAAATAATGTCCTTTTTAATTTTAGGAATTATATTCTTTTAAATAAAAGTAAAATTATTTTTATAGTGTTTTATAAACTATGGGTGCTTCATTGCATTCTAATTTCAAGCCTAAATCATTAGATTGGCCTGGCTGAGAGTGGATACAACAACATTCATATGTTAAAATTTGTTTCAACCATTCCCAAACCAGTCGGCACATATTTTCTTTCTAATATGTTGTTACTAGGAAAAGTGATTTTATGAATAGATTTTTAGTATATATTGGGCTTTTCTATCATTGATCTTATTGGATATAAACCCAATAGAGGGATCGATGGTTCAAAGGGTGTGAATAATTGGGAAACTTTTCTTGTACAATTACAAATTACTTTCTAGAACAGTCGGAATGGTTTATGGTTCCCCTTGCACACAATGATTTATGGTTCCCCTTCCCACAACTTCTCCAAGATAGAGAACCTCCATCTTTTGCCACCTTTGACAATTAAGTGAATGTGAAATGATACCAGAATATTGTTTTAATTTGTATTTTTCTTATTAGTATTTGCTGCATTTTTCATACGGTTGTTGATATTTTATATTTCTTCTTTAGAATACTGTTTATTTAGATCTTTGTTAATTTGTCTATTGGAGAGTGATTCTTACTCTTACATGTGTGCGCCTATTCCCTATAGGTTTTGGATATCAGACTTCAAATTATAGTCCTGTGAACTTGACTTCAGTTTCCTGGCAAGATTCCTATTTGTTTATTGAAAGGATGATTTGTAAGCTTTTAGACAATGTGACAATGATCGTTAATAGTCAGCATAATTTTATCTGGAACAAGTCATGCCATATTAATCTCATTTCCATATTTGGCAGGGTTGCTAGATTGGTAGTTAATAGGAAAGCTAAAGACCTGAATTTCCACAAATCATTCTTCAAAGTAGTATCTCATCCTATATTTGTGGACAAAATAGAGAGAGGTATTAGGTAGAAGAACTAAACCCAAAGATAAGTCAGCGAAGGAATTGAAATAACTTGTTTTTTATAATAGAGTATCCTTGTATTCATCCCTGTTTCTGTTCTGCTTAACATTCTTACCAGGTGTTTAAATGAAGGGATAAATGAAATAGGGTTATAGACCTAGATCTGACAGGAACTTTAGAAGCCATCTACTCCAGTACTTTCATTTTATGGAGGAACTGACACAGCCCATGTTAAGTAAGGTATCAAAGGTCGCACAAGTAGGCAATAAGTGACAGTCAGTTTTTGAAACCAGGTGTTCTGAGTTCAAGTCCAGCTCTTTCCACTGTACCACAGTGTTTTAGCTCCAGCTTAACTGTGCAGCTTAAAAAAATATTTTTACATTATAATATGTATTTTAAAATGCAATTATTATTTCCTTATATTTGTATCACCTACATTTCCCATTATTTTATATTACTCCTCTTTGTGAAATATATGTTATAATCCAAGTTGGATTATAAACTATTTACCATACTCAGTGTTCTATCTCCAGACTGTGCATTTGTGTCTTTCCCCAACCCCCCACACCTGCAGTACATTCTTGATCATACTACATGTGGGGTGTTGTGTTCATTCCTGGTTACATATAAGGAAAGACATTTATAACCTGGAATGCACCCAGAAAGATGACCAAGATGGTCATGAAGAAACCATGACTTGCCAGAATTTTTAAAAAGACCTCCAGATATTTAATCTGGAAATTGAAAGATTTAGGCAAGGCATGATAGCTTTTTTTCACATAGATGAGGTGTTCATCTTTGAAAGAGAATTATGTATGTTTTACTTGAAACTAAAAGGCAAAAGAACTAGAAATAATGGGTCAAAGTTGCAGAAAGGCAGATTTTAGCTCAATTTAAGGAAAAACTTTGTAACCATTTGAGTTATCTAGAAATGAAATGGAATGACTCAAGAGGTAACAGATGTCCCATTCGTGATGATGTCAGCAATGTGGAACAAAGCTTCTTAAACTGTGGGTTGTGACCCTATACAGGGTCACATAACTGAATGTGGGGGTCATGAAAAATTTGGTAACAGTAAAAGGTTATGTATACCTATTTTATTTATCTATATACAAACCCAGGGTCGCATAAAATTTCTCAGGCAAAAAGGGGTCATGAGTAGAAAACGTTTAAGAAGCTCTGATGTTGAGGACCCATCTGCATAGATATGAATTGGGATAGGTGATCTCTGAGATCCGTCCCAACTCCAGGATTCTGTGAAACCAATACCCCACTGTATGTGCAGCACACAGTACTAGCTATGGGAGATAGAAAGTTCAAATCATAAACAGCTTTGTTCTAGGGAAGCTTATCATCTACTAGGAGAAAGGTGAACATTTTTGCAAAAGCATAAAAAAGTGCATGTGATGCACGTGAGAATCAAAGGTTTTGTTATACTGATTAGTATATGTTTCAGTCATTCCTTCCACACCACACCCCCCAATATTTGAATAAATTTCCAAAAGTTTGCTTGGTAGGTACCTCTACAGAATTAGGATTTTGACTTTTATGTACAGAGAACTTGATAGCTGAGAAATGAGGCCTTCTCTACCCCCACCTCCATCCCTACCCCACCCCCTTTCTCTCTCATCTTCAGTTACTGTCAGAATGTGATGAAAGGTTAATGATTTTCAGACAGAACTTGAATTCACATATTAAGTGTGCTCACAAATATCCACATGCTGCCTCTTCAACTGCAGAATACTGCAATCCATTTCCTCACCACAGAAAAACAACTTCTCCCCCCATATTGAATAATCTACAATCTGCAAAATGGATTACTTCTCTTTCACACTGACCCAACTTATGTGTGGTTTTAAATTAGTTGCAAAATATAACTGTCCTTACTTTACACAGTGTAATAAGACCCTTGTTAAAATTAGTTCCTAAATACAAGCTAATATTTGATCCAGCTTTCATCAATAAAATCAATTTACTTACCCGGTAAGTGAAGATGAACGATCTGTAGGTACTTATTCAGCAATAGCCATAAGTTGAATAATAATTCATTCTTAAAGTGAGCTCCTTAAAATTTAGCTCACAAGGAATTTATCTGTTCACATGAAGGCAAAATTAGTGTTCCTACAGTAATAAAATATTTGTTGCTTGAAAGTCTAGATGTGTTCATTGAGTATTTTTGAGGGAAATAGTGAATGAAGAGTATTCTTCCTTGTTGCTCATCTGAGCCAAATTTGATACAGTCCATAACCTGTCAAGAGTCATATATGTGAGCCATGAAATGTCTAAATTAAATACAAAAAATATTTTTAAAATGTTCAAACATTTATAAAACATATTTATTATAGAAAACATAGTCTTACTAAATTGGGAAAACTGGGTTAGTTGTGAGCACTTTTGTGTGTGTGTGTGTGGGGGTGCAATGAGGGTTAAGTGACTTGCCCAGGGTCACACAGCTAGTCATAGGCACTTTTGTTTTTGTTTTTTTCTTGTGGGGCAATGGGGGTTAAGTGACTTGCCCAGGGTCACACAGCTAGTAAGTGTCAAGTGTCTGAGGCTTGAACTCAGGTATTCCTGAATCCAGGGCCGGTGCTTTATCCACTGCGCCACCTAGCCGCCTCCATAGGCACTTTTAAATTGCTATTTTTAGAAAAATCTATTGCTAGGATGCTTTAAAATGGAGCAGTTCTTTTAAATGTATCTCAGTTGTCTCATGAACATAGACCATATTCTCAAGAACCCTCTGGCTATATTTTAATTTTAAAACTGGAACCTTAGAGATCATCTAACCTAATAGATAAAACATGAAGAGATTAAGACTTCTCCAAAGTTACATGGTTACCAAAAGAGCCAGGATTAGAAATCAGATATCTAGACTCCCAGTCCATGCCTCTATCCATTTTTTAGTAAATAAACACATAAAATGTTCTGACATTGCATCATGAAAATCATTGATCTATATTCAGTTCAAACTAGTCATCCTTTATTATTCAGTAATAATTTAGTATGTGTAATTTAAGATTCTAAATGTGGGTTCTAATCTGTTCCCCCAGTTTTGGGGGAAACTGACTAAAATCACTGATAAAACAAGTTTAGGTTTTTAAAGGGTTTATTGAAAGGTAGAAAGAGAAAGATTGAGAACAGAATTCCAAAGGCATGGCAATCCTATCTTTCCTCAATTTTCCTGTGAAGTCCTCTGCCACCATCACCACCACCATAAAGTAAGGAACCAAAAAAAGACAGACCTCTCCGTGCAGGACCTCCTTCCTCCTTCCTGTCCCCGCCCAGAAAATGGGAGGCTCCTCAAGTTGATTGGCTGGTAGCCTTGGTGGACATGGGTATTCCATGCACAAACGTTAATTCCTGATGCCAAGGAAAAGCTGCATGGCCTTGCCCTCTGAGGCATTTTCCTCATGGTGGAGCTTTCCTATAGTAAGTCTCCAGTAGGTGGCGTCATTCCAATCATTACAGGTAGCACTATTTTTTGTTGTTCAGCCACCTCTAGAAGCTACTTTATCATAGAGATTGATTCAGTCTGATTAGAAGGAGTTAGTCTCTAACTATTCTTCTTCTTTTTTTGTGTGAGGCAATTGGGGTTAAGTGACTTGCCCAGGGTCACACAGCTAGTGAGTGTTAAGTGTCTGAGGCTGGATTTGAACTCAGGTCCTCCTGACTCCAGGGCCAGTGCTCTATCCACTGCACCACCTAGCTGCCCCTCTATCTATTATTTTTAATTCCTGCCTGTCCCCCTTTGTATGGAAGTCTCACACAAACACACAGATACCATTTCCTTTCCCCAACCCATTCTTTTGCCCATCTGAGAACAATTTTTTAAGGGACTGATCTAGACTTGGGATTTTATCGTCCATTTTTGGAGGGTGGGGGTAGAGGGGAATGAGAAGTGGGAGTGTCCAGGTTTGTGATTTAATCAGTGTGTGAAATGTCCAATTGTGGAAACATTCTCTCTTCTTTGCCACTGGCACAGATCAGAAAATCTTCTATAATTTATAGTCTTAGAGAATTTCCTGAGGCAATTAGGGATAAGAAATGTGTCCTTGATCAAGCAATTAAATGTCAGTACCAGGACATGAACCCCTATCTTTCTGCCTCTAAGACTACTCTACCCACGTTTCCTCTTATGGGAGGTGACCTTCAAGCTCCCTTCTAAGTGTAAGTCTAGGAGCTGATGAGTATTATATGTTTAATGTAGAAGGCAAGGGTCCATGTTGTAATTCTTTTTTGTGTATTGTTTAGGGAGCTCTAAGGAACTTTAAATGAGCTCGTTGAGTGGTCTCCAACCACTCCAACCCACCAGTGGTGTAACATCTGTGGTGTGACCCTAAGTATGTGATCAACCAATTGGAGGGTGGGAAGATTAATGTTATACCACTATTCTTAAGATAGCCAACCGTGGGACTTTACTCCAACTCAACCACATGTACTCTTCATCTCTTTATGACCCAACATTCACTTGCTCAGTTCCCTGCCACCATTGTGCAATCCCCCAACCCAGCCTCCTCCTTAGGGCAGTTATAGCCTAACCAGAAACTAGGAAACCGTACTGATAAGATACACGAATACTATTAGGAAAATATACCTTCTCCCCACCCCCACAATACTCATCCTCTGCCCCCTGGATGACTTGCGGGCTGTGGTACGCATACCTGGGACACTAATCAATGAGTAAGAAACACTTACCTTCCTCCTCCCTCCCTCCCACCACCGCCTCTGCTAACTGGGTTAGAGAATGAGCAGTTATTTATTTGCACTATAGATCTTATTATATCATTTCCCCCTAAACCCACCTCTCTAATAAACTTCCTAATTTCTGTTGAAGGCAATACTATTCTTCCAGTCATCTAGGTTTACAACCTCAGAGGTATCATTCTTAACCCCTGATAAATGCTTGTTAACTGACTATCCTACAAAAACACAATTTAAAATATTCCAGTGTGACGTGTATTATAAATATACTCATAAATATGACTTGAAAAATCTGTTATTTAATTGGTTATGAACTATTATTTGATTGTTATATTAGGTATCTTCCAATTTAAAGTTATCCAAAAAGGAAAAAAATTCACCTGTTTAGGCTAACTATATTGACCAAATTAACGGAATAATTAACTACTAACATTTATTTGTAAGTCTACCTTATCCCACCAGAAATACACAAGGACCTTTTGAAAATGCTTACTCTCACCAAAATAATGATTATTAATAATATATTGGTATAAGCAAAAGCATTTTTGCATTGTTAATAAATATAAAACTTTAAAAATTGTTTATTTCATTTTTATCCTTTAAAACTTTTTGGGGGCAGCTAGGTGGTACAATGGATAAAGCACTGGCCTTGGATTCAGGAGGACCTGAGTTCAAATCCAGCCTCAGACACTTGACACTTACCAGCTGTGTGACCCTGGGCAAGTCACTTAACCCTCATTGCCTGCAAAAAAAAAAACCCCAAACAACTTTTTATTTTATGTTTTTCAATTTATACAATGTTTTATGATAATTCATGCATGTAATTTTAAAGAAACATACATATGTTATGCATGAATACTTAAACTTTTTTTCTTACCATTAGGGGTTCATGTTCAGACCAGTTTTGAGATAACTGATTTAATCCTGACTCCTCATTTCATAAATAAAGAAATTAGAAGCCCTCAAGGGAAGTAACTTGTCCCTGAGTATCATATACTTGCTTTTTTTTTTATTATTATGATTCATCTTTTTCCAAAAAAAATTTAGACTAGGATTTCATTCCTTTGGTCAAATACCTTTTAACAGCCGTGTTTAGATTTAAAAGGAAAATGTCTAAACCCTTCCTTTAGTGTGACATTCAAACCTTCACAAACTAGCCAAACTATAAACTTCTCCCCTGTTTCATTTACCTGTTTCCTCATTACAACCTCTACTCTTCCTCATGAATCCCTTCTTACATCAATCAGACAACTGAGGTCAGAAAGGCTTATTGAATTCTTGCCCATGTATCTTTTTTTTTTTTCTTTGCAGGGCAATGGGGGTTAAGTGACTTGCCCAGGGTCACACAGCTGGTAAGTGTCAAGTGTGTGAGGCCGGATTTGAACTCAGGTACTCCTGAATCCAGGGCCGGTGATTTATCCACTGCGCCACCTAGCCGCCTCCGCCCATGTATCTTTGGTCATGCTGTAACATCAATCTGGAATGTCCTCCCATTTCCCCATCGCACTGAAAATTACTCATCAAGGGCCAGGTCAGGTCAGTCTTATCTTCTCTGTGATTCTTCCCTGATCACCACAAGGATACTCCATTTAGTAAATTCTATGATATTGAACTGGCTACACACCATGCCTGGGATACCTGTGCTTCCAAAAAACTGAGCTCAAATTCTAATTCTGGAGGAAGCTTTTCCTAAACCCCAACCCCATCTCCCTACACACTCAGTGTCTTACCTCTGAGATAACCTTCCATCTACTCTGTATGTATCCTGTATAAACATAATTATTTACATTTTGCTCCTCCCAGTAGACTGTAAGCTCCTTGAAGGCATGGATGGTATTTATGCCTCTCTTTGTAGAAACTTAGAACATAGAAAGTGCTTAAAAAATACTGGTTAGGGGCAGCTAGATGGCGCAGTGGTTAAGGCACCGGCCCTGAATTCAGGAGTATCTGAGTTCAAATCCAGCCTCAGACACTTGACACTTACTAGCTGTGTGACCCTGGGCAAATCACTTAACCCCCATTGCCTGCAAACAAAACAAAACAAAACAAAACAAAAAAATACTGGTTAGTTAAATGATTTTTCCTCATCTGATTTCCTATAATACTTTTTTTGTATATCACTCATTCTATATTTAATCATATATTGTTGGGGTTTTTTAATGTTCTTATATTCTGTCATACTTAAGGCCGATAATATGGTAGAATACTGGAAGCAAGGAAGATCTGAGTTTGAACTCTGTCTATGAAGCTAGCTGCTTGACCTACTGTAGGAAAAGGTACTGGGACTCTCAATTTCCTGATATGTAAAATAGATATCATTATACCTATTTAACAGGTTTATTGTGAGGACTACAGGAGATTATATATATATATATATATATATATATATACATATATACATATAAAGTGTTTTTGTAAACCTTAAAGTGCTATATAAATGTTAACTGTTAATATCCTTTTTTTATGTGTTTCTATTCCCCATCATACTAATAATGATAGTAATAACTCACATTTTTGCTGTGCTAAACAAATCACTTCTTGACAAACAGCTATGGGAGGTAGTTAGTGTTAAGTATTATCTTCATTTTATAAATGAGAAAACCTTCTTAGAAAGGCTAAGTGCCTTGGCTCCATTCACACTACTAATACGTACCATGGCCTGGAACTAAAATCAAGTCTTCAGATTCCAAGACCACTGGTTCTCTTCCCAACTAGATTATAAACTCTTTAAAAGTAATTACCACCACCACCACCACCACCACCACCATCATCATCATGGCTGGGCAAACTCTCTCAAGCAGGAGACCTTGAATGATCTATCTCCAAGACAAGGGAAAAAAAAACAATTTTGCAGAAGTGATATTGAGGATTATTGACTTCAGTGGAAAAATTTTGATCACCAATTGGCTTTCTGTGGAATCTTACTTTTCAAAGAATGAACTACTATTTGTTATATTAGTTGTTTTTTCCCAGTCCATTAGTACTGAATGCAGATATAGAACTTTCAGATTAATTTTCCATCTATTAGAAATATACTGGGGGGCAGCTAGGTGGCACAGTGGATAAAGCACCAGCCCTGGATTCATCAGAACCTGAGTTAAAATCTGGCCTCAGATACTCGACACTAGCTGTGTGACCCTGGGCAAGTCACTTAACCCTCATTGCTCCAGAAGAAGGAGAAGGAGAAGGAGAAGGAGAAGGAGAAGGAGAAGGAGAAGGAGAAGGAGAAGGAGAAGGAGAAGGAGAAGGAGAAGGAGAAGGAGAAGGAGAAGAAGGAGAAGGAGAAGGAGAAGGGGAAGAAGGAGGAGAACCATATTTTCAAAGCATTTGTTTTAGTGAGAAACTAGAATTTGTTTAAATTATTGCTTCCTAAGCTTATGAAAAGTTGTTACATTATTTATTAAGTTAGTCAATCAACAAACAGTTATTAAGTACTTGTTATATATATGTAAAGCAGTGAGAAATCCTCCATAATTACATATTAACTACCAAAGGGGAGGGCAAATGTATTCTTAAATGGGATTTGTTTAGGAATAATTAAATATAATTTATTTCCCCCTCATAGCAATCTCTTTTATGTCAATAATAAATATACAATGCTCTAGGTTGAGGGTTACATAAAGTGATACAGAAGAAAATTGAGATTCTTTGGATTGTTTGGTGTGTTCTGAAATAGAAAAATTAGAAAGAAAAATTATTTTATTGGCAGAAGTGATATTGAGGATTATTGACTTCAGTAGAAAAATTTTGATCACCACTTGGCTTTTTATGGAATTTTACTTTTCAAAGAATGAACTACTGTTTGTTGTAATAGTTGTTTTTGCCCAATTTATTAGTACTGAATGCAGATATAGAACTTTTGGATTATTTTTCCATCTATTAGAAATATAGGGGCAGCTAGGTGGTGCAGTGGATAGAGCAATGGCCCTAGAGTCAGGAGTACCTGAGTTCAAATCCAGCCTCAGACACTTAACATTTACTAGCTGTGTGACCCTGGGCAAGTCACTTAACCCCCATTGCCTCACTAAAAAAAAAAAGAAAGAAAGAAAAAGAAATATATTGGGAGCAGCTAGGGGGTGCAGTGGTTAAAACACCAGCCCTGGATTCAGGAGGACCTGAGTTCAAATCCGGCCTCAGACACTTGACACTTACGAGCTGTGTGACCCTGGGCAAGTCACTTAACCCTCATTGCCCTGAGGGGGGGGGAATATATATATATATATATATATATATATATATATATATATATATATGTAAAGATAGGGTTATTAGCCTTGACAAATTTGATGATAAATATAAACAGTTTGTGTTTGTATTCATCTTTGAAGTTTCAGTATGTGTGAACAAAATATTTAAATCAAATTATGTCAATCAATGTAGGTTTTACATGGAGCAAAAACAAAGAATGACAATTTTGAACATATATGGTGAAGACCATATTTGCGATGTCAGTGTAAATATTCAAATCGATCAACTGGGTATTTTTAAAAGGATGAAACAAGAGTGACTAATTTATGTTTGTCTGGATTAATTGCTTTCCTTGCTATTTTGTGAATAACACATCTGGTAAAATATCAATGCTGATTGATCTACTGTATTCGATATAGTGATTCTGCAATGCCTAAACACAATGTATAGGTCTTCCAGCAGAATTCAAGTCATAACATCTTTACATATGACCGTTGTTTTATATCTTTTCTTTTACCCCTTCCTCAGTCCCCATAAAGGCATTCTTAGAGAATTCCAGTGCATTTTTATGTGGGCCTTTTATGTATGATTCCTTCCTCTCTTACACAGTCCTCTGGAGGGGAAGAATCTGATTCATTAAGTTTTCAAGGACTAGGGTAAGCCTTTTCATATAAGTCAAAGAAAAATATCTTTCATGTTTAAATATAGGGTATTCCAAAAGTTTTAGTAAAGTTTTAAGCTATTAAAGCTTTTGGGAAACCTTGTATTTTCCTGAGGATAGAGATGCATATTGATAATATTGATAACATCTTAAATGATAATTAATATAACAGAAGAAATATGTCTAGTCTGCTTCATCCTATTAAATTATAATAGTGTGAATTGTTCCTGCAAATGGGAATTGATCCAAGGAGAGCTCAAGAGTAGGACTACCAAGAAATTTAATTGTATTAGGAAAGTACTTTAGAATGATGAATAAAATTAGAACTCTTTTGATTGCCTGCCAGTGATGTCATACTTGTTGTAATGGTGCAGTTTAATAATACCCATATCTGGACAAGTTAAAGACAAACAGAGCAGTGTGGCAAGCCATTGACCACTCGGGTACAAAAGCAGTAAAGCTTTCCCACTGGTACCATGAAAATGTTTCACAGCACCTGTGTGAACAAGAATAGAGCGTGTGTGTGTGTGTGTGTGTGTGTGTGTGTGTGTGTGTGTGTGTATTGAAAAGCAATATTCCTTTTCTTTTTTTCTTTTTTTGGCGGGGCAATGGGGGTTAAGTGACTTGCCCAGGGTCACACAGCTAGTAAGTGTCTAGTGTCTGAGGCTGGATTTGAACTCAGGTCCTCCTGAATCCAGGGCCAATGCTTTATCCACGCACCACCTAGCTGCCCCCAAAAGCAATATTCCTAAAGCAGATATGAAGTATGCAATACAAAAGGAACAATACTTTATATGTTTAATAGCTTGAGGGAGGTGCCTTCTTTATCTCTGTATTGTTTGATTCTGTTTGTGCTCTTCTCATCTGAAGATATTATAGTGGACCATGAATAATAGAAAACCTGACCTGTGTTAATTTTCCACAATGGCTGCATGTACAGATTTTTTTCCTGCTGCCCAGCTTCATTGTGTATTAATTACCTAGAATTAGTGCTGCTATGATAATAATTGGCATTTATATAACACTTTAATTTTAATATTATCATTATTATATAATATGTTAGGGTTCACAGAGCCTTTTTTAATACATGATTTCATTTTATGTCCACAACAATTTGTTAAAAGAAGGTACCTTAGTTATAATTATACCTGTTTCATAGGAAACTAACATGCCAAGAGTCATGTAGTATAACCGTATTCACATAGCTAGTAAGTTTGTGCGTGTGTGTTGAGGCAAGATGAGGGGTACTCAACCCCAGGTCTTTCATGACTCATAAGTTCGTTGTTGTTTCCAATACCATACCACCCTCTCTCTCAGTTTACTTTCTCCTTCTGCCCTCTGGGCACTAAAATATGGCAACCCTTCAAATACCTAAATAGAATTATCAATACCTAGCCTTCAGTCTTCTCAAAGCCAAACACTGCCAGCTCCTTCAACCAAACTTCAAATGGCCTTTTTCTTAAAGCTGTTCAACATTCTAGTTGCCCTTCTTAGAGACTTTCCCGCCTTTCAGTGTTCTCCCTAAAATGCCCTGACTAGTCAAATCAGTAAGTATTT
Organism: Dromiciops gliroides; assembly: GCF_019393635.1. Lineage (NCBI taxonomy): Eukaryota > Metazoa > Chordata > Mammalia > Microbiotheria > Microbiotheriidae > Dromiciops > Dromiciops gliroides. Next base: position 228,025,386 of record NC_057863.1, on the reverse strand, counting down.
ATTAAGCCTGTATTAGGTGACAGACATTGTGATAAGTGCTTGAGATCCCCACCCCCTAAAAGAGGAAGAAATGGCCCCTGCTCTCAAGGAGCTCACATTCTAATGGAGGAAATGACGTTCAGACAACTGTGTCCTTATATAAAATATCTGCAGGATAAATTGTAGGTAATCTCAGAAGGAAAGAACTGGTATTGAGGGGAACCAGGGAAATCTTTCATCTTCCAAAAGATAGGAGGTAGAACAGGGAGAGCATTCCACATGGGGCACAGCTAGTGAAAAAGCAGTGTGGAAAGGGAGTGTATTAATCAAGAAACAGCAAAGGAGACCAGTACTGCAAATGTGATCTGACCATGTGAGAACACAGTAGGTCTATTATTTCCCTGCTTAGTTTGCATTTCTAATCAAACTTTATTTTTTAAAAATTTGGACTTGGACTTCTGAAATCTTCCTTTGTGAAGTCTGAAGCTAGAGGTTTTTACATTTTTTTTTTTAAGAATTGTGATTAGGGGGCAGCTAGGTGGCGCAGTGGATAGAGCACCGGCCCTGGATTCAGGAGGACCTGAGTTCAAATCTAGCCTCAGACACTTAACACTTACTAGCTGTGAGACCCTGGGCAAGTCACTTAACCCCAATTGCCTCACCAAAACAAAAAAGGTGTGATTATAAAATAATGAGATCGATCACATAGACTTCATCTCCTCCAAGGTATCATAACTTTATAGTCACTCTCATTCTGCTTATCTAAAATCATTAAGAAAACACCAACTTGGTGGCTTTTTTTTCCTGAGTCCTTTAAATTGTGCTGACAAAACATCCGGTATTTTGCTGGTGATCAAACCAAGTAACTAGATTGAAAATATAATGGTGTATTTCTAGTGCCATAATATTCTGTAAATAAAAGATCTATAATTTCAGTCATACACTTATGAAAGAGCTGTAGGATTTAGTCATTAAAATTAGGCATCTTTGTACAGGTTGTTCCCCTTCACAGATGTGTTAATTCTCTTTTTGTCAGAAAAGTGAATTTTCAAACCATGCTTCGCTAACTGTGGCATTACTGTAGTTTATTAATCAAGATGTAAATATACTTAAAATGAGAGTTAAATGTATCTACAAAGCATCTTCTTTATATCATCATTCCTTACATCCATTTGCACATGAGCTACTATTATAACTGAACATCTTGATGCCTTAAGTGTCAGTACTTTGGGGAAATTTCTTTCCTCTGAACAGGAGCATCTTAGATTATACCTCATAGGATCTTGAATTGGAAAGAAACCTTAGAAATCACCTAGTCCTCAAAAGGTTCCAAACTTTTTTGTGTCATTGACTTCTTCAGCAATCTGGCAAAAGTCTATGGACCCTTTATCAGAAGAATGTTTTTCAATGCATCAAATAAAATGCCTCAGATTACAAAGGAAAACAATTATATAGAAACATTAACAAAATATTTCTGAAAAAGTGCATGGACCTCCAGGTTTTGTCCCTGGCCCAGTCTAAACTCAATCTCAGAATTAATTTTCAGGATTTGTTGACAGCTGAATACTATTTTAACTAAAATTCATGGGTTTGAATATGGCTTATGGAAAGAAAGCCGATATTAATCATTTACCAACTTAAAAATATATTGGTTATCTAATTTCTAGAATCCCTATCATATGACTGACATCCTTTGATCTTTCTCAAATCCTTTCCAAAGAAGAGTACCATTAGAGTAAAAATACCACAAAAGTTTAGAGGTTGACATACCAGCCAAGTCTGCAGTCGTTCATATAATAGTTGGTCCCCTTTTTCTCTTAGTTGAAGTGTAGACTCAGGTCTTTTATTTTAAGGAGATACCCCCCTACTAGATATGAAATGAATTTTTAAAAATTGGACCCATATTGAGGAAGATTTTACAAAATCCTCCACTTTTTGGGCAGAATTTATGGAAAACTAAGAAACACAGTCTTCTATTTTTAATCTCTGTTATTTCTGTAAAATCTATGAAAATGTCATACTTAGAATTCTGGGCTTGGGGGTTTTGTTTGTTTTTTGTGTTGTTGGATTTTTTTAAACCAAAAGCATTTCTGCAAAGTACAATGATACCATATGTGATCTGTGAAAGTTGTACTCAAATAGCAGATTTGAAGTATTGTGTTTTTCTTTTAACTTCTTTCATTATAAATGTGTATTAAAATATTAAATATAAAGTAATGTTACATATTCTATAAAAAATTATCAAAGTATTGATCCATCAACATCCAACAGAAATTTATGTTAAACATATTCAAATGCCCTGCTGTAACTTTACACTAATTATATTCATAATTACACTAGCATTTATATAGCACTTTAACTTTTGTAGAGTGCTTTACAAATACCTCATTTTATTATCTTAACATCCTTGAGAAGAAAGTACTATTATTATCATCCCCATTTCTCAAATGAGAAAACTGAGTCAGGCAGAGTTTAAGTGACTTGATCTGGATCACACAGCTACTAGGTAGTGTCTGAAACCAGATCTGTATTCAGTTCTTCCTGACTCAGGGTTCATTGCTCTATCCACTGTACCACCTAGCTGTCTCAATAAAAATATTTACCTAGCATTGCTTCATTTCATTTTCTATAAAAGTATGAAAGTAGGCAATTGTTAAGTATGAGACCTGAGATTTGGCCAAACCCAGAATAAATCATGCTAAGCTTAAATTAGACAGCATACTTAACATTGTTTCCTTTTCCCATGTATTTAATTTTTATAACATTTTTTACCTGCAGTAAATTGACATCTGCAATGTCTTAGACGAATAACACAGGGAACCAATAAAGGGACAAAATTACTTGAATATGTGTGGCAGATAGAGTAACTATTGGTAAGCATGGCATTTTACATGTTGGCAAAGGTGGCAAGACCACAAATTATTTTATCAGACAATAGAAGTCTTGAAAACTCTTTTCCAAAACTCTTTTACGTGCTCTTAAAAAATGGATTAAAAAGACCTACATTCAGCTTGATCTTCACTTATCCTAATATGACCATATGTTCTTTCCCTCTTTCTAGCAGACACTCTTCTTCGCAGAAAAGATAAGTTGGAACAGTACCAAAATCACATGCTTGGATTTTTAGTTTAGAAGAGGCAAAGACAAATAGTTTATGTTCTATTTGGAGCTAAAACTCTTCATTCACTTATGCCTACATTTTTATTTGCATGGCTAAGTCCACTTAGAACACTCAGATTGGTTAGTGTGAAAATGTTTGCACGTATGCCTTTTTCTTTTTATTCTTAAATATGTAGGCAAAGAAGAGGATTTAGCCAAAGGATCTAGATTAAAATTCCAGTTCTGTTATCTACATGTCTGGACATCAGCTTACTGTAAAACAAAAAGGCTAAAAGAGATGAGCTCTGAGATCCTTTTCAACGCTAAAATTCTATCATCTTAAATCCACCCCAGTCCAATAGAACAAGTATTTGTTAGATGCCTACTGTGTATGCCAGAAACTATGCTAGGAACTAGGGGCACAAAACAAAATGAAATCTGCTAATATAATTGCATATGTTCCATTACCATATTCCTGTACACCACTTTGTGACAGATTTTGGGGCATGCTGAATAGAACAGACCATTTGTATTCAAGGATAATTCTCATGAATCCAAAGCCCTTTCAGTTTTCTGTAGCCTTGAAGTACTAATAATGGAACTATTAGTGAAATGACCATAAATCAGCCTAAATTATAGGATTCAGAAAAGCAACAAATTCTCATATCAAACTGAAATGGTCTATTGTCTTGATGTCATACCAACTTTTTCTTCATTGTATTCTCAATTATTTAATGTAAACTAGCTAATACTTAGGTATTTTGTGAATTCATAACATGGCTGAAGGCAAAGTTCTTGGCAAAGCTAGCATTAAGAGCTTTCCATTTCATATGTCATTGTGTGATTATAGTATTTTGGTTATTCTTTCCCAATATATGGCAAGACTGCATATAAATGGAGGTGTTTTTCCAGGGCTAAGCTACTCAAAGAAGATTTTAATGTTGGTGATTTCACTGGAAGAGTCAGAAATTGACCAGAGATGCTGTTTAATGCCAAAGAATATTTGATGCAACAACCATCATGAGCCTGATTACATGGGCATTTAATAAATATGTATTGAATTGAATTATGATCAAAGAGGGGAAAAAAGAATTATAGAAACCATAGGAATTCATTGACCAAGTGAATAGGCATACCCCTTCCCTTATTCTACAAAATAAAACAAATACCATTCCAGGATATTTATAAAATTTCTGGAAAGTGTAATTGGAACTTTAAAAGTCAAATACTTGTAATGTGAAAGTGGTACTCAAAAAAAAAAAAAGAAAAGAAAGTGGTACTCAGCATTTATAGATTTGTGAGTACTGTGCTAAGTGCTATAGAAAGTTGTAAACAAAGTAGAAAAACATGACCTGCCCAGGTAATTTTCAGTCTAGTAAAATGGTGTTTTTTTTCATCACTAACTTGTTGGCACCTTTAAAACATGGTCTAGAGGCTCTTCTACATTCATGACATTTAGAATAAAAAGATTTGAGATTCTATACAGTTTCTAGAAGTGCTCATCAGTATCTGTAAATATAACAACTCAATTTTATATAGCACCATATAACCCTATGTACTTTGTATGCATTATTTCATTTGCTCTTTATAACATCTACAAAATAAAATACGCAAACAAAATGGATTGTTGATTCATTGCCATTGAAGTCATTCTGCTTTGTTATTTTGACTTTTCCCCCTCTCCCCATATCTTTGAGCTCATTCTTCTAGGTCTCATATAGAAACGGCAACTCTACCACAAGTTGTACAGTAACTTGCTATACCTATGTGGCATATTCCCTTTCATTATCTATAATTAATGCAAGGAAGTACTGATATGCAAACAAGCCTGAGAAAGCTGACCTGGTTTTCTGAAGTGTTTTGTTTCCTCAAAATATTGCATCCTTACAACAGAATCTTACTACATGGCCTGATCCTTCATTGGTGTAATCAGCCAAACACAAACAAGAAAGAGGATGTAAAACCCAAGGATATGCTTGTTACTAAAATTAATAGTCAGAATTATTTAGCTATGATGTGTGATATGAAGTTTGGTTGTACTTAGCCCTGGAGAGCTTCCTCTGATAAACTCTGTGGTTATCCTTATTTCAACTCATGATACAGGAATTTGCATTTCCTGCAATAAGCAATTCTCCAAACATGTTTAGGTCAGAAATTATATAGATTTTAAGGACACATATGTATATATAAACATATTTCAATTAAATTACATTATATATAAATGTCACTTTAGATAGACTGAGAGTGTTCTGGGCTCTTACTGTTGGTCATCTTGAAATTGAGTGTCTTTAAGAGATGTCAGTGATGAGATTGTCCTCAAACTTTTGTGCTACCTATGTTGGATTAGGTGTCACAGCTACCATGTGAGAGCTTGTTCACTGGAGTTGTAGAGTATAATGTCATCTCAATATCACATTAGCTCGATGAGTTTCCTGCAACATGTACGTGGTGCCTGAGCCATAGCTAGAGAGTAGTAGTGTGTTTGCTATCTGGAGAGCAGAATTCAGTGATGCCTTTCTTTTTGAATGAACATTTTACTGGTTTTTAGTATTTCTTGGGTTTAGGCTACTGTGCAACCTTTGTCTTTAGGCGAACTTTTCTTTAGCTGTCTATTCTACAGAGCCTTGAGTATTCTATACTATAGTTTGTAAGCTTTTTTGTAAAAGACTTTGTATTTGTATTTTTAAGAGTGGCTCATCTATATATGGTAGCTCTTGAATAGCCGTCTCAAGGGCTTTTTGAAAATACTTACAGCTTTTTGAGCTGAAAAGTATCTCAGAGGACTAGAAACATTCTAACACAAGCTTTTGGATCTCTTGTGTCCTCAAGTGTGGCTGTATATGAGATAATGACTAAGACTGCCTGCCATACTTTATTTCTAGGGGAAAGCTGTCACTAGAAGAATGACTTCATATTAGTTATATTTACACATATACTAGTAATATTCTTTTTCTGAGTTGGAATGCCTTTCTATCAGTAGAGTACAAGATAATAAAACTAATGTGACTGTGTTCTTTTGTGAAACTTTTCACCCACCCTTGCCAAAAATGAATTCCCCTTTGATCTAGAGTTGGTGTACTTATCCATCTTTTGTTTTTCTAAAATGATGAAGTTCAGAATTTTTAAAATACATTTTTCCAGATCCCCCTTTGGACAGGTAGATACTAGTGAGGGTAATAGTCTTGACTCAGTGGGTCTGAGTGTGACAGAACTGATCAACACATGTCTGAAAAAAATAAAAATGAGATTGAGGAAGGGAGACATGATAAGTGTTTCCAAGTATTTAAAGGACCAACAGATAGAAAAGGGATTATTAGATTTGTTCTTTGATGCTCCAGACAACAAAAGTAGGAACAATGGGTAGATTTGTACAGGAACAGATTTAATAATAATAGCCTGCATTTATAGAGGCATTAAGGTTTTCAAAGTGCTTTACAAATATTAGGCACTATTATTACACAGCCCCCCCCCTTTTATGGTTGAGGAAACTGAGGCAGACAGTTTAAGTGACTTGCCCAGGGTTACACAGCTAGTAGGTGTCCAAGGCTGGATTTGAATTTGAGTCTTCCTGATTCCAGGTCCAATTCTCTATCTACTGTACCAGCTCTCTGCTTTGGGTTTAATGTAAAGGAAAACTTCCTAACAAGTAGAACTGGATTGGGCTTCCTGGAGAGGTGGTAGGCTCCTCACTAGAACTCTTTAAGTGGTGGCTCAATGACCATTAGGTATAGGAGTTATAGAAAAGATTCCTGCTAAGGTGTTGATAATTAACTCATTGATCAGTATGAAGCTCCTTCCAACTCTAAGATAATGCAATGGGAAGTACAAACATGACTGGCATAATTAAATATGCTTAGTTTGGCGCTTTAAAAAAAAAGAATGTATTAAATCTGAGGTAGAAAGAATATGAAAGAGAATGTTTAATATTTTCTATACAGGATTTCTATGCAGAATTTTTCCCTTCAGGCACATGGCAAGTAAAATATTTTTGAGGGGGAGGAGGGGAAGGGGAGGAGGAGGGAAAGTGGAGAACAGGAGAAAATCAGTCAAATGTTAACAGTGTGTGAATATCTCCATGTTGACCAAAGATGAAAGAGTCTAGGGAGAAACCCTATTTAACCTCCTTCCTCTCCCCACCCCCAGCCTGTCACATTCACACTTATAATCCCATCCTCTGTTCTCTCCCATTATATCACCAGAGAACATTCAGCAGTGTTACTATTTTGCTATGTTAAATCATAGGCTCTAACATCTGCTTAGGTTTTTTTGAGTCAGTTGAAAATACACTTTCTCATTATCACCAAGAAGAAGAATAAGGTATTGTCCATTCCTTTCATACCCAATACTATAAATGTAGGGTTTTTTATAAGTAGTATAGTAGTAGGAACGTACTGACATTGTGACTGGAAAAATATTAATGGAACAGGGCCCACGGTACCAATGATTCAGTCATCTGTCAGTTTGATAAATGGATTAGTGTAAGAGGTTCTCCATTGGGGGAAATGCAGCCCATAGGGCTTCAAGCTAATTATATTTAAGTTGTTTAGTACTGCTGGGAAGCAGCATCTAGGCAATTGCTAAAAGCTTTGATTCAGTGTGCACCATTAGACTATGTGTTGAGAAACTCATTACCCTTTCATGCTTGCCTTGGATAGATTCTAGGAAGCTAACATGAAATAGAGAACAGGAATCAATAGCTAAAAAGACATTTTAGTTAGCCTCTGATCCATTTCCTGAATCAGGAATGGCCTGTGATCTCTTCTATAACTTGTGTAGAAAAAAAGAAATGTTTAACTGCCTCGAGTATCATCCATCCAAAGCTGGACTTGATGAAGATGTGCATTCAGACATAGCAAGATAACTTCCAACTGAGATCGGTTGCAATGGATAGCCATGAGCTAATCAGAATGAGCAAACTAGGAAATGTTGCTATTCTTTCATAATTTTCTACATGAACAAATAATATCCATATTCAGATTTGCCTCAGGGTTAAATAAAACATACCAATTAAAGTGACTAGAGTTATTATATTAAGGGACCAATTCATTTTTATTTTTCCCACTAATTAGAATACATTTATATACATTTATGTACTAATTTTTACCCCAAAGTTGTTAACTTTAAACAAGAGTAAAAACTATCCACACAAGTTCTGCCTTTTATCTCTGAATCATATAGAACCGTGAAATCAAGACTAGCAGCTGTGTGTGGCATTGAAAAAATGTTCAAGGCAAGCAACAAAGTGCATTTTATCCATTTAAATTAGGATGTAAGTATAGGTAGACAGAAATATAGCTGGAATTGATATCTTCACTATTCTTTTCTCCTAAAAAATTTCCATGGGAAATAAACATAATTGGTATGTACCTCAATTTTGTGTTTTATGTACAATTTCAATAGCACAGTGTCCCCCAGCATTACTCTTGGAGAATTGAATGAGGCATAGCATTGTTAAGTTCTAGAGATAAGAGCCACCTACTGAGTCAATAGTTTATTATGTCACTTCAGTTGTATCACAATATGAATTGTTATTGGGTTTTTTGACTTTTATCCTTCAGATGAATGCGTGAGGCTTTTCCATTCATTTACAAGGTCTCTTGTAAATGAAATGATTCTATAATGAGCCAATGAAGGTTTCAGGTCAGAGATTTCTTTTCTACATAAATATTTTGCATCCCAACCTTATTTTATTTATTTTTATTTCCTTTTAAAAATTGTGTTCTCTAATAGCAACTAAGTACATAGATCATAATTATTATATACTTGTTGTTATAAATAATATTAATAATATGCTTCAGTTTAAGAGTTTGGAAGTTTTGATTTGCTACTTAGGGATGTTTTGTTTTGTTTTTTTCTTCAGACAACAAAGTTATTTATAGAGAGTGAAGCTTTCATTCATTTTTTTTTTTACTTTGCCCATACTGGTTTATCCTCTTAAACTTTACATGATTCATTTCTTTTTTCCCTCTCAACTAATGTGTTCCAAGAGCAATGGTATTTACCACACTAAGATCAGCAGCGTGAAAAACAAAAGGCCAAGTCTTTTGATTCTTCCTACAGACTCTATAGGTAGTTTGCTGAATCAAGTGTTAGTTAGGCCATCAAGTCTTTTACTTGGCTCAGTGTTTTAGAATCACACATTGGTAGAATTTCACTCCTCTGTTGTGAATGGAGCTGTTATTGATTGCATTGTAGATAAATAATTTTATACATAAAAATTAGTCAAAAAATGTTGAAGAGTAACAATATTTTATTCTTACTGAGATGGAATTACAATAAGAATGAAGCATAAAATAATCTTGAAATGACTCAAAAGATGGCGATATAGGAGAAGTAGTTTGGTCATAATTTGAAATATATTTTCTTTGTCAAAGGTGATTTCAAATGAATTGTATCTTAATTTACTACCATAGCATACCTCTTAACTTGATACTGTAGAACCAAGAAGTAATTTTGATTTGTCTCCACATTGCAATTAAAAATGGTACAAAGTAACTATGACTTTTTTTATACTATCTTTTTTCTGTGTGAGGCAATTGGGGTTAAGTGACTTGCCCAGGGTCACACAGCTATTAACTATGACATTTTAAGAATCAAATCCTTTCCTCAGCCCTCATTCTACTTAATTTCTCTGTAGCATGTGCCGTTGTTGACTCTGCTTGAAATTCTCGTCATCTTTGGCTTCTCTGAAAATTTTGTCATAGTTATCCTGGGCTTAATATAGCACCTAGAACATGGTTGGTTGTTGTCTGTTCTTGAAGAGGAATAAAATAATACTGCTATGTTGGTGTCAGGGTATGGTGTATCTGACTGGCTAATCAGACTAATAGAGGTTTGGAACACTCAACCACAGGTCAGGTACAAATAGTCCCTATAAACATTGGGAATGGAGATGTCTCTAAATTTGTGCATCTCATTTTTCTTTTGAGCTGCTGCAGTTCTGCTTTGTTCATAGAGCACAGTACCTTCTTTGATGTAAGCACACTATAATACGTGCTTAATAAACACTGTATCTTTCTATCCATCCATCTTCCTACCTCTCTAGTCCTTTTTAATATTCATCTCTGACTCCTAAATATGGGCTTATTCAAGGTTCAGTCTTTGGACTACTGTTCATTTTCTATACTTAACCTACCATCAGTGACTTACCTTTCTAATTTATACTGTACTATATAGTTTAATCTTCCTAAAATCTGTCTAACTTTCCAAACTTATCATTCTCTCTTCTCCTTCATTAGTCTTTATTCCAGTGAGACTCGTTTTCTCATTGTTCCCTGACAATATGTTATATTCTCACTTGAGTGCCACTTTTTCTACCTCCCTACTACTATACTGAAACTTTTCTCTCTAAGGTAACCAATTACTTCCTGATCTCAAATCTAGCACCTACTTTCTTTTCTTTAATAAATTTTTATTGATTGAAAAAAAAAAATCAGATATAGTTTTACCCAGTATCCTTCTCTATCTGATAGATCCATTGCATGTAAGAAATAGTATTTTTTTAAGGAAAAAAAAGAAAAAAAATCCACATACCTGATTAGCACATCAAAAAAGCAGGGAAGGGTGGAGCCAAGATGGAGGAGGAGAGGCTGTGACTCCCACAAGCTCCAGATAAACCTGTCCATTCACACCCAAATAATGCGGTAAAAAATCAAAACCCAGAATAGCCTAATGCACATAAGAACAGAGTGAGACTATTTCTCCACAAAAGAGGGCAATTCTGATCACCTATTGATCCGCTGAATAGCTCAGCACGCGGTCTGGACCCAGCCAGGGACACTGCTTCCAGCGCATGTCAGAGTCTTTAGCACCAGCAGCTTCTGAGGCTCCGATCACGGACTGGTGAGGGGGTTCAGTGGTAGGCCAGGGTGAAGTGGAGGCAGTGTCTACAGGAATTGGGGCAAAGCACCCTGGGTCTTAACCAGTGAGCTAAATCGAGTGGTGGTGGCCCAGTGGGGGAGGGGCAAAAGCACGCCAAGCTTCCGACCATAGAGAATCAGAGTTCAATCAGACTTCTGTTTCCCGGTCAAAGAGAAAGCAGCTGTGATTACTCACAAGCCAGGCAGGCTGAGAAGAAGCCCAATCACCCCCTGGGCCCCGCTGTAGCACGAACAGTGTGTCCTGGAAGCAGCGCTACACTTTAAGAAGGAGTAAAAAGCCAAGGAATAGTAAGCCAGGATGACTAGGCAGAGAAAGCAGAAGACCATCGAAAACTTCTTTGGGGGAAAGGTAGACCACAATACATCCTCAGAAGAAGAAGATAATAACAGGGTCAAAGCTCCAACATCCAAAGCTTCCAAGAAAAATATGAACTGGTCTCAGTCCATGGAAGCTCTCAAAAGGGACTTTGAAGAGAAGGTAGGAGAGATAGAATGAAGATGTAGAGAAAGAGAGGAAGGAATGGAAAGAGAAATGAGAGCAATGCAGGAGAGTCATGAGAAAAAAGTCAACAGTTTGAAAAGCCAGATGGAAAAGGAGATTAAAAAACTGTCTGCTGAAAATAATTGCCTAAGAATTAGGATTGCACAAATGGAAGCGAGTGACCTTATGAGAAACCAAGACACAGTAAAGCAAATCCAATTGAATGAAAAAATAGAGGGCAATGTGAAATATCTCCTTGGAAAAACAGCTGACCTGGAAAATAAATCTAGGAGAGATAATTTGAAAATCATTGGACTACCTGAAAACCATGACCAAAACAAAAGCTTAGACACCATCCTTCAAGAGATTGTGAGGGAAAATTGCCCTGATATTCTAGAAGCAGAAGCTAAAATAGAAATTGCAAGAATCCACCTATCACCTCCTGAAAGAGATCCCAAAAGGAAAACCTCCAGGAATATTATAGCCAAATTCCAGAACTCCCAGGTCAATGTGAAAATATTGCAAGCAGCTAGAAAAAAGGAATTTAAATACTGTGGAGCTCCAAAAAGGATAAAGCAAGATCTAGCAGCTTCTACATTAAAGGACCAGAGGTCATGGAATATGATATTCCAGAGGGCAAAGGAACTGGGACTACAGCCAAAAATCACGTACCCAGCAAAACTAAGCATCATCTTTCAGAGGCAAACATGGAATTTCAATGAGAAAGAAGACTTTCAGGCATTTGTTATGAAAAGACCTGAACGGAATAGAAAATTTGACTTTCAAATACAAGACCCTGGAGAAGCATAAAAAGATAAACAGGAAAAAGACCTCATGAGGGATATTAAAAGATCAAACTGCTTATATTCCTACATGGGAAGATAATACTCATAAGAACTATCTCAGTAAGGAATTAACAGTGGACACAGGTCTGAACTGAATACGAAGGGATGATATCTGTAAAGCATTTATGTTTTGTTCTTTGTGGGGCAGACAGGATGAGGTATCTTATGTCTGGGGCCGGATTTGGGCTTGGGGCCTCCTGGGTCCAGAGCTGGTGCATTGTCCACTGTGCCACCTAACTAACCCATGATGACATCATTAAAATAGGATTGAGGTGTAGGAGAAATAGACTGGGGGAGGGGGAAGGGGAGAGATGGTCTGGGGAGAGGTTGTTCACATGAAGGAAACAAGAAAAAAGCTTATGGAGGGGAGGGGAAGAGGGGGAAGGAATTGGGGAGTGAGTGAACCTTAATATCATGAGAATTGACTCAAAGAAGGACTAACATACATATTCAAGTGGGTATAGTAATATATTTTTGTCCTGAGGGAGGGGAAGGAGGGAAGGGCAGATTGGGGGAGAGAGCAGTAAAAAGCAAAATACTTTTGAGAAAGGTAAAGATGTTCTTGCATAACTGCACAAGTATGACATATTGAATTGCTTGATTTCATAGGGAGGGTTGAAGAGAGAGGAAGAAAATTTGGAACACAGAATTAGCTCAAAGACCTTAAACTCATCAGAGTTGGCTCATGGAGGGAATAACATTCACACCCAGTTGGGAGGAGTAATCTATTTAACCCTACAGGAAGGTATGAGGGGAAGAGGATAAGGAAGGAAGGGTGAAAAAAAAGGGAGTGCAGATAGATTATGTGTGTGCAGTCATGCAAAACATTTCCATATTAGCTATGTTGCAGGAGAAAGCACAGACCTCCCAAAAAAAAATCCCCAAGAATAATAAAATTTTTAAAAGTAAAAACAAAAAAAACAAAAAAAAAAAAGGAAATAATGTGCAATAATTCCTACCTGTGTATAGATTTCCTATCTCTGCAAAAGTGGAAGTATCTTCTTACATAATTATTTTATGCCCTTGATTTTTTATAAATAATTTTTCATTGTTCACTTTTGATTTTTTTCTGTGTGGCTATTATTTTTGTTTACATTGCTATGATCATTGTTTTCTTGTTATTCCTTACTTCATTCTGAATCAGTTCATATGAACCTTTCCATGCTTCTCTGTATTTATCACATACATCATCTCTCAGAAGACAATAATTTACCATTACATTACATTCACATACCACAATTTGTTTAGACATTTTCTAATCAATGATTATTTACTTTATGTACAATTCTTTGTTGTCACAAAAAGTGCTACTATAAATATTTTGGTTTACATAGGGTCTTTTTTTTCTTACCAAGGACCTCCTTGGGACATAAGATTAGTAATGGGATTTAGGGGTTAAAGAATATGGGTATTTTAGTCACTTTTTTTTGTAAAATCTGAAATGGTCAAGAGGTTACAGCTCCACCAACAATGTATCAGTGTACCTATGTTTCCACAACCCCAACAACATTGACTGTTGCCATTTTTTTTAGTGTTTTTGCCAATTTTCAGATTATTAGGTAAAACCTCAGACTCATTTTGATTTGCATTTATCATTATTCATGATTTGGAACATTCTGTCATGAGGTTGTTACTAGTTTACAATTCTTTTCAAAACTGTATTCATATCCTTTAACCATTTATCTGTGAGGAATGGTGTGTGTGTGTGTGTGTATGTGTGTGTGTGTGTGTGTGTGTGCAGCTATACACACCCACACCCACAAATATACAGAAACATACATACATATATGTGTGTGTGTGTGTGTGTGTGTGTGTGTGTGTGTGTGTATTAATTGCTTATGTATCTTGGGTACAAAACCCTTATTAGAGCAATTTTGGTACAAAGTGTTTCCCCCCATTCAACTACTATTATTCTTATTCTAGGTGCATTTGTTTTTTCTGTGTAAAAGTTTTTCAAATTTTTGTAATCAAAGTTATTGATTTTTATTGTTGTTTAGTAATTTTCATTCATGTCCAGTCTTTTTGGACTGTCAGTCAGTCAAGTCTTTTTTACTTCTTGGGGGGTTTTCTTGGTGAAGATACTGGAGTGGTTGATTAAGAATACATTTACATGGGGTAGCTAGGTGGTGCAGTGGATATAGCACTGGCCCTGGATTCAGGAGGACCTGAGTTCAAATCCAGCCTCAGACACTTGACACTTACTAGCTGTGTGACTCTGGGCAAGTCACTTAACCCTCATTGCCCCACCAAAAAAAAAAAAAAAAGAATACATCTACACACAGCTGTTAGAGAAATTATCTCTTTTCTGACTTTTAATAGTATAATCTTTAATATTAGCATCACGTATCCATTAGAATTTATTGTGAAATACAGTATAAGATGTTGGTGTAAGCCTAATTTCTGCCAGACTGCTTTCTGGCTTTCCCAGGAATTTTTGTCCTAAATAATTAGATTTTCTGCTTCATCAGTCTCCAGATTGTTGAGTTCCATTTTTTCCCCCTGATTTTTCTTTGGCTAGTCCATTCCACTGATCCTCCTCTCTATTTTTAATCAATTTTAGATAGTTTGGAAGTGCTATTTCCCCTTTACCTCTTTTCATTATTTCCTTTGATAATCCATGTATTTCAAAAAATGAAATGTATTATTTTGCCAAGATTTATGCTAACAGCATCTTTTCACTTATCCTTCGTAACCCCTATGCAGCATAAGGCATTATTGACCACTACCTCTTTCTTGAATACTGTTTCCTCTTCTTACTACTTACTCATCTTTGTCCCCTTATCTTCTAGATTCCTTAAAATGAATTTTCCCTAAGGTTCTATCTTTTCCATTCTCTAAACTTCTCTAATACATAGTTTTTCATACCTTTAGCATGCCATTTATTACCTTGTATAGTTGGACTGTATAAATACTTCAATTTGATTATGAGTCCCTTGACTGTAGGGGCCTATTTTACACTTTTTTCTGGGCCCTGCAGCAATTTGTATATGGTCAAAATGCAATAAATTAGTGTCTGATTGAAATATTAAACTTGAGCATGAAAAGAAAGATATAATACTTTTTTTCATCTTGGAAACTTGATTAACTTCCAATCTTTTCTGAATATTTAGAAAATTGGAATTTAAAAAAGTTTCCCTGTAGTTTTTCAGAAAAACATAATGAGCTCAATAATAATGTTCCTCAGAACAAATTTGCAAGTGAATGACAAAAACAAAGATCCCATATGCAGCAAATTATTTATAGGAGAATATTTTAATAACAAATACCTGGAAACAAAATAGGTGCCCATCCATTGCAGAATTATTGAATAAGTTGTGGTATAAAAATGCAATATCATATTATTGTGCTTTTAAGAAACTGTAAATATGATTGATACAGATAAGCATGGCAGAATTTATAAGAACTGATACAAAATGAAGTAAGCAGAACCAGGAAAAACTATAAACACAGTGGCCCCAATAATGCAAATGGAAAGAATAAAAGCAAATCAATCAAAATTGAGTATTTCAAATGATAGTGTCCAAGTTTAATTCTCCCGCCCATCCCCACCTCTATTTTTTGCTGAGGTCAAATAGTCTGAGTGTGAAATACTATATATATATATATATATATATATATATACACACACACACACACACATATATACATATATATATATATATAAATGTCAGACTTTAAAATTATTGATTAATTTTTCCCAAACTGCTCTGCTCCCCTCCCCATTTTTTTAAATTAAAAAAAAATTTTTCATAACAGCTTTCTAGGAGGAGATGGGGAAATGTAGTTCATATAAAACCAAAAGGTAACAATAAAAATGCATTGAAAAATAAATTTATAAGAAGTAATGTGTCAAATCCAGCCTCAGACACTTGACACTTACTAGCTGTGTGACCCTGGGCAAGTCACTTAACCCCCATTGCCCTGCAAAAAAAACAAAAAAAACAAAACAAAACAAAACAAAAGAAGTAATGTGGTATAATGGAATGATTTAAGAAACATGGGTTTGAGTCCCTGGCTCCAGAACTTACTAGCTCTCTGACCTTGTCCAAATCATTTAACTTTTTTAAACCTATCTTTTCACCACTTTAATAGGAATCCTTGCACTACCCAGTTCACAGGGACAATAGAAATATCCCTTATGTTATTTACAGTGTCATATTTACCAAACTCTGTGGAAGTGATATGATCAGTGATCAGTTGTTTTTAAAATGCTGTGATAATAGCTTAACTACATAGTTAAACAAGAAGAGTATGTGGTGAGTGTGGTACATTAAGCATAAGAATCACACTTTAGGGGCAGCTAGGTGGCACAGTGGATAGAGCACTGGCCCTGGAGTCAGGAGTATGTGAGTTCAAATCTGGCCTCAGACACTTAACACTTACTAGCTGTGTGACCCTGGGCAAGTCACTTAACCCCAATTGCCTCACTAAAAAAAAAACAAAACAAAAAAACAAACCACACTTTGACATTAAGATGCAGAGGGATCTGAAGCATCAGAACACTGAGATGTCAGTGGGTGACAGACACGAGGGTCACAAAACAATTTTCCGAACTGGCAGTGATAGAAGTTGGAGAGATTGCATTGATTTGACATTCTTTCATCATTTTCATCATGATCCAAGGACATTTTTTTTTTCAGCCAGCTTATTAGCTACTTACTAAGAGAGTAGGTTAGATTTAAAATTTTAAGCACATCCTCTACCTGATTCCTTTCCTTCCTTCCTTCCTTCCTTCTCCCCTCCCCCACAGAGAAATTCCCACAGAGAATCTACTGTTCTGTACTGGTAGGTGCTCCATAAATACTTGTTACCTGAGAAATTAGCTGAGGCCTTTTAGGTTATTGTTTCAGTTCATAAAGAGTGCTTTACCAAAC
Source organism: Dromiciops gliroides (assembly GCF_019393635.1). NCBI lineage: Eukaryota > Metazoa > Chordata > Mammalia > Microbiotheria > Microbiotheriidae > Dromiciops > Dromiciops gliroides. The sequence goes on along the minus strand of NC_057863.1, from coordinate 228,008,228 downwards.
CAAGCAATAAGCCTACATTTTCCCTTTGTATAATGGAATTGATTTCCAGCACAGTCTACTATAAAGTGGTTTTTGTATGGGTGGGTAGAAGGGATTATTTTTTCTTTTTCTGTTGACTTCCATTTTGCGGGAAAGAGAATCAGAAAGGCATAGTGGATATAGAGATAGAATTGATGTCTGAAAGATCAGGTTCAAGTCCCAGGACTCATATATATCGGCAGAAGGATTCTGGCAATCACTTAACTTCCTAGGGCCCTAGGCAACTCTCTCAAATTTTCATGTTTCAGGAAGGAGTTTCCTCACTTGATCCCTCTATAAGAGAAATCTCAGCTCTAGTCCTAGACCATTTTAAAATTACAGAGGTTTCCCTCTACTTTCCTGTCCCTGCATCAAGAACACATCCTTTTTTTCTTTTTAAGTGAGGCAGTTGGGGTTAAGTGACTTGCCCAGGGTCACACAGCTAGTAAGTGTTAAGTGTCTGAGGCCGGATTTGAACTCAGGTCCTCCTGACTCCAGGGCCGGTGCTCTATCCACTGTGCCACCTAGCTGCCCCAAGAACACATCCTTTTAAAAAAACAAACAAACAACACACACATCCTTCTTCAGGAGACCTGGATGTGGAATCAGCTGGGTTGTCCAGTTGGTAAAGAGCTAGTATTGGAGGCAGAAAAGATCAGAGTTTAAATTCTGCCTCAGATACTTACTAGCTATACGACCCTAGGGAAGTGACTTACCTTCACATGTAAAATGAAGTTAATAATAGCATATAATAATAATAACTAACATTTATGTAATGCTTACTGTGCGCCAGGGGCTATTTCAGGCACTTTACAATTATTATCTCATTTAATCTTAACACCTGGGAGGTAGGTGCTATTATCATGCTCATTTTATAGATGAGGAAATTCAGGCAGGCAGAGGTTAAGAGACATACCCAAGATCATACAAAAGTGTCTGAAGCTGTATTTGAACTCAGGTTATCCTGACTCCTGGCACTTTATCCTCTGCACCATCTAACTAGGTGAAACTAGTTTGTTGTAAAGGTATGTTAGTAGAGGCTTCTTGATGATATAACACTTGCGTAGTGCTTTGTAAATTCTAAAAGTGCTATGTAAGTGATGGCTATCGTCGTAGTCGTTATCTTCACCATCATTATCATCATTTGTCGTGGCTTAAATCCTTCCTCTAATACTAATTACTTGTATGATCTTAGGCTAGTCATTTAACTCCCCTGGGCCTCAGTTTCTTCATCTGTAATATGAGAGAATTGGATTAAGGCGGCATCTGAATTTCAGGAGGATATTTTCAAGGCTCTGCAGTTTCTGTTGTGCCTGACACTTACAGGCTCTTGAACCACTCATTTCAAGGATTCACACAGGTGACAAACAGCTAAGAATGTGTGTAGTGTGCTACACCCAATGACTACTTCTGTCTCTCCAACAGACAAATCAACCACTCTCTATAGGGAACATAGATACAGATGTATCCCCTGTGAATGGGATCAGAGAACACTGAAAACATTCACAGGAATAAGGGAAGTGGCCAGCCACAAGTGGCTGCTTGTATTTAGAGGTAGGCACTGCTTGTCTCGTGCTTACAACCACTGGGAACTTCGTTTTGTTTCTGTGACAACAGGAGCTAAATTTCAATGGCCAGCATGTCTCTAGTGCAGGTCCCCTATAATATCTTCTGCAAGCAATGTGCAACTCCAAGGGACGACTGTCTTTAGGGGCAGGCAATCAGTCATTAATTCATTTATAAAGCACTTACTACAGGCATACTTTGGAGATATTGCAGGTTCAGTTCTAGATGGTCACTGCAATAAAGTGAATATGGTAATAAAGCAAGACACATGAAGGTTTTTGTTTTTCCAATGCATATAAAATTATGCTTACACTATACTGTAGTCTATTAAGTATGCAATAGTATCATGTCTAAAAAAACCCAGTCGGTACCTTAATTTAAAAATACTTTATTGCTAAAAAATGCTGAATGTAATCTGAACCTTCCTTGAGTCGTAATCTTTTTTGTGGTGGAGGGTCTTGCCTCAGTACTGATGGCTGCTGATTGATCAGGGTGGTGGTTGCTGAAGGTTGGGGTGGCTCTGACAATTTCTTAAAATAAGACAAAAGGAAATTAGTTGCATCGATTGATTTCACTTCAACACTTAGAGGCCACTATAAGGTTATTAATTGGCCTAATTTCAATATTGTTGTATCTCAGGGAATAGGGAAGCCCAAGGAGAGGAAAAGCAGCAAAGAAACACATTTATCAATTGAGGTGGTGGCCCCAAACCATTACAATAGTAACAGCAAAGATCACCACAATCTATAACAATAAGAATAAGGAAAAAGTTTTAAATATTTCAAGAATTGCCAAAATGTGACGCAGAGACACAATGTGAGTACATGCTTCTAGAAAAATGTTGCTGCTAGATGCAGTGTTGCCACAAACCTTTAATTTGTAAAAGTAACAATAACAACAATAAAACTCATCTCTGTCAAGTGTGATAAAGCAAAGCTCAATAAAACGAAGTATTCCTATATGTGCCAGGCCCTGTGTACTAGGGGGATACAAATCAATTCAATGCAAATAAAGGAAAGAGAGTGTTCCTGCCCTCAAGAAGTTCATATTCTAATGGAAGAGAAAACATGTAAATCAGTATATCTTAAAATATATGCAGAGTAAATGGAAGGTAATTTCAGGGGTGGGGGAAGAGGGGCCCAGAAAGGCTTCCCTGCAGAAGGTGAGATTTGAGCTGTCTGGAAGGAAGCCAAGGAACCCAAAAGGCAGAAAAGAAAGGAGGGAGAACATTCCAATCTTAGGGGACAACAAGTAAAAAGGTATGGAATCCCAAGAGATGGTGGTCTGTGTGCGAGAAATAACAAATACAGCCTGACTGTAGAGTGTGTAAGAAGACTAAAAAAGTAAGAAGACAATTAGGATGTGAATGGTGTACATGTGTCCCCCCCCCCCAAAAAAAAAGGCCTTCATATTGATCCTGGAGGTAATAGGAAATCATTAGAGTTTACTAGCAAGTGTGGGATTGCCATGGTCCTATCTGTCACTGAAAAAACTCACTGGCAACCATGTGCATTAAAACAGGGAATATAGTTGAGGCAGGGAGTCCAATTAGAAGGCTATTTTGGGGCAGCTAGATGGCGCAGTAGATAAGGCACCAGCCCTGGATTCAGGAGGACCTAAGTTCAAATTTGGCCTCAGACACTTGACACTTACTAGCTGTATGACCCTGGGCAAGTCATTTAACTCTCATTGCCCTGCAAAAACAAAACAAACAAAAACAAAGTAGCTCTTCAGTTACTTCCCTTGATAAAAAGAAGGCTATTGTGATATTCAAGTGAGAGATGATAAGAGCCAATAGTATTGTGATATTCAGTGTCACTGAAGAGAAAGGCACATGTGAGAGATCTTATGGACATAGAAATGACAAGATTTGACACAGATTGGATATGTGGGGTGAAAATGAGTGAGAGGTCATTGAAAAGAGCGAGGCAGTGATCCCAGGTGTTTTGGAAGATATAGGTACCTTCAGTGGTAACAGTAAAATTTGGAAAGAAGTTAGATGATTTGGGAAAAAAGAATGAGTTCTATTTTGGAAAGCTGAGTTTGAGATAATTATGGTATATCCAACTTGAAATGTCTAAAAGGCACTTGTTGATGTAGAATTAGACATCAGGACAGGTTAGGACTAGATCTCTAGCTCTTGATACACATATTTACTTAACCCCAATTGCCTCACCCAAAAAAACCCCAAAACCAAAAAAAAAAAAAAGGCCATTGAGACCAATCCTCTGATTTTACAGATGAGGTTACTGAGACTATGAGGCTAGAGCTGGGACTTCCTAAGATTTTTAACTCAAAATACTGTGTTATCAAAATGTCAGTCTATTATAAAATTAAAATCCAGTCTACATTGTTCTTGATGACAGCATATTTAATCACTTTAAAAAATGGTATGATTTCATTCTTTTGGTGGGGGGGTGGCAATAAGTGTTAAGTGACTTGCCCAGGGTGACACAGCTAGTAAGGGTTAAGTGTTTGGGGTCAGATTTGAACTCAGGTCCTCCTGAATCCGGGGCCAATGCTTTATCCACTGTGCCATCTAGCTGCCCCTGATTTTGTTCTTTTAAAGAAATGTCTTCTAGTTTTAATTATATGATTCTGGCATAGTAACACTACAGTAGAATTTGCCACATATTCTTATTTTGTGACTATTAAAGGTTATTTTACCAAAAAAAAACCTTGTGAAAATTGTAAAGCTCTTTATCATTTTGAAAGTATATAAAATATGCAAGAGTTTCTTTTTAAAAAAAAACACACCTGTAAGGTAGTACTTTTAGAAGCACTTTTACAATTTTTCAGAAGATAATGCATTTATTATGATGGCCAATTTTTTAAAAATCATCTCTAATATTAAAAGAGAAACATTTAAAGACAAGATTAGAAGCATTGAGGACACAATTAATTTGAAACCTTTTTCTGCTGGTACAATAAACAAAAGGGTATATACATGGCAAAGTGAATACAACACTGAGCTAGGAATCAGGAAGACTCATTTTCCCGAGTTCAAACTCAGCCTCAGACACTTAGTAGCTGTGTGACCCTGGCCAAGTCACCTAACCCTGGTTGCCTCAGTTTCCTCATCAGTAATATGAACTGAAGAAGGAAATGGCAAACCATTCCAGTATCTTTGCAGAGAAAACCCCAAATGGGGTGACAAAGAGTTGGACACATAATCTATATCAGATTACCTGCTGTCTAGGGGAGGGGGGGAGGGGGGAGGGAGGGAGAAAAATCTGAAATTGGAAAGCTTGTATAAACAAATGTTGAGAACTATTTTTACATGTAACTGGAAAAAAATAAAATAATTTTATCAGAAAAAAAAGAGTTGGACACAAGTGAACAACAACTATATATTATTATATATAATAAGAATGATGATCATGATAAATTAGGATTGCTGTCTGAATAACAGCTGACCAGCCTTAAAGTAAGAATGTTCTTGCCTCTGACATCTACTTGCTGTGTCTGGCTATTTCATTGCCTCAGGCAACTTTCTAAAGTTATACTTATAGTCTAATTGAGAAGTTTCCACACTGGGCTTTCTCCAACCCTTATGAAGCCACAGATCCCAGCTCCTCTTCTTCCTCAGTAAATGTATGTCTCCACGTGGCTGTACTAGATCAATGACCACATCTTGGCATAATTTCATTCAGTTTTTTTTTAGGTCATTAACATTCATTTTTCAAGCTTTGGAGTTTTACATAGCCTTATGTTGAACTTATAATTATATTGCATTAAAAAAATCCCTTAAAGCAAAACTTTATTTAATTGGAATTTAGGGGAAATGGGATACTCTAGTTACTGTAGTATTCTGATTAATTAGGGAAATCTTATTATTTTATTTTAGCCCCCCCTGCATTTCCCCCGGTGAAATGCATTAGTACACTTCTGCCTCTAGCAAGTACAGTATAGTGAATATTGTTTTAATATTTCTTCAGTTTGTTTTGCTACAGGGTCATCAGTGAGAGGATGAATTTTTGTGCAATTATACACTATGAGGGCAGGAACAATATTTTAATTTCCCTTCATAACCCCCCACCCCCCGCCAATGCATATAGTTGATACTCAAAAGTTTTATTATTGAATGAGAGGTAGTATAGCATAGTTGTCAGACATTCCCAACCTTTGATTTGGATTCAGTCCCTTTCCCTAACACATACTAGTATTGTGATCCTGGGCAAAAGGGTGTCATACTGGCTTTGGTAGAGGGAATTCCCTCGCTGAAAGGCTTCCTTATTCCAATATTGTATTCTGTCACATCTGATAGACTTAGTATTAATCAGCCTGTTTCTCTAGCATTTGAATGGGAGACTGGGATGTCAAGTATCCAAAGAAGCAGAATTGGAGAAGCCACTAGGAACTTTCTCTCCTACATGGCTTATTGGCCCTTTAAAGACAAAAAACCCTTCTCAGTCCACAAAGACAAGACCAGCAGTCTCTGTTGGTAACCTCCAGGTGACTAAAAGAGCCATCTGTCTCAAGTTGTTTCCATTCTCTTTCTACTGTGCCTGAAATTACCAGCATTGGAACTATACCTATCATTGTGTTACATTGCTAAAATGCAAATAGATTATTTTCCATCAACACCTTTTTAGGAATTAGTTCATCAGATTAATTATTTTGACTGAAACAAAGTCCTGTGGGGATGAGGTGGAGAGGGTATGGCATGTCGAGAGGAAAGGGGAAGAGGTTTGGCAGGGTCTACACCACAGGGACCCTAGACAGTCACGTGGGAAGTAGCATGAGAACTCAGGTCCAAAAGAGGAAGACGGTTTTTTTGGAGGGTAAGCATTGGTACCTAAAACTGGCCTTGCAGTCGGAATTTAATTAAATGTAAATTTTTGGAGAGAAATAAAATAAAACAAACTAATGTTTTATTAATTTCTTCCTTATAAAGAATTTGCAGGTCATTTCCTTCTGAAAATACCTTTATTCTTCCATCAAAACACTTGTTTTCTGTGTAAGCCTTAGAAATGGTCACTAAGAACCACTTGGCTCACCCTCTGACATTTTCTAGATACTCTGTTAGAGAATCACCTTCAGAATAGGACAGACCTGTTTGAGTAGAAGGCTTAGAATCTAATTTTCCCTGGCATGATTTAAACATAAGTGAGTTGTATAAATAAGGAAGGAATACTGAATCTGTTCTTAGTTTAATATAAGAGAGAATAGTTTAAACCTTCAGGCTATCACCTATAGAAATTAAGTACTTGGTTCTTACAATAAGTATTTTTAGTTTGCCTTGCAAGTATTAGCTTGTATATGATCATTTAGTTCATTGGTGGACATGGTGCCAGGTAATAACTTTGCTTTATCAAGTCAAGTTCTTAAGTGGACCCATAGTGTGATTATAAATAAATAGAAATAACATTAGACTCTCTGAACATTAGGGCAGTGAATAGAGTACCGGCTCTCAAGTACGAACCTGAGTTCAAATGTGTCCTCAGATACTTACTAGCTGTGTGACCCTGGGCAAGTCACTTAACCCTGTTTGCCTCAGTTTCCTCATGAGCTGAAGAAGGAAATGTCAAACCACTCCAGTATCTTTGTCAAGAAAACCCTAAATGGAGTCATAAAGAATTGGACATGACTGACCAACAACAGATTGAACATTTTTTTAAAAACAACAAAAAAAATTTTTTAAAGCTTGGGAATATGCTAGATATTAATTTTCTTCATGTAGACATATGCTTGATTATTTATCGCCTTACAGACAGAAGAGATATACCTGAGAGGCCACTGAATCCAGAAATTGGGGCTTAGAAAGTTTAAGAGATTTGACAAGAATCACACAGCTAGTATGGCATGTTAATGTAGGTATTCCTGACTCCAACTCTAGTATCTTATCCATTACACCAGTATCATGTGGTTTTCTTTGAAAACATATTTAAAATAATTTCCCTCTGGAAAGAAGGATTCCATTTTGATTTGAACTACTGAGAAGGAAAAAAACCCTTTTCTTTATGATGAATGTTGAAAACCATCCCAGAGTCAGACTCTCCCTGGGGTTAGTTAATAAGTTTGGATAAAGTCACTGAGTTATAAGAGTAGAAGAAATTCTCTCTCCTCTCCTCCTCTTATTCCCATCCCACATCGTGACTGCATTATGCTGTGGTTGGGTTCAGTGGTTTGATTGAGTAAACCCATCTGAGTATTGTTCTTTGTGGCCCACTGAACCTCTAATATAGTAAATTCCTCTTAGACACTCAAAACCAGATGTCTTAAGTTAGAGGATGATAACCCTATTTCAGATAAGGGATCCAAATAGATTGTTAGCTCTTTGAGCTGTCACAGGATTGACAGAGTTGGAAGGGATCTTAGACATCCTCTAGACCAGAAGTTCTGAAACTATTTGTTTAATATTTGTTTAATATCTAGCCTTGGCTAGAGTGCTGAGTTCAAATCTGGTCTCAGACACATTCTAGCTGTGTGACCCTGGGCAAGTCACTTAACTTCTGTTTGCCTCAGTTTTCTCAACTATAAAATGAAGATCATAATAGCAATCTTGCAGGGTTATTGTGAAGATCAGACTATGTGAACATGCTTAACACAGTGCCTATCATATAGCAGATGCTATATAAGTGCTAGTCATTAATATTATTAATAATAAGTATTCTGTTGGTATAATTAGTTCTCTTTGTAATCCTATATATTTTCTGTTATGCATTGAAAAATATTTTCTTGGGGCAGCTAGGTGGCACAGTGGAAAAAGCACCGACCCTGGATTCAGGGGGACCTGGGTTCAAATCCAGCCTCAGATACTTGACACTTACTAGCTGTGTGACCCTGGGCAAGTCACTTGACCCCCATTGCCCTGCAAAACAGACCAAAAAACCCCCAAACAAACAAAAAAGGAAAGAAAAAAAGAAAAATATTTTCTTTAAAGGGGTTCAGAGGCTTCACTAGACTGCTGAAAGGATCCAGAACACAAAGTTAAGAAAAAGGTTAAGAACCCCCTGATCTATACCAGCCTCATAAATTCACAGATGAAGACATAGAGGTCCAGAAAGGTTATAGAAATAATTTGCTGAATGTTGCACAGAGAGTAAATCACAGATCCAGGCCCCTTGTCCTTTAACTCCAAATCCAGAGTTCTTTCCACAAAACTATTTGGAGCACACCACACACTAAGGGCTGACTTTAGGAAACATATTCATGGCTTACTACTTATAAGACTCTACATTAGGTGCTATGCAAGAGAAAAGAGGTAGAGGGGAAGCATTGGTTCTGGGATCAGTGGTACCAGGTTTAAATTCTCTACCTCTGACACATGATTTTTGTGACCTTAGGCAGGTCACTAAACATCCCTAGACCTCAGTATTCTCATCTCTAAGATAAAGGGGTTGGACTAGATGGTCTAAATCTATGATGTTGTTGTTGTTGTTGTTGTTGTTGTGGGACAATGAGGGTTAAGTGACTTGCCCAGGGTCACACAGCTAGTAAGTGTCAAGTGTCTGAGGCCGGATTTGAACTCAGGTCCTCCTGAATCCAGGGCCGGTGCTTTATCCACTGTGCCACCTAGCTGCCCCCTATGATTTTGTTAAAGAAATTAGTGAGACAGGATTTAGAGCCAGGAGGAACCTTTGTTCCTAATCCTGGGGTATTGACAGGAGATGGTAAATATAGATCTCTATATTAAAAAGATAGGTGGGTTGTTGGATGAATGGATAGATGGATGGATGGATGGATGGATGGATGGATGGATGGATGGATGGATGGATGGATGGATGGATGGATGGATGGATGGATGAATGGATGGAAGGGTAATCACCAAAATACAAAAATAGAGAGTTTGATAAGAGAAGTACAAAGTGTTACTGGAATTCAAACAAAGGAGACTTTGGGAGAAGAATGAGGAGGGTAGATTAGTGAAGGATTCACAGGAAAGGTTATACTTGTTCATCACTGTACAAGTATGTGTCAAAGGCTTCCTGTCTATAAAGTTGGCCTTCTATCCATTATTCAGGCAGCAGTGCTAATTTCTTTTTCATTCAAAGGAAATCCAAGATCACTTTGGCTAAAGGTAACAGATTAATTATGTCCTTTGTTCTAAATATTCCATCTTTAAATTTCCCTTTTTTTGGCATTGGAGATGATTTAGAAGGAGGAAAGTGTAGACTGTGTTTAGCCTAGATGAGCAGGCAGATTTCAGAAAAACCTAGAAGACTTAAGTGAACTGATGCTGAATGAAGTGAGCAGAAACAGGAGAACATTGTATACAGTACCAGCAAAAGTGTGTGATGATCAGCTGTGATAGACTTAGCTCTTCTCAGCAGTACAATGATTCAAGACAATTCCAAAGGACTCGTGATGAAAAATGCTCTCTACATTCAGAAAAAGAACTGTGGGATCTGAATGCAGATTGAACCATACTATTTTTACTTTTTGTATTATTTTTTCTCTTTTGCTCTGATTCTTTTTTTCACAAACTGACTAATGTGGAAATATGTGATTGTACATCTTTAACTTATATCAGATTGCTTACCACCTTGGGGTGGGGGAGGAAGAGAGAAAAATTTGGAACTCAAAATCTTATAAAAATGAATGTTGGAAACTATCTTTACATGGAACTGGAAAAATACTATTAAGATTAATTTTTTTAATTTTAAAAATAGAAAGCAGTCTAAGACTGGCAAACAAGGGCACTGAGGGAAGATAGTGGAAGATAAGTCTTAATAGAGAGGGGGCCTTTGAAGCATGCTTTCCTGGGCTTACATGATACTTCTTTCTCCTGATTCTCCTACTCCCTCTACTTCTCATCATTTTACTTTGGGAGTCGTCATCCATATCCCATCCCTTAACTGTGGGTATATCCAAAGGTTCTGTCCTAGTTCCTCCTATCTGTTTTCTTTCTTGACTATATCAGCTCTTCTCCTAGGTTCAGTTATAATCTTTTCTCATAGATTGATTTGTTACGAACTACCATTTAGACATTTCAGACTGACTGTCCCATAGCCATTTCAAACTTAGGTCAGAAAGGGAATTAATTGCCTTTCTTTACAAACCCACCCCTCTTCCAAGCTTGCCTTTTTCTGTCAGCATCACCACTATCCTTCCACTATCTCAAAACCTTCATCTTTGACTCCTTACTCTTACCCTTCATATTCATTCAATTGCCATGCCTTGTCTCTTCTTCTTGCATAAGTTTTTACATTTGCTTCCTTCTTTCCACCGTGTCAGGCAGGGCAGTTTGGGAGTTTGTACAAAATGGTTATAGCATCACTTTTTTGTTGTAAGAAAGAGCTAGGAACAATGTGGTTGTCCATCAGTTAGGGAATTGCCAAATAAACTAGGGTTTTAGAATATATTGAAATATTATTGAAACTTTAATGCTAGAAGGTTCATATTCAGAGAAACCTGGGAGGATTTATGTGAACTGATGCAAAGTAAAGTGAGCAGAACCAGAAAACGTAATACAGTGATTACAGCATTGTAAAGAAAACTTTGAAAGACTTAAGAGCTATAATTAAACAATGACCAGTTACAGCTTAAGAACCCCTAAGTCATGGTGCCGACGAACAACAAAGAGGTGTTGGTCTAATGATGTAGAATGAAACTTAGTTTTCAGGAAGTCAATGGGTTTTGTGTTTTGTTTTGTACTATTTCCCTTCCCAGAGAGTCACAGTTTTATTTACAATCCCCCCACACACTTTCTGTTCTTTGTGTATCAAAATATTTATGCTTGATATTTAACTTCATATAAAAAAACAAAATGTAAAGTCTAAGACACAGAAGTACATCCTTCTTCCTCCTTCTCCCCACTCTCATTATGTAGAGAAACTTTCTGGTTCACAGTTTTACAAGTCACAGTCTCTGATGTTCATGGTGTTGCAACAATCTCTCTTCCTCGCCTAATAAAAAAGATTGGTTGAGTATGTAGAAGTAGGTTTATCTGTCAGTCATCCTTGTGTCTGCATAAAAGACCCTAACCTTTCTTAGAAGTAGGTTCTAATTGAGGCTTTTTCTCTCCAGGTACAGAACACTGTTTTTGGATTCTGCTATTTCCAGGGATTTTAGAAGGCATCCCCATCGAATGGGGAAGGAATCCCATAAAAGAGATTTAGGTAAGTCTATTTCAACCCTAGTCCCATTAATTCTTGGGCCTTTAGGGGAGAGAAGCCAAAGAAACTTAACCATGTGGTTCCTGCAGCCTCAGAGGGATGTTGTCATCCTTAAATTTTGATACCCCAGCAGATTTTAGGAATTACAGTCTTGGAATGGGAATATTATTCATGCCACTGATAAAGGATTTTAAAACTTCCTTAGTGATATTAAAATAAAACAAAACAGACTGCATTCTACTCTTTTACCTAGAAAAGAATGGTAGATACTCCATGTTGTGAAAGCAGAAATTAGAGTTTTCTAATTCAGCTTGTTTCTACAGAAACTAACCTTGCATGGCTCTCTCTATTTTCTGTTGGTTTTTTAGACTGTAAATATCATTTTCCTGAAGCTTATAACTATGTCCTGAATAGCCATTCAGATTCCTTACTAACAGTGACAGAGGCAGCTGGTCATTAAATCGTATATTTATAGTTGAAAGAGATCTTAGTAAAAGTAATGTTTTAAAAAGTAAAGTTAGGGGGCAGACACTTGACACATACTAGCTGTGTGACCCTGGGCAAGTCACTTAACCCTCATTGCCCCGCCCCCACCCCCCTAAAAAAAGTCATGTTGTACAACCTCCTCATTTGTAACACAAGAAGACTGATCCCTAGAGAGGTTAATGACTTACTTACCTGAGGTCATGCAGGATGTAAGTAGAAACTCTGGGTATCCAAATCTTACTCCAAAGCTAGTATTCTCTCACCATACTATGTTGTCCCAGAGTTCCATAATCCATGATTTATTTTCCTTGCAATTAAAAAAAAATCTAGGGGAAGCTAGGTGGTGCAGTAGATAGAGCACCGGCCCTGGATTCAGGAGGACCTGAGTTCAAATTTGACCTCAGACACTTGACACTTACTAGCTGTGTGACCCTGGGCAAGTCACTTAACCCCAATTGCCTCACTTAAAAAAAATTTTTTTTAATCTAAATTTAATTTTTAACAATTTTTTTCCTCCTTTCCTACCTTTCTCATTGAAAAAAGGGGGGGAAGAAATTTAAAAGAAAGCCCTTGTAACAAATATACAGTCGAGCAAATTCTGCATTGGCTGCATCAAAAACATACACATAAACATATGATTTGTTCTTTTAAAAAGCTACTTGTCTTTGACTTTTTATTTGTTTTGGGCATCCTATCACTGGCTCCTTTAATTAGTTACTACTGCATTTCCAATTGGCTGACAGAATAATATCTCTCAAGACATTCATATTTCATTTCAGAATGAAGTTCTGAAATCATCTATATAATCCATTCATTTTGGTCACTTTTTGGCAACTCTTTATTAATGGTAGGACTTTGAGGATATTCGAAGTCTCACCCCCTCCCCCACCTCTTTCCACTGGCTGCCTACTCAATCTGTCTGTTATTGAGTAAGTTAACCTGCTGTCTCAGCAGAAAACTACTAGCCAAAATTCAAAAGAATTTTTTAAAAATCATCACTGGTTCCCTGCCTTCATGATGTTGGTTTTACATTCCTCTCCATTCCCCAGGCCGGATGACCATAACCTAGACTATCCACTATGCTTTCTCCAAGAAATTCCCTTTTCCATCCCTTAGACATGAACATGAGATCTTCCCTCCTCTGGCTATCCAAAGTCAAAAGCCTGGATTTACATCTCAAACAGTGATGCCTCTGTCCCAAGAGGACTTGTTTGTTAAAGCTCCTGATTAAGTAAGTCAGCCCTAATATCTTTAGAACATGGAATTTATTAGGTGCTGATATTGTTCTGAGTACTACTCTTCTCATGATCCCAATAATCAAAAGCAATCCAAGACCCTGTGACGTAAGTAAATCTTTCTTTTAATCCCATCTCTGTAAATCAGATAAAGGGAAATGTTATTAAAGCCTAAATGCGTCATAAAAATGAAGAGCATTGGTATTGGAGGCTCTCTCTCTCTTTGTCATAACAAAAATCCCTGACCCCACGTTTTCTTTGCTATACCATGAAAACAACAGCAACAACAATAACCTTTCTGTGTTTAAAGTAGGCTCTATAATGCTGAAGGCATATATCAAAGAATAGAATCTATTTCCGGAACTGCTTAAGGAGGGCATTGAAATTGTTTGCCTATTAGTATGTTTAGTTTAGCTTCTGAATCTTCAGGGAAATAGAATAAAACAGAAAAATAAAGTGGTGAATGGTCTTCATTCACGGCTGGTTGTGAACTATGATATTTTACAAACAAGTTGGTAAAACTGGAAACAATCCTATGCAATTCTGACACATTTATGACTGTATGATAAGATTATACCATCAGCAATATAGCCTTATTTAAATAAATCACTACATCCCTTTATCTGTTTAGTAACAAGGTGTTTTAAAATTATTGATCCTTGCAAAGCCTGGAGTTCAGTTCACTTTATTCTTAGCCAGTAATACTTCAGCTAAATTTCCAGGTGGGTACATTGAACCCACAGGTTTGCTTGTATTCTGCTGACCACTAGATGATTTATGTAAGAATTTGAAGGGACTTTGGAGGTCATTTTGTTCATTCCCTTCCTTTTACACATTAGCATAGGATTGAAGTGATTTGACACAGTTAGATGGTATCCCCATTAAATTGGGAAATAATCCTTTATTTCAACCCTAATCCTTATGACCCTTAGAGAGAAGCCAGAAAAAACTCCTATGTCTTTCCTGAAGCCATGAGAACTATTGTTATCATCACTGTATGTTGGTAGCCCAAAATATTTCTGAAAGTACCTTAAGAGAATGGGGACATTCATGCCACTGAGGGAATCTAATTCCTCTCTCAAGAAGATCTAGGCAGCTAGGCGGCGCAGTGGATACAGCATCAGAGCCTGGAGTCTGAAAAATCTGAGTTCAAATGCAGCTTCAGACACTTCCTATCTGTGTGACCCTGGGCAAGTCACTTAACTCTGTTCGTTTCAGTCTCCCCATCTATAAAATGACCTGGAGAAAAAAAATTGCAAACCTTTCCAGTATCTTTGCTGAGAAAACCTCAAATGGAGTCATGAAGGGTCAGATACAATTGAAAGACCGAACAACGACCTGACATATATTTAAATTTGGAACCTTGGATTTCTCATCTGTAATATGGGGATAATAGTAACCCCTTCCTAACTGTATTATTGTAAAGATCAAATGAGATAACATATAGTAAAGTATTTGCAAACCTTAAAAAAATACATAAATTCCAGTTATTCTTTTCATTACTAGTAGTATTGCATTCCCACTGCCAATCCTCTTAGATGAGGCCCTCATCATTCCTTTCCTGGAACATTATAATAATCTCCCAACTGATGATCTCCTGTTTCCATGTTCTTCACTTCTCATCCCTGTCTTAATACCACTGCTAAAATAATGTTTGCATTATGTACATCTGACCATGTCAGTCTCCTGCTTTAAAAGCGCCAGTTATTCCCCATTGCCTAACAAATAAAATATAGACCATTTGGTCTGGTATTCAAGGCTGTCCACAGTCTGCATTTCATATATCTTTCCAGCCTTATTTCATACTACACCTCATTATGTAGTCTGGATGACTTCCCAAGCATAATCTTGCCAGATCCTCCCTCTATGCATTTAGGGATTCATGTTATGATGCCTGGAGCCTAGTCCCTTCTTGTTTCCATCTCTTAGAATCCTTCAGTGCCCATCTCAAGTACACCTTCCTCCATGAAGCCTTCTGTCAGCCTTCCTCCACCTTTTCCCCCCTTTTCTAGATAGAAATTATCCTCATCTCATTGGATCTCATTAGCCACTCTGACTTCTCTCCTGTGTACTAATAAAAACTCTAGCATTGAAGACACCTGTGTGCAGTTTGTTCTCTAGGGCAACTACTGCCCACATTGTTCTGGGTACCATGTAGATCATATAGACGACAGAGTCCTTGCCCTCTGAAGTCCCCTGGCTCTTAAGCAAAGCCATCAGCTGTGTCCATACCATGTTGGTAGATGGACATTGAGATGTGGGATTGATACTAGTGGGGCTAGGCTGAGTCCTGGGGTTGGAAATATTTTCTGTGACCTCCATAGAGGGCACAGCCCCTCTGCCTTCTAGCCATGAATTTCCTTCCTGAGGTAGAGAAGAGCAAATAAATAATAAAATGAGAGCCTGAGCAGATCTGGGGCAAGGGTGGGAATTGAGTGCCTCCCAGTAACTGACAAGGGGAAAAGGCTCCCCTTCTATGCTGTTGTGTTGGGGTTTTTTTAGTGGGGGACTAAGGGGTAATGAAAGCAATACCAAAATAAAGGAAGAGGGGAAAGAGCACCAATGAATCATTAAAAAAAATAGAAGGAAGACAGCAGAAGGAAGCTCAAAAGGAGATACGGAGGGGATTAGAACAGCAGTGGTAGGGGGAATTGAATGAACCACACTGACTCTATCTTGTGACTCAATTCTGGAGCTAGCTCAGTTCCTTTTCTGTTCTCTTCAGCTATGGGTCTGGTCCAGTTTCTGTCTCATGAGAAAACTTTATTCAATTATGGGGATTGTCAGATTGTTTTTTTGCTTTTTTTAAACCTAGTCCTGCATGGCTAGGAAGCTGGACCACCTCTACCTGCTGCTTAGAAAGCCTTGACTAAGGACCATGGTTATGCTGACAGGAAGATTGATGCAAGGAGTTTTCTCACAGTTATATATATCAAGTAATCCATATGTCTTATCTGAAAACTGGCCCTGTTCTGGTCAATCACTTACTGTTTCCATGTTCCTTTGAATGTTTACACTTGCAGGGAGTGAGACACCTCTTTTTTGATTTCAGGAAATTGGACTTATTTGCTCTTCCCCTCCCAAATTGAAAAGGCCTTAATCTTTCGCCTAATTAGAAATCAAATTACCTAATTTTGTATCCTGGTTATTTGTAATTAATTGGTCTTATTTGAATAATTGTTTTTAATGCATAAAAATGTGTCTCCCCCTATATTTGGGGACCAGTGCCAAAGATGAGAAAGGCCTGGTCCCGATTTGTTAAGGAATTGGCATGTATCACTTAATAAATCAATATGCTCGGAACCTCAAACCTTTATTTCCTTGGGCTTTTCATCTTTCACCCTCCACATACACTATGTCAAATTTGAATTAAAAGAAACCCCACAAGATTTACATAGTAGATAAAAATAAATTGTCAATGACAAAAGCTCCCCATTTTATACATAGTTCTTTTTTGTTTTTCTTTGTATATTGAAATATTCATGTTTTCTGGTATTTATTAAATTCATAATAAAAAAGAAATGTTTTTAAAATTAAAAATTAAAGGTCAAGGGGTGAATGGACTACAAATTCAATATGAGGCAATAGTATGACCTAACAACCACATGACTATAAGGCAGCATTACGGAGGGACAAGGAGGTGATAGCCCTGCTGCACCCTTCCTGGGTGAGAATACTACTTCTGGATGCCATGTCTTAAAAAGGAAGGGAACTCTAATACGTAGTTAAGAGCCCCAAGTTCATGCTCTATGAGGATTCATGGATGGAATTAATTGGAAATATTTAGTATGGACAGGAGAAGATTTAGGAGGGACAAAATAGCAGTCTTCAAGTACTTGAAAGGATGGCTTGTGGGAATGAGATTAGACACATTTTGCTTGGTGGGAGAGGACAGAACTAAGAGGGAAATTAAGGGTTTGTAGAAAATCTTTACTCTGATGGTTTGGAGAACAAGCTGTGACAGGTTCTCTGACACACAAGAAAATATGGTCCCAGCAGCCGACTCTGTCTACTTGCTGACAGTCAGTCTACCTAAGAGAGTCTCAACACCAATGCAGTTTGGCCACTTGGTGATTGATGTCTTGGTTTTGGCAACCTACGAAATGAGGAAAATACCAAATAGGCCTCTCTCATTGTCCTCTTTCATTCTGCAGTGATATAAGTTTTTTAAAATGGGGCAGAAGTGTCAAATCATACTTTTTAAAAACTTTCTGTAAATATTAACAATTGTTGACATTGAAAGTTTAAAATCCTCATCTATTTATGAATGAAAGGTCAAATGACTAGAGGAACTGGATAATATTGACATTCTTAATGTAAATAAAACCAGTGGGAAAATATAAAGGGTATGTATGATCATTCCATTTACATATAGAAATAGATGATCGAGAGAAAAAAAATTGGTCAATAAATAGAGTGAGGGATAGGTGTTGGTCTGTACATTGAGTTTCAGTGGTATCCAGACTGTGTCAAGAGAATGAAAGGTGGGACCTCTGCTTAGTGGACCCTCTGTGAAGGATTTACAGGCGAACAATGACGAGTCACATAAAATGGGCAGGTAAGAGCTTGTTGCAGACTAGATTGTTGGATGAATATCAAACTACCAAAATTCAGAGATCTATTGGAGCATTAAAAGCTGGGATAAACAAAAGGTAGAATTATCCCAAAACACAGTTGGCTGCCTCAGGAAATGAAGGATTTCTCCTTGTTCTGAGGTCCTCAAATGAAGGCTAGATAACCACTTACCATGTATTTTGTAGGAAAGGATTCTTCAGGTTCTAAATAAAGTCACAATTAAGAAAAATGGCGATATAAAGCTTCTGTTGTATAATCAAGCCTCTAAATGCAATTGTATTAGTAATTGCAGTGAGGCTGGCTTCAAAATTTAAGAAAGGTGTCTTTGTGCTGGAATCAATACTTCAGGATACTTAAGGAAAGGGTAGGCTATATAAATTCCTGTAAATTTGCAGACGAAAGGAGTGACTTGAAACCCACTGAGATAGCCAATGGAATTTTACTGGGAAAACTATAAAATGAAGTAAGAAAGTGCTGATTGGTACTTTAAAGAGGACAGCAAAAAATGATAAAAAAAACTAAGGTAGTGTTTTTGAAACATGGAAATAAAATATAATTACATGTGATTAACAGCCGTATCTTTCTTTTGAACCAGTGTGAACCTGAATAATCACGCCTTTGAAAGATTTAAAGATCTGAAAACCTAATTAAATTAAGTTTATAGTGGGCAACAGTAAGACTGCATAGAATTAAAGGAGAGGCATATTAGTTAAATATCCTGGCCCTTCTTTCATACTAGATTTCCTTGGAGTCCATTGACTAACATAAATGCCATCATCTTCTCACCTGTTAGGGGCCAGAAGGAGAGGCAATTAAAAATAAAACAGTTTATGTTAAGTACATATATACATATATATGTTTTTGTATACTCATGTATTATCATTCTTATTCAATATTGGCCCTCAGGTATGACAGATATTCTGTAACATGGTGGACAAGAGATGTCTTTTTCCCCTGGGGTCTGAACAGTTTAATTCTAAATAATATGAAATATCCAGTTACACTTGGGTTGTCCCAGGCAATTTATTTTAATAGTTAACTCTGACCAGCTGATATTTAACCTTAGCATATTTTTAAAATATTGAATATAACACATTCTGTGCTTAGGGAAAAATAATGACCACACCTGATATTTCAAAGGATGCAATGATTACTGAGCTTGAAGATGTAAGGGTTGGTTTTGTTTTTTTTAAAGATCCCCCAGGTTCATTAAGCCCTGTACGGGCCAAATTTAATATGGGATCTCTTCCACACTGCCCCCTCCCCAATCTTTTCTCCCAGACTGAGATTAAAAAGGCCTCTTTTCAGATAAACAAAAATAACAGGGTTTATTGATGGGAATAAATTTAGAAATAGGGACAAAGACAAGCAGGAAATACGATCTGTCAACTTGCCCACCAGACTTAGCTGTTTCGTGTTCAACTCTCTCTATCCCCCTGTGCTGCGGCGTTTAACTCTCTCGCCTGCCGCAAGGAATGCTTCACTCTCTCTCCCTCTCTCATCTCTTTGTCTCCTTGTCTCTGCTCTCTACTCTCTTCTCTACTCCCCAGAATAAAAAACCCTTCTCTCACAGGAAACCCGGGCCAACCACCCACACACCCCAAGCTAATTCGCTGGCACCCCTAAGGACCATGTCCAAAACTGGTGGGGCACAGGGTTTCCTTGCATACCCTGGCTTGGCTGGAGGGAGCCGGGGCGTGGGTTTTCCATGCATACTCCCGCTGGCCGGGGCGTGCCCCAAATCGTAATAATTCTTACAAAGATTAAATGAGATCGTATTTGTAAAGTGCTTCACAACAAGTCTGTTGCTTAATAAATACTTTATTTGTTGCCCACCTGTGGAATGAAGAAGATACCAAATGGACCTCATTCTTATTTCATCCCCTTTCATTCTTCAGTGATGAGTAAAAAAAATAATGGGGCAGAAGTGTCAAACCATACATTGTTTAGACTACCTTTAAAATATCAGTGACTGTTGACATTGAAAATATAAAATCCTAATCCTGTTATGATGAATCTCTTCTTCCATATGTATACTCTGCTTTTTTTCTTCCATTACTTAAAAAGTTAATGTCTTCTGTCCTTAAAAAAAATTGCAGCAAAATAATCCATTCTTTAAAAATGATTGGGTTGAAGTTTAAGAAAAAAACCACATCAATCAACAAAAAACAGAAAGAATGAACCAATCAAATATATTGAAATATAAAAGTAAAGAATCTAGTTAATATGAAGAGTAAAGAGAAAATGATGGGGGGGTATGGGTGGGGGTGGGAAGAAGAGGGAGCCTTAAAATATCAGGGTCATAATAACTCAGAAATTGTTTTTGATGTTTTTTTCTTCCATTTTTTCATGAATCACTAGGAACCTCCCCTCCAAGTAGACACTGTGCTGTTCATGTTGTTGGATCCTTGAAGGCTCACTTATAAAACGGTCCACACATGAAGTCACCATAAAGGTAATAAACATAACTAATACCATTTTGATCCTTATAAGACATTAATTTTAAAGATAATTTATTATAACAGAACTGTTGTCTTAACTCTTAAACTCCCTGAATAATTTTCTCACATGAGGTTTGTGGATTGTACCCCCTTCCTGAATCTGGTAGGGATTAAGTCATTATGATTTATACAGTCAATTCTCAGTGATGTTGAGAGGTGGTAACTAAGCCTTTCAGTTTAAGCCAAAAAAAGATAAAACCAAATGACACTGTACAGCATTTTGCTATGTAGAATGCTAGACTTGGCATTAGGAAGACAAAAGTTCAAATGCTGCCTCAAACATACTGGCTATATGATCTTGGGCAAGGCACTTGATCCCTGCCTCTTTTTCTTCATCTGTAGACTGGGAATAATAGTAGCACATACCTCTTTAAGGGTGTTGTGAGAATAAAATGAAATAATATTGTATAGTGTTTTGCAAACTGAAACTTTATGAATACTAGTTATTATTATGATTACTATATATTGGTTCTTAGTAGGCTTGCCAAAAATGTCAGTGATATTTTTGGTAACCCTATAATAAGATGATCTTATTCCACTATAAATTTGTTGCTGTTGTTTGCTTGTTTTTTAGTCATGTCTGACTCTTCATGACCCCATTTTGGGTTTTCTTGGAAAAGAGACTAGAGTGGTTTGCCATTTCCTTCTCTAGTTCATTTTACAGATGAGAAAACTGAGGCAAATGGGTTAAATGACTTGCCCAAGGCCCCACAGCTAGTAAGTGTCTGAGGTCAGATTTGAACTCAGGAAGATGAGTCTTTCTGAGTCCTGGCTCTGTACTCACTCCACTGCTCCACCTAGCTGCCCCCCTCCCACATAGATACATCACATTAATGTTGTGAATTGTCATTAATGCAAAAAGTTCTAGGTAAATTAATATTACATGGATGACTTTAATTTTGGCTAATCGTCTGCATTCTGAATTGCTACAAACACACACACATACACACATTTATTTATTTGATTGTTTATTTACTTATTTGTTTAAGAACTAAGTCCATAATGATTTATAAACAGATGCAAACTTAAAACATTTCTGTAAAACTCATAGATTACATTTGGCAGCATTTAGTGAGATATCTTAGTATTATTCCACGGTGAAAAATTAAATTCTTCTAATGTATTGAAAGAAGTAACAGGTCCCATTCTAGTTGTAAACACAAAAATATATAAATTTTTGTCAAGGTACATAGAACCTAAATGAAGTCTGGGAAAGCTGAAAAGAAATGAGGCAGAAAGCTGGGTCAGAATTTAATGTTTTTGGTGTAATTTAATATTACATGGACTCTTGTTTTCTGTTATTTTTCAGCTTGTTTTTAGCAGAATTTATAATTGTGAGCCAACCCTGAGAAATATTGCTAAATCAGAATAGTTTAATTTTGTTTGAAGTGTGTACATTCTTATTTACTGTGGTCTTAATACATATTCTTTGCAAAGTAAGGGAAGGAGATCACTAAGATTCTTTAAAGGTAGGAATTCTTGAGTCCAAAGCTATGATTCACTTTGGAAGTACCTTCATATTACTGTTGTGGTTAAGTCAGAAACTAATATTAATTTTGTTATTTGATCTTCCAAAATTAATTGAGGCAGATTCTTTTTACAGTAGAAGTGAAAATTCTCCAATTTCTTGTATTTAAAGATAGATTGAGGGGAGGGGAAAGTTAATTGACAATTTCCCCCTTTTTATACCCATTGCTTCCAGTATACATTCCTCTCTTGTTAAAAAAAAATTAAAGTTAATCAAAGCCAAGTGGTACCAAGATTGTGTATACAACATTTTGTACCATAATTCTCTGCCTGTTGAGTGAACTAGACCTGGAAAGGACCCCAAAGGCCATCTATCTGGTCCAACCCCTATAATTTTACAGATGAGGAAACTGAGGGCCAGGTATGTTAAGTGATTTGCCCAATATTACACCCATAGTAAGAATCAGAGGTGGGATCTGATATCTTTATCATCACATCTCTTGAACCGAACTTAGCCATTACAATTATGAGAGGAAATATTTTCATTTTACCATTTTAAAAGAACAACTACCATTACTTAAAACAACCAACATTTAAATTTAATAAAAAATATGCTTATATGTTGTGGATATTTTTTACTTACTAACAAATATAATTAATTATATACTGGAAACACGTTTTTTAAAAAACTTTTAATGAGGTGAATGGTATTGGGTTTGTTGTTTTGTTGTTTTGTGGCTGGACTTGTGATTTCATTGGTGTTGGGAGTTCCTGCTAAGGAAACTCTTTACCAATGCAGATTGGCAATGTTCTGTGGATATTAGAGTCTTAGACAGTTGCTTAGGACACTGACTCTCAAAGGCAGCCTGTGTCAAAGAAAGGACTTGAACCTGGTTCATCTTAACCCCCCCCCCCCCCCGCCTGTCTCATATCCACCAACCCATGCTGCCCATCACAGATTTTCCTAAGGACAAAATCCCAATAACTTTTAAAAAATTTTAGCAATTTTTTTTCTGACTTATGAGCTGGTACTTCAGGAATATTATATTAAATTATTATAAGTCCATACTTAATTCTCACTGCCTTTTGACTGTTAAATTTTCAACCTGAATTTCTAGAAATCTAGATATTTTCCCTTCAAAATGATCAAAATGGGGGGCAGCTAGGTGGTACAGTGGATAAAGCACTGGCCGTGAGTTCAGGAGGACCTGAGTTCAAATTTGAATTCAGACACTTGACACTTACTAGCTATGTGACCCTGGGCAAATCACTTAACCCTCATTGCCCCCCCACCAAAAAAATGGGAAAAAAATGTTTTTAAAATAAAATGCTCAAAATGCCAATGTTCATCACTTAAAATTTTTTTCAACATTGACATTTATGTATATTGTATATTATATTATATTTATATTTATTATTTACATTATATTTCTATAATTTATGTTATATTTATGTAAATATCACTTATTTCTATAAATTTTTTTATTACTCAAAATTTTTACTTTTTCTTAAGCTACTTCCAGACCAGTGAGGAAGATAGTAGGTAAATTTCACTTGTGTGATACTCTAACCTTTAATTTTCCCCAAAGGAGTAGTTGATACCTTTCCCTAGGCCATTTCCTTTGGATTCCATGTTCAAAATCATAGACAAATTACCTAAGGGCGTGGTAAGCACAGTAATATATTTACCTTGTAATTGGCATATTAGTTTTAGTAATTCACGGAACAATTTGTTACATTCCAACGCTTGTCCACAATTATGGGACTTGGTTATGTAGTACAAGTTGTCCCCCCAAAACCCACCTCCCCCCAAAAAACCTGAGACTTTTCTGTTAAAATAGTATGCCTTAATTACTTTCTACAAATCCATATGGCTTAAATGCTCATGTCCCATTGCTCCTTTCCAGATAAGGATGTAAGATTTTCCCCACACTTTCTGCTAGTGCTTGACCTTTCTCCTTTTCATTCTTCCCAACCTGACCTCTCCAAATGCTTTCAGACACCCGACACTGAGACATCCAATACCTTCTGATATGGACATATCTATAACCCCAACATCCTGCTACCTGCAAGAGCTAAGATAACCACTCTGAACTGACTGGTGCCCTATCATTTTACAGCTCCTCCTCCACTCTATCCCTACCAGCTAACATTTCATTAAACTGATAGCAATCTTTTTGCTCTTGCCCAAGAAAGAACCACCCTACTTTTAGGGTGGCATTTAGGATCGGAATTCTAGCCTAGCTACCACCAATGAATCAACCAACAGACAGCATTCTCTACTAAGATTAACACAGTATTTATAAAAGCCTAAAGAAATCACCGACTTGTTTTGAAAAAAATGTCATAATTTATTAATAATATTTAATATTTCCACAGGTAATTAAAATTATGTATAACAATATATAAATATCTTCCAGAAGGATAACATCTTTTAAAGACAGATTGATTACTAAATAGGAAGAAATATGTACAGAGTTTTTCATTCAACAAAATTTGTTGTGTCCATATCAGGAGAGTATGTTAGTATATGGGTTCTTGGCTGAGATGTATAAATTATATAAATTGGCTAATTATCTCATCTTCCTTGCTAGAACCATTTTCCTTGAAACAGGCAAGATATTTTTTTAATCCTTCATTTTTTGTCAGTATGGCAAGAAGTCAATTTTGCTACTTGTTAGCAGTCCTAATAAAAAGGCAGTGAGACAAATAAGTTAAAACGATTGGTTCAAATATATTTTGAGATAATAGGGATTTCTGTGACTTCTTCTGTCAATTCATTTGGTGATTATTGAGACCTGGTTGCATTTGAAATATTGAAGTTTAGGGTAAGAAATAGAAGATGCAAAATACCTAAAGACTTTATAGTGTCTTATAATTTTTTTAATGGGCATTTAAGAGAACTATAGTATATGATTGCATATCTCATGCAAATTATCTAAGTAAGTGTTAATTTGAGATTATCATCAGAATTGGCACTTAATTCCTTACTCACAGACCCTTGAAAATAAGCTTCCACTTACTAATGATTGGGGAGTATGTTAATATAGCATACAATATAATTCACTCTCACAGGGGAACAACCTGTAACTTAAATACTCTTTCAGGCCGAATTAAATGCCACAAATTAGTAAGTGAAATCTAATGACAGTGCCCATTAAAGTTACACTATCTAAAATTAGACTCTCATTTCAAAGTAAACCACAACAGAGTGGTGACACATAATTTCCTTCTACAATCTCAGATGTCAGTAGCTGATATTATTATCTGTATCAACATTCACATTTGAGTAAATTGTCTTGTGCCAAGAGTTAAAATCTATACGTGGAGATAGAAAAAAATATGCAGATGGTAGTAAATCCCATGACAAAGAATGATTCTGAACGAAAAAGATATTTCCATGACCCATAAAAAGAATACTTTGTTGATGTATTTATGACAAATTCTTCACAGTAAATTATTGTGTATAAGTGCTCTCTCTAGCCCATGAGTAGTCACTTTTTGTAATTAATTGATGGCAAGTTTTTTTGTACTGTACATGGGGATAAAAACTGATGTCTTTGTAATTCTTTTGTCTTGTCATGAAATAGCAATTGTCCTCCAATTTTCTTAACTCATACCCAACTTAAGTAACCCCACCACCTCTAAAGAAGACCCACTTAAACTTCCTTGCAACTGTTTTACCACTCAAAAAAAAAAGTTTCTTTTTCTGAATGTTGAAGCTGGAAAGAAGAGAAAGAGATGCTGATGTTTATTGCCTTTATTGAGATCTAATTCACTGCTGAAAAACTGCACCCTGGAAATGTAATTCCTAGCAGTATTATCCATGTTGGATAAGTTCCATAGTAATCATAATTTGAAGAATCTTTGGAGTTCATTGTAAAGAGATTTCATTTGTATTATCATTTGTGGGCTAAAGTTTCCATGGATAAAAATCAAAATTACAATATGGTTCCGGTCTGTTTGAACTTTTTTAATCCATTTGCTGGAACAAACAGTACCCACTCTTTTTCATTCACATTGTTTCATTATTCTTACTTTATACTTCCTCAAATACACATTCTTGGCAGGTTTGGAGTTTTATTTCAATTTTTTTATTGGTTTGGTTTGGTGTTAGGGGGAAAAAATTTATAATTTTCTTACCAGCCAGGAGAGAGAGATTCCTTCTCCACAGAATGAGCCCTTACAGAGTTAATTCTCCATTGGGGAAGCTGTTAGACTTCCAAAAAACGAGGGGAAAGTTTCAGGGAAATCAAGTGGAGTTATTCAGAGAACAACACAAGCTCGTTCTCCTCTTTTCTTCAAAGTCCATTCTAAGAAGGCACAAAGATACATGCTCTAAACTAGTTCAACAGGTTTGGAAGAGAATTATTCATATGCTCTTATCTTTACCTCACCACCTACCAAGGGGATGCTTGGAAACAATGCCCACACATCAAGCACTTGTAGGGATGGGCATCGATCTGTCCACACCATTTGTGTAAATAGGAAAAATTGGAGAAGAGGCGGGACACTGTTGCCGTATTCCCTACTCTCTGAATTTCCCAAACAACTTTTCAGTTAGCAGCCACCTGGGGCTGAGGTATGGGATGTGGTCAAGACACAGCACCAAGTTGTGGTTATTCACTGTAGGCCCAGCAGATGTTACTGGAGCCGCAGGATTTAGAAAAAAGAACATGGGAGTCCTTTCCCGCTTCTGATTTAGAGTGAAGCTGGAACCATAGAGGACTTGTAGCTTCTACAGCTAGTGTTTCATTATGTATTTTAAATATTTCCAGATTCTATGAACTAGGGAAAAGTTAAGTTGTGGAGCGATTTACTTTAATTATGAATCTTAAAACATGTGTATATGAGTACAGCAACACCACTGGCATAAATGCTAGTTTACTTCTTTCTGGCTGTGTTTATTTAGTATTTGGTGGGGAGAGACCTTTTCATTTCTGTGTGCTTGCCTTTTGTTTCAGTTAAGCCAAAAAATCAAGATGGGGCAAATCAACAGAAGTTACAGCATAGATCATGTCATATATTTTGAGCTAGAAGAGAGTTTGGAGGCCAGCTAGTCCAACCCCTACCTCATTTTGCAGATGGGAACACTGATGGTCATGGAAGTTAGGTGACTTGCCTAAGATCACACACATAATTAAGCATCTATTGGACTGGAGCCTGGGTACTCCATTGCTAAGGTCAGTCTGTTTTGTCAACAGCTTACCTTAGATTCAAGCTACAATTATGTCTTCTGACAAAGAAAACTTCCCACATTATAATTCTGATAGAGATCTTAGAGGTCATTTTTCACAATCCTAGATTCAGCATCATATGGATAATCAATCAATAATTATTTACTTATTAAGCACTAACCATGTGCCAGACATTGTGCTAAGTACTAGAGAGCAGACATATTAACATTGGTCCCTAGGGTCCTAGAAAGAAAAGAATTAATACACGACGGAAAGGAATTAGTTCACGACAAAAAGAAATCATGTCTTGAATTTAAGGAGTGGGGATATTAATTATAAGAATGATAAAAACAATAATAATTAGCTGTAGTGCCTACTATATGCCGGTCACTGCACTAAGCACTTTACAGTTATTGTCTCATTTAATCTTCATAATAACACTGGGAAATAGGTGCTATTTTTAGCTTCATTTTAAAGTTGTGAAAACTGAAGCAGCCAAGTCAAGTAACTTGCCATGGGTCACACATTCAGTAAGTGTCTGAGGTCAGATTTGAATTCAGGTCTTCCTGACTCTAGTCCCACCATTCTATCTACTGATAGAAAATTAGACATTTTATTAATGGGTGGTGGGTTTTTTTTGGGGGGGGGAGTGGTATAAGCACAATGTCCCTTTATGCTACTTAAATAGATTCCCATGGGCATAACAATGGGCAGTCTCTTTGAGCAGGCATTGTGGTAAAATGGAAGGAGCATTAGATTTCAAATTTTAAAACTGGATTTAACTACTTAATGCTCATGTGACTTTAGACAGGCCATTTCTACCCCACCCCCCCAAGCCTCAGTTTCCTCCTCTTTAAAACTGGATAACCTATTAAGGTACCATCTTCCTTGCAAGGCAGCTAGGTGGTACAGTGGATGGAATGCTGTGTCACTAGTGATGTAGACCTGCGTTCAGATATGACCTCAGATACTGTGTAATCCTGAGCAAGTTACTTAATCTCTGTTTGCCTCAGTTTCCCTGAGACTCACAGCACCCACTTTCCAAGGCTGTGGCGAGGATCAAATCATATTTTTAAGTGTCTGTCCCATAATAGATGCTATAGAAATGCATATCCCCTTCCGAACCAGCTTCTGATCCTCTGAATTCAGTCATATGAAAGGTTAGTAAACATTTTTGTGAGCCTTTCTGTTTTAGAGATACTTGGAATCTAGTTGTTAATGGGGGAGAAAGACTGGATCTCTGATCTTATTAGTATAGGTGATTAGAACCCCTTCTACTGTTACAGGTCAGCACCATCTATAAAACTTGAAATCTGATAGTTACCAAGAGAATTCAGATATTCAGTGAATTGCCCAGTTGCACAACTAGTATGTGTTCAAGGCAGTAAGACTTGAACTTAGGTTTGTAATTAATAATAATTGTTAAACATTAATTGTCCAAGCTAGAGCAAGGCAACTCTTGTTTAAACTAAACCAATAGGCTCTCTGTTGATTTCACCTCACAGCACATTTAAAAAGCAACAGTACCTTAATTTATCCTTTTTTGAAATATATCCAGAAGTAAAAAGCAAAAATTACCTAGGTGGTACAATGGATAGAGTGATATATCTCAAGTTAAGAAGACAAGTTCAAATTGCACCTCAGACACTTATTAGCCAATTGACCCTTGGCAAGTCACTAAACCTCTTTCTGCCTCACTTCCCTCAGTTCAATTCAGTAAAGACTTATGAAGCGCCTACTATGTGCCAGGCATTTTGTTAATTGCTGAGGATACCGAAAAAAGAGGTAAAAGAAAGTCCCTGTCCTCAAGGAGCTTACAATCTAATGTAAAATGGGGATAATAATAGCACCTACTTCCCAAAGGTGTTGTATTAAATGAAATTATGTTTGTAAAGTCCTTCAGAAACCTTAAAGTACTATATAAATTCTGGCTATCATCATCATCATTATTTATTATTATTATTATTATTATTATTATTATTATTGAGATTAGAGTGCAAGGATTTCAGAGTACTTTGAATATTTCATAGAGACCAAATAACTAAACGAAGCCAACCAAAATTTTGTAACCTTTTAATCATTGTGATTAATTTATATGAAAAAAGTCTTTAAAATATTGAATGATGAAAGAGCCAAAGGAAAAACTTAAATAGATCTGCCTCTTCTTGGAGACTATTTTTAAGCAGCATATTTTGTGGTCTCTTAGTGATGTTTTCCTTTTAACAGTTGGTTTTAAAACAAGATTTCCCAACATGTAGCTCATATCTGAAAAATTAGCGACAGGCTCTCTCATAAAGCTGTATAAATAGTAACTTACAGTTACATAGGGCTTTCAGGGTTGCAAGCCAGGGACTTACTACAAACCTTTCTTATTAGCTATTTACTACGCTTGCTGCCAACGGCCAAATGAAGATCAGGGAAGATCATTTATTATTAAGCTTTATAGTCTCCAAGTCTCATGTTTGAAAAACCTCATGAAACAGAATACCAGGCAGCAAAACTGTTCATTGCAAAGCAAAGCCTCTGGGGAGGAGTTAGGGAAAAGGCAGTGAGGAGATAGAATACGACTGGAGAAATTACCAGGGGGAAGGGATAAGGGGACATGGGAGAATAAGAGGAGCCCAGAGACTTTGGGGGGGGGTACTAGTAGAAAACTTGGAAGGATAGAGAAGGAACAGAAGAAATATAAGGGGAAGGCAGTTATGGGACTGTCTTTAGTTAGATTGTAACTTTCTTTTTAAAAAAAATACATTGGGGGTGGCTAGGTGGCACAATGGATGCCTGAAATCCTGGAGGCCTACTCATCATTTCTTCATCAGTGGTTATAAAAATGAAAGTAATCTTGTACCTTACAAAAAAAATCATGCCACAGGCTGTAGGTCTAGTTTCTTTAACTTACTCTGTGATATGATCTTTCACTGAGGTTGGCCAGTTAAATCATCCTCCAGTTATCAGGGGTTCCCTAGATGAAAAGCTGCCACTAACTTCTGCTTGATCCTTCTTAGATAGATGAGAAGAACCACAGCTTGACCAGATTAATCGCTCAAGAGATAGGGTCAACAAAATTTTTTACTCGTCCTGAAGTCAGGCAAATATAAACCAAAAAATAAAATTCAATAAAAAAACAAGAATTCAGCAAGTGTGAGGTTGGCATACACAATCAATTGGTCAGTAAACATTTATTAAATACATACTATGTGGCAAACACATAGTAGGAGATACTTGAGGCAGGGAGACCAAACCCCTCCCAAATATTATCTTATTTGATCTTCACAACAACTTTGTGAGACAGATACTTGTTATTATCCTCATTTTACATATGAAGAAACTGAGGCAGACATAGATTAAGTAAGTATCTGAGTCTGTATTTGATTTCTTTCCTGTAACAGTCTTAGTGACGGTCCTTAGAGCAGTCCCTTTCCCCTATAATTGACAGGTCTTCTCTTTTTTGCATAGTCAAGTAGCAGCATCTTTGTCTTTTCCCTTAGTGCCCATGTGAGATGAAGAGTGCAGGGTAGAGAAAATCATCTCTTAATTTCCCTGTTTCTCTTTTGTTGCTAACAACATAAACCCATTACTCCCAGAACTGCTTGTTTAAGGGAAAAGCCATATGTGATTTATGTTCTAATCTAGAACTATCATCCTAAGCATCTCTTCCATTTCTCACCCAAACTCCTAGGAAAAGTCTACATGTCCTTGTTGCTTCTGCTCCCTCATCAGCCTTCTGCTATCTGTCTTTAGGCCCCACCACTTGACAGAAAACGTTCATACTTTAACTTCCCAACAATCACATAATTGCCAGATCTAATGAGGTTATGTTTTTTTCTTCTCAAACCTCATCTGTCTCCATCCCTTCTCCATTTGACAGTGCTGACCACATACAGACAACCTCTCTTCTGAGTTTTGGTGACACTAATCTCCCCTGGTTATCCAACCACTCTTTGTTAGGTGTTCTATGCTGGATTGTCATCTGTACCATGACGTAGTCATGGGCTTTGTTCTGAGCCCTTCTCTCTCTCTCTCTCTCTCTCTGTGACCTCATTGACTCCCATGGGTTTAATTATCACCTCTGTGAAGATGACTCATAGGTCTTTATATCTAGCCTGTCTCTCTGCTGAGCTCCTGCCCCATATCACCAACTAATGATTGGACATTTTCACACTGGGCATCCTGGAAACATCAAATTGACCATGTTTAAAACAGGATTCATCATCATTTAACCAAAACCCAATCCTCTGACAGTTTCTTTTTTTCATTATTCTTCAGTGGACCAAAGAAAACAATAATTATAATAGCTAACATTTATATAGTTCTTTACAAATATTGTCTTATTTGATCTTTACAGCTAAGTACTATTTATTATCACCATTTTACATATGAATACACTGAGGGAAACAGATTAAGTGACGTTTCCAGGGTCGCACAGTTAGTATATGAACCTGGATTTGAATTCAGATCTTCCTGACTCTAAATCCACCTTTAATTTTATTTAAGACCAAAGATTTTTTTATTTTTTTAGTGAGGCAATTGGGGTTAAGTGACTTGCCCAGGGTCACACAGCTAGTAAGTGTTAAGCGTCTGAGGCCAGATTTGAACCCAGGTACTCCTGACTCCAGGGCCGGTGCTCTATCCACTGCACCACCTAGCTGCCCCAAGACCAAAGATTTAAAGAAACAGAAGGGGTCAAGTGCAAGCCATTCATTTTATAGATGAAGCTTGAGGCCCCGAGGAAACAAGTGTCACAAGTTACATATATAGTAACTGGAAGAGTCAGAATTTGAACCCACTGCCTCTGCCTTAAAATCTAGCTCCTTCAGGCTTCAGTCATTAATGCCTTAAGTGAAAAGGTGACAGAACAGATTTTTATTTTTGTTCTTGTAATAGATTAAAAGGCCTAGATACCATTATGATAAGTAGGCTAAAATGATTAATAGTTAAGAAAAGGCCAGAAGACAGTTGAATAGGCAATGCCTCCCCTCCAAACTATTTTTTCTATTCCTAACAAAACACAAATTCTAATTTTCTCATTTATAATAATCTCAAAAGTCATGGCAATAGAGGACGATAATGTCTTTAACATTTTCTACATTGTGCCGGCACTTCATTTTCAAAATATTTAACTTTTTTTTCCCCCAGCAATCACCTAAAAGTATCAAAACATTACTTTAGAGTTAGAAAGAAAAATGCCAAATTATATATTATTTTCCCAGCCAGAGGTGACTTTTTAGTGCTATCTATAGAGATTATAAGGTTTTAAAAGAAAAAATAAGTAGGGGCAGCTAGGTGGATAGAGCACTGGCCCTGGAGTCAGGAGGACCTGAGTTCAAATTCGGCCTCAGACACTTACCACTTACTAGCTGTGTGACCCTGGGAAAGTCACTTAACCCTAATTGCCTGGCCAAAAAAAAAAGTAAACAATTTTATTTATCTTTTAAGATATACTCACCCATTCCGACCCTATTTTGATTTTTGCGGACCTTTTTTTTAAACAAAGGAAAATTTGCTTCCCTCTTCTTACATAACTTATCTGTTTCATGTGCTATAGATTTTCTTTAACATGATTTCAATTTTATCAAAATTAGATTCTTAAACGGCATTTTTGAATGCATTTTTTGCCCTTTCTGTGGTCAGCAAAGTGCTCTAGATTAGTACTCTCCAAACACTTGGTGGGACAATGGAAATTCCAAAAACACTTATTACTGCTCCTGATAAAGAAGCGTACTATCTTTATTCTGACTCTAAACTTGTAAGTTTTTCTTGTCCTATGACCATCATCCATTTATCTGTAAACTGGGTTTGGTTTATGGTCCCCAGCTAGTAAGTAATGAGCTGAGAGCAGGTCATAACTAACACAAGGTAACATTTTCAAACTCCTTAGAATAGACAGTTGGGGGGGGGCAGCTAGGTGGCGCAGTGGAAAAAATACCAGCCCTGGATTCAGGAGGACCTGAGTTCAAATGTGGCCTCAGACACTTGACTCTTTTTGTTTTGTTTTGTTTTTTTAGTGAGGCAATTGGGGTTAAGTGACTTGCCTAGGGTCACACAGCTAGTAAGTTTTAAGTGTCTGAGGCCAGATTTGAACTCAGGTACTCCTGACTCCAGGGCCGGTGCTCTATCCACTGCGCCATCTAGCTGCCCCCAGACACTTGACTCTTACTAGCTGTGTGACCCTGGGCAAGTCACAACCCCCATTGCCCCGCAAAAAACAAACAAACAAAGAATAGACAGTTGGGAAAGGAGGAGACCAGGATGGAAAGAGCAGTATTATTTTTTTAACAAGACCCTTACCTTCTGCTCTTCTAAAATCCATGCCCTAAATTCCTATTTGTTGGTTTTGTGAGGATCTCTGCTACTAATTAAGTGTATAGGTCCTAACAGCTTTTGGACAGTGATGTATGCTCTTGGGAGGTAATTGTATTTGGATAATTTTTTTTCTGTCCAAATAATGCCCTAAAAATCAGTAAAATGTTTCACAGCGTTTCAGATAACCTAGATTAGAATAATTAAGTTGAATAAATTTACAAAGAGAACCTTTTTTTACTATTGTAACTGTTTTGGTCTATTGAATGGACAAGTCCTTTAGAAAAGATAATCTAACAGAAGTAGGATCTTCATGTAGCTAACACAAAGAGTATTTTTTCAATAGATTAAAGGAGTTTGAAAATATTGTACCTCACAGTATTTCATTATATACAGAAGAAAGGAAGATCTTTGTCATTATAGAGAGTGCATGAATATAGTAAAGTTTGAATCGTTTGTTAAAGGTATTATAAATATCATCCAATTTTGGTTAATTTCTTAGAAGAATCTCCAAAATTCCCTTCAATCCTGATGCAATTTTGAAAATTGCCACAACTCTGGATTTCAGCCCTAATTCTGGAGAAAACATTCTCCAAAACGAGTCTCAAAATAAACAAATTTAATATCAGGAATGAAGAATAAAGTTCCAGTGCTTTCACTGGATCAAAGATATAGAACTGGAAGAGATTTTCGAGATCGTCTGTCTAATCCAATCCCTTCCTTATGCATTTGAGAAAACAGAGGCCTGGAGATTTGAATCTAGGTCCTCTGGTGGGCAGTTAGGTGGCTCAGTGGATAGAGTACTGGGCCTGGAGTGAAGTTCTTCTTCTTGAGTTCAAATCCAGTTTCTGAAACTTACTAGCTCTGTTACCCTGGGCAAGTCATCTTAACTCAGTTTGCCTCAGTTTCCTTTTCTGTAAAATGAATTGAAGAAATAGAAAACTACTCTACTGTCTTTGCCAAGAAAAACACAAATGGCTCCATGAAGAGTTGGACACAACTGAAAATGACTGAACAACAACGAAACCTCTGGCTCCAAAGCAAGTATTTTTTCCACTGTACTTTGTAGTTCTTTACTTCACTGACACTTTTTGAAATCTAGAACAAATGTTTTAAAACGTGACCATCCCTTGAGAGAGCGCTGGCCCTAGAGTCAAGAGGAGCAGAGGAGGTCACACTTATTAGCTGTGTTACACTAAGTGGGTCACTTAACCCCAATTGCCTCAAAAAAAAAGTTACCATCCTTGGAATGCTCTCTTAGTCATTCCACATTTCCCTCTGTATTCCTTATGTTCATTTGATCTTGGCAGATTCTGTGAAGTTGATGAAGGATTTGTGGTGGAGGGTTGGTGAGCAAGTATCTCTCTTTTCTACTTGAGGAAACTGAAGAACGTATGACTTCTTGAACACCTTAGTGATTAGTTCATAGTAATGCAGAATACTCCGAACCAGATATCTTGGCTCTTAGCTCTTTTGCTAAACTTTATTCAGGAATAAGCCCCTCCTACTTCAATTCCTCATTGGTTTTACAGGAGGAATACCTTCATAATCATTATTCGGTGAACCTGAATTGTGGATTTTGGGAAAACACCTCACTCAATTGCCTTAGTTGCATCTGTAACATTTTGAATTAATCAAATACTTAGACTGTCAGGTAGGTCAGCCAGAAAACAAATTCTTCTTGAGGTATGTCAGAATGAAGTAGGTCAGAATAGAAGATGAGAATGATCAGAGCACCTAGGTGGCACAGTGGGAGCAGCTAGGTGGTGTAGTGGGGGCAGCTAGGTGGTGCAGTGCAGCAGCTAGGTGGCACAGTGGATAGGGCACCAGCCCTGGATTCAGGAGGGCCTGAGTTCAAATCTGGCCTCAGACCCTTGACACTTACTAGCTGTGTGACCCTGGGCAAGTCACTTAACCCCAATTGCCTCACCAAAAAATTTTTTTTAATCTATTAAGTTTTTACTATGCACCAAAGTCTGTGTTAAGTGCTGAGAATACAAATACAAGAAAGCCCTCAAGGATCCAGCATTATAATGGGGAAGATTGCAGTTCAAGGGGAATGGTATTGGAGAGTAGTACTCAAAAGTGTCAATGATGGTGAGTGGGGACCTTGAGAGAATTGATTGAAATACCCCCATCCAGTAACAGTGGCAAAGTTGATTCAGTCATGTTCTTTGGTAGTTCCAAAATTGGAAGGGGGAGGAAGAAGAGGTAAGGAAAAGGCAAGAGAGTCCAGAATTGAGTGAATCATGGCTGGGACCTTTTCTGAAGATGCAGTCAGCAAACAGGAGAGCAGAGTAATAGAAAGAGTATTGGATCTAGAGTCAAATGTAGCCTGAGTTCAAATGCCACTGCTTATACTTAGGATCATAAGGCTAGAGCTGAAGGGACCTCAGAAGCCATCCAGTTCAATCCCCTCATTGCGGAAATGAAGGCATAAGAACATTAAAGTGATTTGCTCAAGGTGAAACAGGAACTCAGTATTGATTGGGTCAAGATTTGGAAATTTGTAGAATGATGACTAAGGAAAGCTGAGTACTGCAGAATCGACACTTTCAAATTGTTGTGGTGCTGGAGAAGACTTTGGAGGGTCCCTTGGACAACAAGCAGATCAAATCAGTCAATACTTAAATAAATGAATTCAAGCTATTCACTGGAAGGTCACACACTGAAGCTGAAATGGAAATATGGTAGCCACACAATGAGAAGATGGGACTCAATGGCAAAGACCCTGACGCTGGGAAAGATTGAAGGCTAAAGGAAGAGGGGGTGGCAGAGGATGAGATGGATAGATGGAATCATGGAAATAGAGAACATGAGCTTGCACAAACGTTGGGAGACGGTGGAGGATAGAAGGGCCTGGTGTGCTGTGGTCCATGGGGTCAAGAAAAGTTGGACACAGCTGAAAAAACATAGAGATAATAATACCTACATCACTAGATTGCTGTGAGGTTCCGACGCAAGAACATCTGTAAAATGCTTTGCAGACTTTCAGGTGTCATGTGAAACAAAGGAAAACTCATATTCAAGAAACCTGGTAAGCACTGTTTTCAAGATGCATGTGTAGGATCTGTCAAGGAACTCAAGATTGTTTCATCGTTCATGTTGTTTATTACTGCTTTTTTTTTTTAAGCAACAGAGTTTCTAATGCTGTTTACTTTTGGAAAATTCTTTTTTTGCTAAAAATATATAAATGTTAATGAATTTCACATGCCTTAGTTATATTTTAAATCTCCACTTAAAGCCATAATCATAATAAAGAAAATATTGTCCCTCTTTATTTGATTACTGGGCATTGGAATTCATATTGGATTTTTTACCACTTTATCCTTTTGAACGATTTATAAATTAACTAATAAGTTTTATTTTTAAAAAATGAATAGACGGGGTAGCTAGGTGGCGCAGTGGATAAAGCACCTGCCCTGGAGTCAGGAGTACCTGAGTTCAAATTCAGCCTCAGACACTTAACACTTACTAGCTGGGGCAGCTAGGTGGCGCAGTGGATAGAGCACCTGCCCTGGAGTCAGGAGTACCTGAGTTCAAATCCTGCCTCAGACACTTAACACTTACTAGCTGTGTGACCCTGGGCAAGTCACTTAACCCCAATTGCCTCACTAAAATAAAATGAATAGACTCCAAAAAAATCAAATTAAAGAGACCCCCCCTTTTCTGTATTATAGAAATTTACCAGTGCTTCAAAAACTAGTTCTATGGTCAACGGATCTTAGTAGGAAATATATTTTTGCCTGTGCAAAGAGATATATGATTTTAAAAAGTAAATACTATTGAATTTAACTGACAAATTTTAAACTGTAGTATTTTATCTGAAACTATAAGAAG
The DNA here is from genome assembly GCF_019393635.1 of Dromiciops gliroides. Lineage (NCBI taxonomy): Eukaryota > Metazoa > Chordata > Mammalia > Microbiotheria > Microbiotheriidae > Dromiciops > Dromiciops gliroides. The sequence continues at coordinate 227,971,002 of NC_057863.1, read as the reverse complement.
CAATGAATATTGTAATATGTGGGACAGCTAAAGTGGCACAGTGGATGGAGCTCTGGGCCTGGAGCCAGGAAGACCTTAATTTAAATCCAGCTTCAGACACTTACTAGCTGTGTGACCCCCAGGCAAGTCACTTCACCTCTATTTCCCTCAATCCTCTCATCTGTACAATAGGAATAATAATTTTCACTTACCTCCCAGGGTTGTTGTGAGGATTAAATGAAATAATTATAAAGCATTTAGCACAATGCCTTACACATAGTGAGGGATATGTAAATGGTAGCTGTTATTATTATTATTTTAAAGTTAATTAACTTTCCTCTTTATTTCTTATTTAGTGTTCCTTTGACAATACTTATTTCTAAAGAGAAACTTTAGACTTATAGTTAACCTGACTTAACCCATCTCTTCAGGTACCTTTGCGTTTGCAGCTTTGAACGATGGAAGGGATATCAGGGAAGTTGTTATTTTCTCTTTATGGAAAATTGCACCTCATATCAAGCTTAATTGAAGGCATCTTCAATCATATAGGTCAGAAAGGAAAATAAACATCCTACCACTAATTATGAAAGTCCCTTCCCCCTGGCTCAGTGGCAAATACGATTGATCAATACAGCAAAGATCTCCTTCACTTTTGAACTGACAAACCTGCACAACATCTTTTGAGCTCTCAGAACTCAAAGCTAAAAGCTGATGATATGAAGTAAACCAGTTGAAGAATGAAAAAGAAATAAATTAAGCAAATTAATGAATTCCAAGTGGAATATAGAGGGGGAGAAATGGTTAATGAGGTAGGATTTTTCAGCTATTGAAATTTGATATTTTTATCAGTATATAATGTTGTTTCTTATATTGCAACATTACTAATTGATCAGTCATCAAAAAGACATTTGCTGGGGCAGCTAGGTGGTGCAGTGGATAAAGCACCGGCCCTGGATTCAGGAGGACCTGACTTCAAATCCAGCCTCAGACGTTTGACACTTACTAGCTGTGTGACCCTGGGCAAGTCACTTAACCCTCATTGCCCCACCAAAAAACCAAAACATTTTCTTAGAACTATTTTTGGGGGGTGGGGGCAGGGCAATGAGGGTTAAGTGACTTGCCCAAGATCGCACAGCTAGTTTCAAGTGTATGATTCAGATTTGAACTCAGGTCCTCCTGAATCCAGGGCCCATGCTTTATCCACTGTGCCTCCTAGCTGCCCCCAGAACTATTTTTTAAGAAGTAGCAGTGTTGGATTACACTGATTGATTTATACACTCTTAATTGGGCAAGCAGTTGGTATTCGTGAGAAATCTGCCCTTGGCTTTTTTTTCATAGGTGAAACAAAGGTAAACTATATCCCAGTTGGGCAACATTATCCTGGATTCTCAATTGGTGGGGTTCAAATTAATGGTTCCATTATATTCCATAAATTATATGATAGATTTCAAGTTATTCATAATAAACAAGAACTACATCATTAGGAAGTAGCAGAATAATTTCATTGTAAATAGTATATTAATAATGATGACTAGCATTTACATATTGTGTTAAGGTTTGCAAAATACTTTACAAATATGATTTTACTAGATCCTCACAATATCTCTGAGAGGTAGGTGTTTTATTATCCCCATTTTACATATAGGGAAACTGAGGCAAACAAGTTAAATGACTTTGCTGGGGTCACATTGCTAATCAGTATCAGAGGGAGATTTTTAACTCCTATCTTTAGTTCCAGCACTTTATCCAAAATATTTTTAAATGCTAAAGAAAAAATAATTTACCATAAAGCATCTGTAATTCTTTTTCTTCCCTTTCATTACTTCTCCATAGTGTCTCTTTCTCTTGATAACAGCCTTTCCTTTTGCCTGTTCTATATTTCATTCAAACCCTGGTTAAAAAAACTCAGCTCCTCTATGTACCCTTTGATAATTACTTCCAAGCCTGTTCTGATAACTTTTCCTTTCTACATCCCCTAATTCCCTCAAAAATTGGAAATCTGGGGCAAAGGCAGATGTTTAATACTTGCATTTGTTTATCTTTCTCAGAGTAACAACATGTATTAAGACCTCATCTGACACATGTCAAAAATCCTGATAATTTAACTATATTATATACATTTGGGTTCTGGTTTTGGAACATGCAAATAATGAGTTTAAAAAAGGGATTTATGGTTGGCTGGGCTTTGTTGTGGGTAAAAGGACTGTGACTTTATTGTTGTCCTTCGTTCTTGAGGAGGACCATGACAAATGTCATGACTTACACTGAATTGGATTTGTGAGGGAGGGCTGTGCAGTCACTAACCTCACTTTCTTCTCCAGAGCCATCTGGGTCCAGGGGCAAGATATACACATCAGGATGACTGAAGATGACCTTGGATGTTTAAGGCCATTGGGGTTAAGTGCACAGCTAGTAAAGATCTAAGGCTAGATTAGAATTCATGTCTTCCTGACTTGAGGCCCAGATGGGTCTGCTGACCCACCTGTTCAAAGCTTTAAAACTATTTATTTAGTGGTGGATAGTGAGCTAACTGCAATGAGGAAGACCTTTGTTCAATTACAGCCTCTTGACACATAATACCTGTGTGACCCTGGCAGTCTCTTAACCTATCAATGCCTCAGCCAGCTCTTTCAGACTATAAGTTGCAAAGCAGGTATGATCTGCTTCGGCAGAGGGAATTTCCTCTCTGGGAAAGTCTTTTGCCAATGAAATCACAACTCCAGTCCAAAAACAAAAACAAAAAAGTTTATTGCATTAATGAGCTTATTGGGCACTACAGGTCTATTGTACTTATTTGCTTAGCACACTGTCCTCCTTTTAACAGACTTTAACTAGGGACAGCTAGGTGGCGCAGTGGATAGAGCACCGGCCCTGGAGTCAGGAGTACCTGAGTTCAAATCTGGCCTCAGACACTTAACACTTACTAGCTGTGTGACCCTGGGCAAGTCACTTAACCCCAATTGCCTCACTTAAAAAAACAACCACCACCACCACCAAAAAAAAAAAAAAACAACAAAAAAAAACCAGACTATAACTAGATGCCACAGTGGATATAGCACTTGGCTTGGAATCCAGAAGCACTCTTCATGAGTTCAAATCTGGCCTCAGATACTTACTAGATGTGCAGCCCTTGGCAAGTCACTTAACCCTGTTTGCCTCAGTTTCCTCATCTATAAAGTGAGTCAGAGAAGAAGAGGGTAAACCACTCCACTATTTTTGCCAAGAAAACCCCAATTGGGGTCATGAAGAGTCAGACATAACTAAAATGACTCAACAACCACTTTTTTTTCTTCTTTCAAAGAACTGAATTTTTATGTAGGATACCTAAACTGGGGGGGGGGGGGCGTTAAAGGGGAGTGGATGATCTAACCACGACAATGAAATTATTCATTTTCCTCTAAAATAGCACCAACTGTGGTGCCCAAAAGACAGTGGCAGAAATGATAAAAGGTGTACCAGGCCCTTTAAAAGAAATATCTCATCATCCATAGATCTCCAGGGACATCTGTTAGAGCTATGAAGGGCCTGCTGAGTGATGTGATAAGTGGGAAGAACTAGCGGCTGAGCTTTGCCTGCAGGAGCAGGTGTTACTCTAGGCAACAGGAGTTACTAATTACCAAAGGAGGTTTCAGTGAATGAGAGCCTACGTTGCCAGCCAAAAACACATTCAAATGGAATTAAAGCAACCAGCAGAATCCTGGAATTGTCTTCTTTGTAATAGATGGTTAAATATAATTTTGCTCCGGCACTGTCTGTGGAATTTAATTCTGGCAGATGAAATTTTTGAAAGGAAGAGAAACTTTGTTTTCCAACCTTAGAGTTGAATGTTGGTGAGGTTAAAATCATATGAATTTAATTCAGAAGCAATAGTTACAACCAAATTTCATCAAGAATTCTTTTTTTTTTAATCCAAAGAAAGCAGCAAACAAATGGTTTGGAGTTCAGGAGACAGAATGATTTACTGAATGTTTAATAGCATATTTTGATGTCGTATGTAGTTCTGGGACTTGATGCGGATTAAATATTGGTTTATGTTCATAGTCAATTATGATAATGTTTTGAAGTTCCAGCCCAACAATTTTGAATGTTCTTGCCATATTTCATGGAAAACCTTTGGTTCTAGTCACCAAAAGGATTAATATTTGGAATTTGCTTTCAGGTGCAGCCTTTTAGGAGTGTTTGCTGCAATTTTATTACTCACAGTTGGTTTTAAGTACCTGGTGTAGGTGTAACCAAAGTTATTTGTAAATTGAAAGTCATATAGATTTAATACCATATCTGAACAAACAATTTCACCCTGGGATCCTTATCTAAATCTTGAAAGGAAATTAATCTGCCTGATGAAAGCAAGAATCATCTGCCATGGACAAGAGTTTTCCCACCTTCTCAGGAGATCACAACACCTAAATGAGGACATAATGCGTCCTTTATGATAGCTTTAGACTTAGAATTTTGAAAAGTAGTAAGTATATAAAACTATTAATAATTAATAAAAATAATTAAGCATCCGTGGTTAATCTAAATCCCTTTTGTAAATGACTTTTCAAGAATATAGCTATCATGAATTAAGACATACCGACAGGTCTTGGGACTATATTACATATGAGTAAATCCAAAGTTTTAAAATATAACTTCTTCAAAGATAACTTTTGCTCAGATTCAGAGATTAAGATATAAAGAGAAAAAAGAAGGGAAGGGGCAAAGAAATATGGTATAGTGGACCTGTTATGTATTTATGTTTCTACACACCCTTCTTGTTGCATACTTAGGCGTGCTTATTACAGTAACAAAGCACAATATTTTTGCAAATCTGATTACTCTAGTTATGAAAAATGAAATTAATGCAATTTATTTGTGTGCCTTTTTCATCTTCCCTGTTAGGTTATAATTATGGCAACTCACATGTACATAGCATTTTGAAAAGGTTTACAAAATGTTTTTCTCATAACAGTCTCTTCCTTCCTTCCACCATGATCTCCAGCATACCTTCTAATTCTAAATCCTATAATCATGACCGTGCCTAAATCCCTAAAAGTGACTCAGTAGACAGAGCACTAGACTTGAAATCAGAAAGATCTGAGATGGAATACTAAGACACTTATTAAATATGTGACCCTAGACAAGTCATGTAACCTCAGACTCAAGTTTCCTCTGTAAAATAGAGATAATAATGAAGGATCAAATGAGACAAGATATGTAAAGTGTTTGCAAAACTTGAAGCACTATATAAATTTCAGCTATTATTATCGTTATTAAAAGGAAAGGAATTCCTCTTCCCCTTTCTCAGTAAACTTCGATGGCTCCCTATTTCCTTCTGCATCATAAAATTCTTTCTTTGGTTTCCTTACCTTTAATCTTACATTTTATTCCATGTATACTATGATCCAGTGATACCAACCATCTCGCTGACCCTTTATCTCCTGATTCCTTGTCCTTTCTTTTTTAATATATTTCATTTTCCCAAATTACATGTTAAAACTATTTTTTTTTAATTTGGGGTTCCAAATTCTATCCCTCCCTTCCTTCTCCCCTCCCCGAGACAATAAACAATTTGATATAGTTTATATATGTGCATTCATGTAAAATCTTTCTATATTAGTCATTTTGTACAAGAATGATATGTACAGGAAGGAAGGAAAGAAGGAAGGAAGGAAGAAGAAAGAAAGAAAGAAAGAAAGAAAGAAAGAAAGAAAGAAAGAAAGAAAGAAAGAAAGAAAGAAAGAAAGAAAGAAAGAAAGAAAGAAAGAAAGAAAGAAAGAAAGAAAGAAAGAAAGGAAGGAAGGAAGGAAGGAAGGAAGGAAGAAAGAAAGGAAGGAAGGAAGGAAGAAAGTGTTTAGCCTCTACAATTAATCAATTAAGGGAAAAGTCCTCATTTGTATTTATATTTGTTTAAAACCAGTTGTATTAACATATAATACAACAAGGTAATAATTAAATAGTAGGCAAATGCCACTTGAAGTGAATTCCCTTAAAACAGGGACTAATAACAATTCCAAGGAAGTGATGAACAGGGCCTTTATTTTGGAAAATGAAATAAATGATGAAATTAAGTTTAATTCATGTTGTTTAACAAATTTTAAATGATTTCAACTGTGATAACTCAGAGTGAGTGAGGAATGTATCAACTATTGATCATGTAATTTTGCTTGTAAAGTTAAATTGCATGGTACAGTGCAGCACAGCAACTTTCACGTAACTTTCACAGCAAGAACATAAAGAAGGTCATTTTTATAAAAACATTCTGGGGTTTCATCCTCAAAATTCTACTGAGCTCTGGTCTTTTTATCAGAAAAGCGGTGGAGTCTTCTATTTCTTTACAACTCCATTTCACCCCCACCCCCACCACACCCCCTTGTAGGATTCTATTCTTTTTTTTCTGAGTAAATTATTTCTCAAAGCCTATGTATTTTTTTTTTTTTTGCTTTCTGAAATATCATCCCACATTCTACATTCCTTTAGGGTAGTTGCTGCTGAGGTAATTCTGACTCCTTGGTACCTAATTCTTTCTTTCTGGGTACTTGCAGGTTAGTTGGATTATTGTTATTATTATTTTACCTAGAATCCCTAGATTTAGGATATACTATTTCTGGCAGTTTTTATTCTGTGGTTTGTCAGGAGGTAATCAGTGGATTCTTTCTATTTCCATTTTGTCTTCTGGTTCTATGAGATGTGAACAGTCTTTTTAAGATTATTTCTTCAGATATTATGTCTAGACTCCTTTTTTGCCCTGCCTAATAGTTTAATAATTCTTAAGTCATATTTTCTCACTTTGTTTTTCAAGTCAATTGTTTTTTGCTATGATGTATCTTACATTTTCTTCTATTTTCCCATTCTTTTTCAAAAAAAATTTGCAGGGCAATGAGGGTTAAGTGACTTGTCCAGGGTCACACAGCCAGTATGTGTCAAGTGTCTGAAGCCAGATTTGAACTCAGGTCCTCCTGAATCTAGGACTGGCACTTTGTCCATTGCGCCACCTGGGTGCCCCCATTCCCAATCTTTTGACTTTGTTTTAATATTTCTTACTTTCTCATGTAGTCATTAGCTCCTATTTGACCAATTCTTAATTTTCAGGAAGCTTATTTTTTGGGTAAGGCTTTATTTATTTATTTTTCTCTTGTCCCAAGCTATTAATTCTCTTTCCAAATCTTTCTTCCATAGCTTTCTCTTTTATCATTCCCCGCCTCTCCACCAATGCCCTTATTTGTTTTTTAAAATATTTTTAAACTCTTTTAAAAAATTCTTATTTATATCTTACAGGAATTATACTTGAACTTATGGTCAAACCATATTTTCTTTGATGTTTTGTTTGTAGATGTCTTGGAGTCATTTTCTCCTGGATTTGTGTCTTGAGGGTCCCTATCACTATAATAGTTTTTCGTGGTGGGATTCTATTTTTGTGTGTCTACTTCCTGACTTGAGACTTGATCTTAGTACTATGCTCTGCACAGCTCTGAGGGGTGTGTTTGACCTCAGTTTTTGTCCTCTTGGGTCTTTCTTTTGTCTTCGTTGGGTACTGAATGTTATTCTAGGATCTCAATGAGAGATCAGGAGAGACCTGCAAACTTTCAGGGCTTCCAAAGTGGTATGATACAGGGCATCTAATGGCTCATTTCCTGGTCTGAGCTCTGCAAATTCCTTGGGGGGGGGGGGCGGTATCTAAAAACATCTTGGCTCTGGTTGGAAGTTTCAGTAGACTCATGATGGACTTGGCCATTATCAGCTAGCTAGAAAGCTGTGCTGGTTCAAAGTGACAGCCTAGGACCTGTGACCATACTTCACTCTAGAGTCCACCTTGGGTCTGTTACAGGAGGCTGTGAAATGAGCAACAGAGCTACCAGTTGGGCACCTGTTCTACAGCCTGCATGAGGTTCTACAGCTCTGTATGGTTCTAGGACCTTTTCTTGTCCTGATGTACAACCTCAGTCATCTTTCACTCCTGTGTGGAGTTCTCTATGCTTCTGATCAGATTCAGTTTCTCACATCTACGGAAATAGAAAGTTCTCCCTATACCAACTGGCACTGAAAAGTGAATGACCATGAGATTTTTCTTAAATTTCCTGATTAGGACTTAGGTGCATTTTCTTGATCTTTATGGGGGAGATGTTTTAAAGAACATTGGTTGTATTTTTCCCCTTCTACTTGACCATCTTGGCATGATCTCCATTTTTGAATCCTTTGAAAATCAAATCATTTTCATTTGCCACAACTCTCACACAATCATAGACTGACTGATAGAGATAAAGAAGAGAAGTAAGGGGTTATGCTCTGAAGCTAAATCAAAAAGAATGTCTGAATGGGAATCTTCTAAGTGGTCCATTCATTAATAAGTAGTTTCATGTTATGATGACTTTTGCTTCTCTTAACAACCTAATATGGAGGCATTGTTGAATCAGCTGACAAAGAGCAAGCCTCAGAATCAAGAAGACACATGTTCAAGACTTTCCTCTCACTCATACTGACTACAGAACCCTGGGCAAGTCTTTCGAAGCCCTAAGTTTCCCCAAGCAATTCTCTGATAGTATAAGTTTTACAAGAGTTATGGATTTGCAGTGATAGAGGGAGTTTCCTTAACCAAGAGTCCCCTACAGCAAAGAAATCATTGATCAGTACCACAACAAAAGGAAATTTCTGTAAAGACTTGAATAATGATTATTCTAATAAGGAAGAATCCCTTTGTATTTAGACCTGTTTTCTCATTATTAACAGAATGTTATATTTAACTCTTTTTATGTCATCTACAGTAGCCAGCTCGCCTCACTATTCCTCATCTTTGTATTATTTTCCTATTTATCAGAAAAAAGTGGGTTTAGTCTGATATTTGCAGATGTAATTATAAAGTATGCAATATCAAATGGAATTTAAACAACATTAAATATTCAGTAATATTAAGTGCATTTTATATTATCCATGTCTTTGACTGATGGCCAGTTCCTGCTTGCCTGACACATTTCATTAATGTAAATAATAAGGAATTGACATGTGTAATAAAAGAGAAGTGAATAGAGTATGCAAACTATAGGCCAGAGCGTATAAATTTTATTCCCAATAATATTCTAGAATGTATTATTAAAGGGATGGTTAAAGAACATTTAGAAAAGGCAGAAGTGATCACAAAGAATCAACATGCCTTCAAGAGTATTTCATGGGAGATTAATTTTATTTCCTTTCCTAGATTGATTACTAGGCTAGTAAGGATCACTGGACTAATTTTATTTCCCTTCCTTAACTAACCACAAGACTGATATTAGGGAATGTCATACTTCTGGTTTACCTAGATTTTAGTTAAGCATTTCACTTTCTCATGATGTTCCTGTGGATAGAACCAAAGGATGTGGATTTGACAAAAGGTAAAGTTAGGCAGCTTCAGAACTAGTTTGAGGATGAAACCATGTTTCCTTAGAAGTCTGTAGAATATTTTTCAGAGATCTGAGCTTGCTCTCATACTGTTTTATTCTTTGATCAGTGATTTGGATAAAGGTATAGATCTCAGATTTATCAAAAGGGGAGGGAATCCTGACATGTTGGCTGACAGGGTCAGGATGTCCAAAGATCTGGACAGATTAGAACCTTGGACTGAATTTAATCAGATGAAATTAGGTTAAGAAAAATGTTGAGTTTTGTACATGGGTTCAAAAATGTCTACTTCTTAAATACAAATGGAGGAGGTGTATTTAGACAAGCATCCATCTGAAAAAGTCTTAAATTTCAGCATGCCATGATAAGTTCAGAAGGATTCAGCACCATGATGTGGTGGCCCAAAAAGTTACTGTAAACTCGAAATGCATTTAAGAAAAGTATCATCCAAGATTAGGAAGATGATATTCCTGGTCGGCTTTGCCCAGGCTGTACACATTTGGAGTGTTGTGTTCAGTTTGGGGCTCACCACTTTAAGAAGGGCATCAATGTTGAATACTGAAGGGCCTCATGCTCCTCCCACATGAAGCTTGTGTTAAAGGAATTGAGATTATTTATACTGGAGAAGAGAAAATTTAGGAGAATTAGGATAGGTTTATTTAAGCATTTGAAGCTCTGTCACATGGAAGGATTATGCTGGTTCATCTGAGTCCCAGAGGGGCAGACCTAGGATTAATGGGTGGAAGTTGTTGAGCGATTGACATAGATTTGATGTGAGGGGGGGAAAATTCTAATAATTAGAGATGGAATTTCTAATAAAGTGGAATAAACTGCTTGAGAAGGTTTCCCTTCACTGGAGAACTTCAAACAGATACTGGAGGACCATTTGCCTGTTATGCTTAGAGGAGATTCATTTTTCCCATGTGAACAAATTGAACTAGATGGCTTTCAGTGTCATTTAGCATTGAGATGTTGTCATTGTGCGTGCTTTTAGGAAAATGTTATCTCAGTTTTAGCATGTGTTCTAGAAGGGGGGGTGTAATAGATCTCCATGTTATAATTTATTTTGTACAATAAAAATACTAGCCAGAAAACTATTTCATGCCTAACACAATACCATCTGCATGCAGACATTTGAAAGTACTATTTTAATGGTCATTTTGGAGTTTAGTAATCTACAAAGCCCAGTGAAAACAATTTTTATTAGTTTGTTTTCAATCTTCATTGCTTATAAATTTTCTTTTTTGTGTGTGGTGGGGTTTATAGCTTACTAAGTTCTGTAATTATGAAATATTGACTTTACTTATTAACCATACATAAATCCTCAGTGTAGACCATATCTGGGCATATACAAGTAACATCCCAGAATGGGAGCTAAGGATAAGGTAGACACGTTCATGTCAGGCGCTAATAATTTTAATGTGTGTACCTACTCATGTCTTTCATATTCCTCCATAATTCCTAAAGTAAATACAATCAGAGGAGGTAGTGTACCAATTGCTGTTCTTTTTTTTCTCCTTTTTTTTTAACAGAGGGTGGATCACACTTCTTATAAACCTCATCATTTTGAGGTGGGGCTAAGATGAGCATAACCAGCGACGAAGTGAATTTTTTGGTATATCGTTATCTCCAGGAGTCAGGTAAATTATTCATCTTTCAGTCAGTAAGCAGCATTTATGAAGTCAACTGTATACAGAGCGTTCTGTTATAAATGATACTAGGTTAAAGCAAAGGATAAAATAAAAGGTATCCCTTTCCATGATGGGGCCTGGGTGTAGGATGCAGACCACGACAAGGGTCATAGATCCCTCATTCCAATACATTTTGGGCTGACTTTGATAAGAAGAGAAAGTACAAAGGACTGTATCCTGAATAAAGTATGTGTGTTGTTAAAGAATGGGGTGATGGTGAAGAAATTTATGAACTGATTCTACATTTATTAATCTCCTCACGACATCACCCTCCTGATGTCATTGGTCCTTTTCAAGAATGAAGGACAGTCAGCAACATTTTTAACAAACACTAGTTTGGGGGTGGAGGGAGGGAGTGAAGGAGATATCTCATTTTTCCACTGATTTCCTCATTGGACTAGTAGGGAGACTTTTATACCATGGCAGATAGTTGAATGGCAATCAGGAATACTTAGGTTTGAATCCCATTTCTGACACTAGTCATATAACAACTGGGCAAATTATTTCATCTCTCTAACCCTCAGTTTTCTCATTTGTGAAATGGGGATAACTGCCCTGCAGCACCTACCTCACAGTGTTTTTGTGGGGATCCAATGAGGATCAGTCCGTAAAGAACTTTGCAAAGTCTAAAGTACTGTGTAAAATATCAGTTATTATTATCATCTAGTTAATGATCCTTCCCCTACTTGTCCCAGAAGTAAGGGATTTTGCTGGTGTGGTTTAATTATTCCCCCCCAACTATATTTCAATAAGATTGTATATTTATTATGTGTAATTGGAAGCAAATAGACTCAATAATTTCTGCCATTGATCACTGAGCAGATTGGTTCAGTGTGGTAGAGAAAGTCAGACTCCTCCGATTTTAATTCTGGTCATGACATTAGCTATGTGACCTTGGACAAGTGTGGTTCTCACCTACAAAGTTAAGAGATTGGGGGCCAGCTAGGTGGTGCAGTGGATAGAGCACCGGCCCTGGAGTCAGGAGGACCTGAGTTCAAATGTGACCTCAGACACTTGACACTTACTAGCTGTGTGACCTTGGGCAAGTCACTTAACCCTCATTGTCCACCCCCCCCCCCAAAAAAAGAGAGAGAGAGAGATTGGACAAGGAGATTCTGAACTCCCTCCCAGCTCCAAAATGCTAATATCATGTCACAGTACTCCACTAACATGTGTATTACCAGTTTAGAATTCAGTCCAGTTTTTAAAAAGATTCAACCAATATTTGACTCTTTGTACAAAACCCTGTGCTAAGAAAATCACATTTCATAGGGAAATAATAAATAATAATAAATACCATTGTCTTATAATGAGGCCAAAGATACACATATATACACTGCAGATGTGTGTGTATATATATACACACATACACACATGCACAGAGATAAATAGATATATACATACATGCATACATATATTACTTCTTTCTGGACTTTGATAATTTTCCAGTAATTAGAGATGTGTTCCCTTCTTGAAAGTATTCAGCTCCTTTCAGTCACAGATATAAGATCACACTTAGCACAGTACAAAATGTTATAGGTGAAAGACTGGAACTGTTCTTGCCCTTGGCATTTGTGATACATCCGATGGGGGACAGAGAATGAAAGAGGTTTAGTTTCGTTTTCATTTTGATGGGACAAAGCACAGTAAATTATCTGGATCTAGAGAATGAAGAGGGAGCGTGGCTGTCACATTGTACCTAAAGAATAAGGTTCAGCAGCACACTTATGTGAGTAAACAAGGAATTCTTTTTCCTTCCTGTTTTGGAATAGTTAACTCCCCACCTTTTTGCATTTGTTTACATTTTTTACCATCTGGTTACAATGCTTTTGAAGACAGTTGTTGAGTATAGCTCATAAATGTGAATTTGGTGTTTAGAAATAACATATTGATTTTATTTTCTGATTTATAAGTAATTTAAAAAAGAAGCCATGTATTGAATTCATATTTATCAAGAGAGTCTCAGGCCTTCTACTTTTAACACTATATGCATTCTAATACTGACATTGAAGACCACACAGAATCTTTGAGCTGGTTTATTATTAAAAAGAGGAACTTTGGGGGCAGCTAGATGGCGCAGTGGATAGAGCACTGGCCCTGGAGTCAGGAGTACCTGAGTTCAAATCCGGCCTCAGACACTTGACACTTACTAGCTGTGTGACCCTAGGCAAGTCACCTAACCCCAATTGCCTCCCTAAAAAAAAAAAAAAAAGAGGAACTTTGTCCTATCTGGGTACTCATGTACAATGTAGGTAGGTTGTATGATATGTTGGTCTTAAATCCAGACAAAATATTCACTCATTCAACAAACATTTATTTAAAGTAACAAGCACATAATTTTCCTCCTTCCAATTAAGGTCTTATTTGCACTGGAAAATTATTTCTGCCCTTTTTCTTTATTATTATTCTTATTTTAGCAATAGGTTACCAAATTGATTCAAACCACTATGGCCTTTTCCTTTGAGAAACTGTTGTCCTCATGTTATACTTTTCAAAATGTATTTGAGGACATTTTGAGTCTTTAATATTTTAATTAAAATTTGCTGGAGAACCCTCAGTAAATATTAGACAAATTTGCTTGCAATCAAGTTGTAGAAATTTATGCAGTAATTGGGTGTGACAGGTAGTATGGTGCCAGCACATCTGTTTTAAGGAAGCCATTGCTTTTCTGAGCTGCCCTAACAGTGTTGTCAGCTGTTTTTCTTTTTAGAGTTTGTGTTTTTACCAAGGAACCTATCCTTGCTTGTGAAGTTCCATAAAAATGAAACCTATTTAGAACAAGAAAATTTGAATGTTTTAAATCACTGCTTTCATTTCCAAATTTGAGGGTTTAGTCCATGTCTGACTTTATCTTTAAACATTTAGTGAGAATTCATGCAATTAGTACATTCTAAAGTTAACCTCAAAAAACTAAGGAAAATAAATGTGTTTTCAAGGTAATTTTTAATAGACCATTACGATGTTTTAGTTTATTAACAAATTTTAAAAGATAACATTTAGCATCTGTTCTCAGTGTATTAAAAATTTTTAAGAGCCGAGTTATAGAATCGGGGAAAAAACCTGGAGTTTTTTCCAGTCCAATTTCCTCACTTTACAGATGAGGAAACTGAGACCTTCTGACAAAGAAGTTCAAGTTAATCACTTTTTCTACTAAACCATTAGGCCAATTATTACAGATTGTTAATCATACTGGACTTGGGTTAAGAGACTTAGGTTTAAATCACAACATTTATTATGTGTGACTTAGAGGAATTCATTTAAATTCTCTCAGCCTTGGTTGCTTTCAACTCCATAATAGGGAGAGCCTCCCCACCCCAGTTGTACTATATAGTTCACCCCATAAGTTGCCAATGTATTTATTAACAGGCAGGAAAGTGTTGAGGGCTGACCTTTATTTTAGGTTTTGGAAAAAATAAAGCCACTCCAAAAACAAAAGTAAGAAAGAAACTATATTTCACATTTGTACAGATTTTTAAAAAAAGTTAGAGAAACTGAACTTACGTAAATTAAACACACCTTTATTTTTAAATAAAGAACAAAACTGTGGGGTTTTCGTTTGTTTTCAAATAGCCATTATGTTGGGATAAGTACACAGAATTGTTCGAGTTGTTTACTTATTAGTTCTTAACTAGTCATATAAAACAGTGCCATCTTTAAAACATGCACTTATAGATCTGTGAAATTAGGAAAGAAAGACAAGAAAAGTTTCTTGTTTCTACTTCTTGCTTGTTTTTATGATTGTGTGTGTATTATGCATGTGTGTGCATGTACTTGTATGTTATCTCTCCTGATTGAAGGCAGACTCCTTGAGGTCAGGGATTAAAGTCTCATTTATTTTGATATCAACAATGTTGATATATTAATAAGCAATTAATAACTACATGTACATTTATTGAATTAAGGAGTTTTGGTTTTTCCGATTCTATTCTCTCCTCTTCAGAGGAAACATTTGCATAGTCTGGCTTATTCTATTTCTTTCTTTTTTTTTGTGGGGCAATGGGGGTTAAGTGACTTGCCCAGGGTCACAAAGCTAGTAAGTGTCAAGTGTCTGAGGCCAGATTTGAACTCAGGTACTCCTGAATCCAGGGCTGGTGCTTTATGCACTGTGCCACCTAGCTGCCCCTTGGCTTATTCTATTTCTGACATTTAGCCTAGCATGTAACATTTAAGTCTGAGGAAAACTTCTCTAATAAACTATGCAATTGGTATGTTCTCCCTCTTGGAATTGCTGTTTATTTGGGGTGGATAGGTGGCCCAGTGGCTAGAGGGTCAGGCAGGGAGTCAGGAGGGCCTGGGTTCAAATTTCTCAGGCACTTACTAGCTGTGTGACCCTGGGCAAGTCACCTAATCCTGTTTGCCTCAGTTGTTTCATCTATAAAATGAGCTGGAGAAGGAAATGGCAAACCACTGTAGTATTTTTGCCCAAACCGCCCCAAAAAAACCCAAATGGGGTCATGAAGAGTCAGACAAAATTGAAAAAAGACTGAACAGTAACTTATATGTACTTCATATTTTTGTACTTTGTCCATAATGAGTATCCCCAATAGAATATAAGCTTAAGGGCAAGAATTGTTCCATGTTTTTGTCTTTGTAAGTCTAGCAACTAGCACAGTATCTTGTATACAGTAGATGCTTAATAAATATGATTAATTGATTTGAAGAAGGCACTTTATAAATCTTAGTTACATGTGTGTGAATTATTCTTGGCAATAGCAATAATGTTTGTGCTGGGGTGTGTGTATATCACATATACAAATACACATATGTGTATAGCATATACATATTTATGTTATATACACATGCATATGTATTTGTATATGTGTCTATACATTTAAGTGTCCTTGAGATTATCTTCAAAGGTGAAATCTAAAATTGGTGAAAATTCGATGCCAATCAATAATTTGCAAAACTAATTTTGAAAAAAAAAAGATGTTAATTTTCTTTTCTTTCCATTTTGATCATCTTTCCCTTTAATCTTCATGTAGTGCTATTTTTTTTTTTTGGACTAAACTTGTTATTTTTTTGGTACAAGGCGCTAACAATGAGGAAATACAAATGACTCTGAAATTGACAATCTTAGAAAATTTCCTGAGACTTAGAATAAGTGATTTGCCCGGAATCACCCCAATAAGTGGAAGAGGTGGAATTTGAACATGGGGCTTCCTGATCATAAGGCCAGATTTCCATCTACTGTACCACATGGCCTCTTACATTTCATTGTATTTATATGACATGCTATTTTTATTAGGTAATTTCAGTAGATCTTTTAAAAAAAACTTATTTTTTCCCTCAATTACACATTAAACAATTTTTTAACATTTTAAAGTAATGAGGTTATTTCCAATAGACCGTTTCTGTTTTTAGTATCTCATTTTTAAAAATTCATGAAGCTAGGAAAAACTTGAGAATATCTTTCTAACTCATGGGGGGATCCATTAATATTCTTACAATATACAAGAAACAAAGCAAGCAAATTCTGAAATATCACCCACACTATAAAGTAATCAGTTTTTTCAAATTTTAGTCACTTTGATGAGATCATGGATTTATTCATTCAAAAGGTATTTATGAAAGGATGAAAATAAGTTTATATAACACAGATTATAGGTTTAGAGCTAAATGGGACCTTAAAGGTCATTAGCCCAACCATTTCTTTTTGATGAGAAAACTGAAGTATGGAAAGATTGTGACCTTCCCAAATTCACACAGAAGTAATGAATGAGAGAGCTAGAATCTGAACCCAGTTCTTGGACTCTAAATCCTCTATTTCTTCTTGGTTTAGCCCCTTAAGGAAAAGGGCTAATTTCACTTTTGTATTATCAGGGCTTAACACAGTATTTGGCACCTAGTAAACTCTTAATTAATGCTTTTTCATTCATCCTTTCACAACCTGTCATTTTTCATGAAAATATAAAATGACAAGATTAACATTATTTTGTTTATGGTGGAAATGAGTAATCAGTAGAATTGAGTATCTGTACAAAAAAAATCAAAATATGTAATCTGGTGAGGATAGGAAAAAGGTATGGTTTGCCATTTCGTTTGTCTTTAAAACCAAACATCAAAACATGGTTGTATAGCAGAAACAACACTAAATTAAGAAGCAAGAACTCTGTGCCCCCTTCTGCTTAGTAGGTAGATGATTCTCTGAAGCTGTGTCTTAAAAGGCATCTAGGTGGAACAATAGATCAAGTGCTCGACCAGAAGTCCAGAAGACCTGAGTTTAAATGTAGCCTCATTCTCTTAGCTAGCTGTGTGACCCTGGGTAAGTCAGTTCACTTCCATTTGCCTCGGTTTCTTCATCTGTAAAATGGGTATGATAATAATAGCACCTCCCTCCCAGGGTTGTTGTGAGGATCAGACAGGATAGTATTTGTAAAGCAGTTTACAAACTTTAAAGCACTATATAAATGTTAGCTATTACCTGTAAATTAAGATAAGCAATACCTTGGCTAAGATGCTCTTGATGGCCTCTCTGTGTCTAAAATTTTGGTTCTCTTCCACTTCACCTGCCTTTAAGACAATACTTCTGTGTTAAGTGTTGCTTATAGAAAGAAAGAAAGGGGGAAAAAATCAAAGATTAAAGGAAGGGTGGTTAGGAAGGTGTAATGGAGAGGATAAGTCAGAAAGAGTAAAGGAAAAGAAGCACCCAGACTGGAATCAGGATGAACTGAGTTCAAATCCAGCCTCAAAAATATAATAGCTGTGTGACCCTGGGCAAATCACTTAACTTCTTATTTGTAAAATGGAGATGATAATAGCACCTATGTCCCAGGGATATTGTGAGGATCAAAAGAGATAATAATTGTAAAGTCCTTACCACAGTGCTTGGCATATAGTGAATACTCTATATAAATGTCATTTATTTATCATCATCATCAGAAAGATACAAATAAGGAAGTCCCCCCAAAAGATTACAGGTTGGAGATTCATGAGGATCAGAGAAAGAAGGGAATGAGAAAAATACCAAGAGAAGCATGCAAAGGGGAAAGGGAAGGAAGGAAGATGAAGGTTTGAGGAAGATGAAGAAAGGGAGAGAGAAATATAGGAGAAAGAAAAAAGGACCAGAGAACAAGTTCAGAGTTGACTACTGTGGGGGGCAGCTAGGTGGCACAGTAGATGAAGAACTGGCCCTGGATTCAGGAGGACCTGAGTTCAAATCCAGCCTCAGAGACGACTCTTACTAGCTGTGTGACCCTGAGCAAGACACTCATTGCCCCACCCAAAAAAAATGGATATAGAGAGTTGACTACTGTGGCCACAGTTAAAAAAAAATTACATACCCACAAACACAAAATAGAATCATAAAATTTAAGTGCTAGAAGGAACCTTATAAGGCATCTAATTGAAGTTTTTGATTGAGTACCTCTAATAATAACATGACACCTGCAGGGAATTGAAGAAATATCTCCCCCAGAGACATGTTAGCAAGACAAAAATCCATGACTCCTGTTTCAGATTTAGGTGGGTTCTTTTTTGTTTGTTTGTTTGTTTTTGTTTTGTTTTGTTTTGTTTTGATCAAAAGACTAGAAAGGATCTCAGGAAGTTATTTATCCCATCCCTGTAACTCCAAGGCAGGACACAACTCAAATGATCCTTAATGGTTCTCCGTGATTTAAAAAAATCTTATCTTTCACCCTCTGGTGGATTTTGTTATTGTTGGTTGTTAGTGATGGGTATTCATTACTGTGTCTTGCAGAGGTTAGGTATTCAGTACATATTTATCGATTTGATTTGATTGCATATTTTTACATCCTCTTTATGCCTGTGTAAAGAATAAAAATGGTTTGGAAACCATGTCTTATTGGGAGAGAGGGAGCTGTAAAACCTAGTTAACATAATTACCAGGTGTAGCACCAACAGAATTTGAATTTATTTTTTAATTAGTTATGGCAGTCTGGCTTTAATATATAAAGCTCTGCTGACTCTTGTCTTCTTGAGGTTAATAGAGTGCTCTTCTGCTGTCTCTTTTGTGATTCCTAAGAAGCTTAGTTCATAATAATTTTGCATTTCCCACACTCCTCCCAAGATCATTTCACAATACCAGGAAGAGACAGACAGGGGAGCTCTTTATAAATATATAATGCTTTGTGTTTCTCCTTTTCACAAGAGGGTCATAGTACCCATCTTACACGCAGGTTGTTAAGATGAGAGAGCTCTTCCAAAAGTATAATGGATTTTTTTGTGTGTGTGGCCTGTTTCCTTCTTCCTAATTGTAGGCAGGGAAGTGTCAATGAAGTCTGTCTTTTTCTGTCTGTCTCTCTTTTTGTCAGTCTCTCTGTATCTGCTCTCATGTTCTTGTGTTCTCATTTCTCTCTCTCTCTCTCTCTCTCTCTCTCTCTCTCTCTCTCTCTCTCTCTCTCTCTCTCCCTGTTTCTTTATAAAAAAGAAGAAAAACTCAACAAGTCTTGGTGTGATTTATCAAGTAATTAACTGTAAGCATAGTGGCTATGGTTTCTTTACAGCTATAATTCCACACCTCCTCCAGAATCCACATTATAGAGAAATAGCTTCCCTTAAAAAAACAACAACACAAAAAACAAGAAACAAACCACAAATCAAGTGATAATTTCACACAGATTAGAAAAGCTGGATAGATAATCTAGTGTGATCACAAATCACAAATTGTAATTAAATATAGCTGAAGAGAAGCTTGAAAGGGTCAATCAGATGCACAAAGGAAAAGGGGGGAGGGTGCTGCCAGTAGCTAAAGACACTCATCAAGTGAATTTTAAAAGAGAAGATTGGCACCAGGCTGGGGCTGAGTTGTTTATTCCTGTGCCTGTTAGGAAAGTCAGAAGAAATGGGAACAGATGCCTCAACAGAAAAAGGATTGTGCAGAATTTAAGAAGCAAGGGAAAGAGAATAGGGATATGAACCAGAGGCAAGGGAGGTAAATGAAAGGCATGGATAAAAATGATAACAGCTGGGGCAGCTAGGTGGCGCAGTGGATAGAGCACTGGCCCTGGAGTCAGGAGTACCTGGGTTCAAATCCGGCCTCAGACACTTAACACTTACTAGCTGTGTGACCCTGGGCAAGTCACTTAACCCCAATTGCCTCACTAAAAAAAAACACAAACAAACAAAAAATGATAACAGCAGCAATGGAAGATGATTTTTAAAACAGTAGGGAAGAACCCAGCAATGACACAAATCATCTCCAGGGCACTGGTGAGCTAGCTGAATGGTTTTGGTGATTCTTCACGCTAACCAATCAAGAATTATAAGTTGCGGGGCAGCTAGGTGGCACAGTGGATAGAGCACCAGCCCTGGAGTCAGGAGGACCTGAGTTCAAATCTGTCCTCAGACACTTGACACTTACTAGCTGGGTGACCCTGGGAAAGTCACTTAACCCCAATTGCCTCACCAAAAAAAAAAAAAAAAGAATTCTAAGTTGCAAACTTGGTGGCAGCCTTCTGATAAAAAAAGAGGAGGGGGAACAAACTGTTCTACCTGAGTCATGGTTCATTCTAAAAAGAATCCCAGATGTACTACAAGGGAAATCATTTGGCCAATATCTCCAGCTGTAGATGTTGATGTTGATAATAGAATATAAAATCCTTGAGGAAAAGGATTGTGGGGGCTTGGCATCCCCAAGTGCTTTGCTTGGTGTTTCACACACATATTTTTGTTTTATGACCAGATCTCTTATAGGAGTCTTCCAGTGAGAAAACTCCCACTCCCAGTGTAGATTGGTATGTGTTCAACAACTTATTTGTTCAGTCATTTTCAGTTGTGTCTGTCTCAGTGACCCCATTTAGGGTTTTATTGGCAAAGATACTAGAGTAGTTTATTATTTCCTTCTCCACCTCAGTTGACAGATGAGGAAACTGAGGCAAAAAGGGTCAAGTGACTTGCCAGAGATTAATAAGCATCTTGCCTAAGATGGCACAAATAATATTTTTAGAGGAAACTTAATAACTTCAAGGCCAGCACATTGTTTAACACCATGCTAATTCTGGTATACACAGTAGGAACCCAATAAATATTTGTTCAAGATGGTGGTGGTGATTATAATATGACTCAGTTTCATTAGACAGTATAAACATGGGAATGAACAACCTACCATAAATAATGTTACATGCTTTCTTCTGTCTCCAGTCAATGCACCTAAGCACTTAGGAAACTGAATATGGCTTTTACACATGTATTTAGGGCTACCCAGTTCTTTTTTTTTTCAGTGACAGCATTTTAAAATGTAGGAAAAAAGAAATGAATATGAGTTTTTATTTGCTATGTGTTGATGGATTTTAAGGTATTCTTTTATAACTTGAAATTAGCCTTCTGGAGATCTGTAGGCTTGGGTCATGTACTATAACTCGGTGAATCTGGCAGAGATATACTTAGCAGAGAGAGCATACCCATTTACATAAATTCCCTGCCTCGAGCACTGCTTTGGGTCCAACCTTCACAGGAAAAAAAAAAATAGAAAGCTGCTGTAGCCCTGCCAAATGTTCATTGAGTAAGTCAGCAGGGTGTTGAGCCAAGATGTATGACCTTCCATGCATTGCTTCAGATAAAGAGAACCCTAAGTTTTTGGCACTTAGGTTAGTAGCTAGTGCGACTTGAGTATATTAGAGCCCTGCCTTCAGTGTATTAAAAAAAAACACTGAAGTATAGTGAATTATTTCCTCTTGTTTCCTGACTACAATACCTCTGAGCATAGTAAGCAGGTGTTTCATAAATATTATTTTATAGTCATGATCAACAATAAGCTAAATGAGAAATTGATGCATTTTAGGTCACATATTATTACCATGTGCCAATATTTTACCACTCAGGCAACTATGATTGTATTCCATTTTTCAAGGGTGTTATTCTGCTTCTGGGTGGCTGTTTTTTTAATTATAAAAGCAACAATCTTTTGGAAGTTATTACCTCAGTTCTAATTATAATTTACCTGAAAGAATAATCTTGTACTTAACTGTGCAGATTTAAAGATCAATATCTTTGAAGACATTGATATATGTTTCATGAAATACTAGATTTCAGAATCACAATGGTTTTCCATCTTCTTTCTGTAATGGAGTGATTTATTCTCAGTAGATCCTCTGTTAACATCATTATCCCTGGGTCGTTCAAAGCCAATAGCAACAGTGATTTTTAGATGTGAGCACTTTCATGCTGGATTAATTCTATCTTGTTGACAGTTATTATTGTTAGTATATGGCCTTATATGTTACTTAATAACTGTCTACTCAGGTATAATTATAGTATGCATTTAAATGCTAAATACAGTGTATGTGAGAGGCATTTTGGCTTACCTCGATAAAAGGTTAGCCTTGTAATCAAGAAGACCTGGTTTGCAGTCCTGCCCTTGACACAAACTAGCTGAGTGTCCAGCTAGTGGGCAAATCATTTAACCTGTCCCTGCCTGAGGCAAACTTCTAAAACTCTAAATTGACTATAAATTTCTTAGTTTCATCATTGATAAGTTTCTGTCCTCACCATTGAGCTTCCTTCACTGATGAAATCATAGATCTGGACCACTCTCCCTGCCCCAAAAAAGTAAGCTTTGTTTCTCTGTCATTATATTATATATTATTTCTCACCATAGCTAATGAGGATGTGACAATATCAAATCACCATACTTTGAAAGTTCTACCTGAAGTTTGGAAGCCTTTTTTCGTGAATGTCTTTGAGATTCTATCTCTCAAGAGGAACCTTGAACAACAAGGACTTTTTTAACATGACAGTAGAGGGAAAAAAATCCAATTTAGGAACGACATTGATTCTATTATTCCTATCATTATGGTAAAGGGAGGTTTCTTTTTTTACCAGTCAACTTCCCAGTCAGGTAGGTCATGGTAGATTCACAGCAGTTTGAATACCAACATAGGAAATAGTTCTAGTAAAATCAGAGTCCTATACTGTTTTTCATTTTTTGGGATTTGTTTGTTTGTTTTTGAAAAATGCCTTAAAAATTTGAACAGCTTGTTAGTGTCAATCATTTATTAAGCAACTACTATGTGCTAGGCACTGTGCTAAGCACTGGTGATAGAAAAAGAAGCAAAAGACAGTCCTTAGCTTCAAGGAGTTTAAAGTCTAATGGGGGAGACAGCATGCAAACAAATATATAAAAAGCAAGCTATATAAAGCATAAATAAGAAGTAATTAACATAGGGACCACACTAGAATTGAGAGGTGATGGGGAAAGCTTCCCCTAAAGGAAGGATTTTAGTTGGTATTTTTAAGGAAGCCAGAGAGGTGAATAGGTGGAATGGAGGAGGGAAAGAGTTCTGGGTATGGGGAATAGCCAGAGAAAATGTTCGGAGCCAAAAGATCGGAGTGGTTTGTTCATGGAACAGCCAGGAGGCCAGTGCCATGGGATTGAAGAGTATATGTTGGATAGTAAGGTGTAAGAAGACTGGAAAAGTAGCAAGGGGCCTTTACAAAGGGCTTTGAATGCCAAACAAAACATTTTGTATTCGATCCTGGAGGCAATAAGAATCCTCCTAAATTTACTGAGTAGGGATATCATGTGGTTGAACCTTCACTTTAGGAAAATCACTTTAGTAGTTGAATGGAGGATGGATTGGAGCAGAGTTATTAGCCATTTTTAACAGCCAGAGGTCAAGGCATTAACCTAGTAGTATATTATCTCTACTCCTAGAGATTCTATTTCCCAAGCAGTCCCAATCTTCGTGAGGCATTTATCAGTATATGACATGCTAACAAGCCATTTAATTAGTCAGGACCAAATGCTATACTATGGAATATACCATGTAAAACTTTTTTTAATAGTCCAAACTGTTGTGGAGAGTTTAAATATATCATTGCACCTCAAAAAAAATTCTACAAGCACCTTTCATTTTCCCCATACTTCCAATGTAAGCCAAACCAGCTAGTTTCTGAGTAGTGTTGGATCAGATGACAGCTGCTATCAATGGTTTAAATAGTTATAGTGAACTGTGAAGATTGACATCTTTTTTCCCATTTCTATAAAAACTCCTGCTTGCTAGCAGCTCAGATTATCTGTGCTGGTCCTAATTTCTTTTCTGGTTCTAGCTGATTTTATGTGTTTGTTAGTTGAATTGTTTTGGTGAAACATCCCCAGTAGGGACAGGTACCATTTAGCAAAAATAGAAAAAAGACTTGGATAATAAGAGACATGAGCTGAAACTCCTAGCATGGATTTTCACTATGTGACCTTAATCCCTCTGAACTGTTTCCTCATCTGTAAAATGAGAATGATAATACTGTAGATCCTTTCCTTCTCGTTATTGTTGTTGTTATTAAGATAGAAGCATTTTAGAAAAAATGTAAAGTGTTATATAAATTCAAGCTACCAAGTGACATGGAAAAAGATAGAAGAACCTCTCCCTTCAAGTGGCCAAATAATCAGCTTTGCTGTTTGTGAAGAAAATGTTGTCATTGTTGTGTTGTTGCTGTTTTTAATGGCATTGTCAGTCTTTGCAGTTCACTATAACTATTTAAGCCAGTGATAGCAGCTGCCGTCTGATCCAGCACTACTCATAACTACATGTATTTTCCTTTATATTTTGAAGATTTTTATTTCAGAGTTTTGAAAACTAGGCTTATGGTGGAAAGAAGACAGAAAATTGTTTTATTATTAATACTTCATGCATTTAAGGGCTTTTGGTAAGACTGAAAAGATGTATCATTGAATCTTTGGCATGAGTGTTATACATGAAATGATGCATCTGGTTATTTTTAAGAGTTAGGCTAGAAACCATAATTTTAGACAGCTATTTCTTTTTTTCAGTTTATTCTTTTTTGTGTGTGAGGCAATTGGGGTTAAGTGACTTGCCCAGGGTCACACAGCTGGTGTCAAGTGTCTGAGGTCGGATTTGAACTCAGGTCCTCCTGAATCCAGAGCTGGTGCTTTATCCACTGTGCCACCTAGCTGCCCCTGCAGTTCATTCTTTATACATTTCTTTCCTTATTATTTCTTTTCAACATTCTTTTTTAAAAATTTTGAGTTCCAAATTTTCTCCTACCCCTCCCTCATCCATTGAGAAAGCAAACAATGTGGTATCAATTATACATATGAAACGATGAAAACATTTCTATAACAGCTATTGTTTCTGATTACATTATATGGGTGTGAAGAAGAGAAGTGTGATCAACAACACAAAAGTATCATAGACGTTTTAATTATATTTTTCAGGTCATTAGACACACTGTGGCCTTGAGTTTTGTTATTATTATTCTTTTGTTTAATGGAGCCAAATAACCATATTAAATAAGAGATGGATTAGTGAACATACATTTTAGGGTTTCGTGTACAAAATCTTGTAAAATAAGCAGACGAAAAAAGTTATAACATAGATTTTTTCCATATCCTTGGGAATTGAGCATGTGATGGTAGGGTCTTATACTGAGCATCTGGCTTGCTCGTCATTGAGAATTATCCTGCCATGCCATTACCATGAGATGAAAGGTGATCAGAGTAACTGGCAGAATCTAACTGAGCCATATACAACAAGATAGAGGATTAGTCATTTTTTCTGAACCCAAGGCCTTTCCGATACAGATATTAAACAAGCAAATAACCCCAAAACTCATGAATGTCCACTCACTGACCCTGAGATCACGAGTACCCTTTGCTCAACTTCACTACCAGCCACAAGACTGCACTAGCAGACCCAAGTATCCTGTACAGGCTTACAACTACATCTCCCCTCTGTATACTGGTTCCCCCCTCCCTCTTTCTAGTGTTGTGGAGAACCCTGGATCCAGGCTGCACCAGACCATGACAGAATAACCAACATGGCTTCAAGCCCATCAGGAGCAAAAGTGTACTAGGGGCCACAGAAGTCACTTGGGGCTGGTGAACAGTGACTTGCCCAGTTTGGGAGGAAGCTGAGATGCTTTGAGATCCATTCCCTCCCCACAAGGAAACCACCATCAGTGGGGCAGAATCAGAAAATAAATAGGAAAAACTCAAGAGAAAAAAAAAAGACTAAAATTACCAAAGATCTCAAGAAGAAGAAAACTCAGACTTTGAACATAAACAGATAAATCAACAGGGAAAATAATAACAACAGAAGGAAATATGACCTTTAGGTCTAGTAAGCAAGTTCAGGCTTCTATGAATAAATACTACAAAACAAAGGAAAATGATCCAAAATTTTATGAGACAGAAGACCCTAGGGAATGTGAGGAAAATGTGGAACCACAACACGTTGTTCTTAAGTGGTTCAAAAGAGAAATGAGTATTATAAGAGCAGGATTTATGGCCTGCACAGTGAAAATAATGAGCAGATGGGGCAGCTAGGTGGCGCAGTGGATAGAGCACCGGCCCTGGATTCAGGAGGACCTGAGTTCAAATTCGGACTCAGACACTTAACACTTACTAGCTGTGTGACCTTAGGCAAGTCACTTAACCCCAATTGCCTCACTAAAAAAAAAAAAAAAAAAAAAAAAAAAAAAAAAAAAAAAAAAGAATGAGCAGAATAGAAAAACTGGAATCTGCCATGGCAAGTCTCCCTAAAGCAACAAAATAGATAATAATATATTGGGAATGCAAATACACAGAAGTGAAGGACAATCCAGAAGAAGAGAACAAAAACCAGTTAATGTTAAAAGAAAATAATGCTTACCCTGTAAGCCAAACCTACTGATCTCAAAGACGGAATGCATGGAGACAACCTAAGGATCACAGGTCTCACAGAAAAACATTGACGGGACAAAAAAAGCCCTTAACACCATAATGAAAGAAATAATAGAAAAGAACTACCCAGCCTTCTGAATGTAGATACTGAAATATCAACTGAAAGTACTTACAGATCACCTCCAAGGGGGAAAATCCCTGCAGACTCACCTCTCATAGTTAAATTTAACAATTCAGTTCAGAAACAACAAATTCTGCAAGCCATGGAGAGAAAGTATTTCAGATACAAAGGATGTGAAATTCGAATAGCGTGAGTCTATTCTGCGCCCACCAGAAAAAGTAGGAGGAAATGTGTTCCGAAGAGCAGTGGAGCTCAGGATGTAGCCCAGAGTGATCTACCCTGCAAATCTGGGCTTAACCAAACTTGCAAAAAAAAAAAAAATGGACCTTCAGTAATAAAGAGGCTTTTGTGGTTTGTTTGTTTTTTTAACTTTTTTTTTTTGGTGGGGCAATGGGGGTTAAGTGACTTGCCCAGGGTCACACAGCTAGTAAGTGTTAAGTGTCTGAGGCTGGGTTTGAACTCAGGTCCTCCTGACTCCAGGGCTGGTGTTCTATCCACTACACCACCTAACTGCCCCAATAAAGAGGCTTTTGAAACATTTTTTGAAAGAAAACTAGAAACGAAGAGATTATTTGCTTCTCTAACACTCCAAACAACAGAAAAGCAGCAGCAAAAGACTGCAATTGTAGGAGAGTAATGGCAAAGAGACCATTAAGAAACTTCTTTCTAAATGGACGCAAGGAGATAGGAGTGAAGAATGAAGTCTGATGGGGGTAACAGTGAAGAGGTAGACCTGGGGCATTATGGATAGAACCTGGCAATACCATGTCTATGTGAGAATCAATTGAGGGAGATTGTTGTTAGACTACATTATACCATGGGAGGATACATGAAACAGAGGGAGGGGAGCAGCAGGTTAGAGATATATGTGTAATTTGCCCAGGTCAAATTGAGGGTTAGCATTGAGAAGAAGGTGACACATGTAGTGCCAGAATATGAAGAGCCTACAGGAAAGTGGGGGAGAGGAGGAGGGAAGGATTGAAAAGGGGCTTAAAGGAAGGAGGCCTTGCTTTAGTTGTAGGAAGGAGTTCCACTGATGAATGTGCCTATGAAAGGAGATGGGGACCTTGCTCTGGGAATAGCCTGGAAGATTTAGTGATTAAAAAGCCTTCTTGTTCTACTGAGAGAAGGGGAGGTGGAAGCTCCTGGGGGTAGCTATGACGTGGGGGAATGGGAGAGAAGACCTAAAGAGGAAATTTTGAGGCAAATGGAGGGAGGAGGAATTGTATTAGGGAAGGGTATGAATCAGTGGTGGACTGCATAACCTGAAATGTGGTTAGAGAGAAGCCCTACTGGGGCAGCTAGATGGCGCAGTGGATAGAGCACTGGCCCTGGATTCAGGAGGACCTGAGTTCAAATCCGGCCTCAGACACTTAACACTTACTGACTGTGTGACCCTGGGCAAGTCGCTTAGCCCCAATTGCCTCACAAAAAACTAAAAACTAAAAACTAAAAAAAAATATTAAAAAAAAGAGAGAGAGAGAGAAGCCCTACCATGCAACAGTGTCCTCTCTGACACCTGCAATATTTGGCATTGTTTTGTAAATGAGCCACAATGGAAAAGGGGAATCCATGGAGGAAACTCTACAAGGCACTATCAGAAACCATCCAGAGGACAGAGCCTACAATGAATATGTTAGAAGCTTTGATTGCATGAGGAATTCAGAGAAAAGAGAGAGTCCAGATGATCACAAATCAGAGAATGAGGGTTTAGCGTAGACAGAAAATGAAGATAGATAATTAAGAGAATGAGAGAAATTATTTTGGAAATAGGTGTCCTCCGAAAAAAAAAGAAATTTTTAAAAACCTAATGAATAGGACTAGTTGAAAGGGATGAGTAGAAGGGGGAACATACTTCACTGAGAGAGAAAAGGGGAATGGAAAACTCTATAACCAGATAAAAGCAAGAGAGAAATAGGAACTGGTAAACAAAGCCTTAAAGGTAAAGGGGTAAGAAAGGAGAGGAGGGAATCAGGGATGAGGGAAAGAAAGCCAGTGGAAACAGGACCACCTTAAAAACTAAAATAATTAAAGGAATGCAGTGCTTTGTTTACAGCAGAGGGGAAGCCTCATAACTTGGGAAAAAAACAAATTTTTGGAGACAGATGGAAGAAAATTATAAACATAACTCATAACTTTAAATGTAAATGGACTACACAATCCCATAAAACAAAAAAGAATGACAGATTGGATAAGAAAACAAAGCCCTACAATCTGTTGCTTACAAGAAACACATTTAATAAACAAAGACATACATAAAATAAAACAGAAGAGATGGGGAAAAAATTAATGTGTATCAAGAGAATCCAAAAAACCAGGAGTTGCAATTGTGCTATATTATACTGAAAGGAACTATTGACAACAAGCTAATATCAGTAAATAAATGTATACACACCAAATGTCTTAGCATCCAAATTCACAAAAGAAACATCCGAGCTATAGTAAGAACTAGACAGTGTCATAATAGTGGCAGGAGACATCACGATCCCGTTTTGAATCTCTCTATTCCTGTTTCTCACTTTTTGATTAAGTCAAAAAGACAGATAAAAAAATTTAAAATATGCAACTGGACAAATTGTTGGAGAAACTAGAGTCAAAAGACTTAGGGTATCATCTAAATGGGACAGCAAGAAGATACCTATACTTCTCGAACCACATGAAACTTTTACAAAAATTGACCATGTACTAGGGCACAGAGAAATTGTGAATAAATATAAAAATTCAGAAATAGTGAATAAAATTTTATATTCCATAACATAAAAATAGTAATTGGCTCAGGGACCACAAACAGAAGATATAGATCCATATAAAGATTTATCAGTGAAATCTTAAATAATAAATAGGTCAAAGAACAAATCACAGAAACAATAACTATGTAAAACAAAGTGATAATGATGGAACAACATAAAAAATTTCTGGGATATAGCTAAAGCACGCCTTAGGGGGAAAACATATCCTTACAAAACATACATTGACAAAATAGAAAAAGAGGATTAATGTATTGAATGTGCCTTTAAAAAATTAGAAAGCCAGTTAACAAACCTAACATAAGCACAAACTAGGAGTGTTAAAATTAAAGGGAAAATAGATATATTGTAAGAAAAAATCCCATAAAATGATAAATAAAACAAAAAGCTGATTATTTAAAAGACTAATAAAATTGATAAGTCCTTAGCTAATCTGCTTTAGAAAGAAAAACAAAATCAAATCAACAAAATAGCAAATGAGCAAGGTAAAATCACACCAAAAGCAGAAGAAATAAGAATAATTTGAACATACTATAATTATATGCTAATAAAAATGAGAAAACAAAAAAGGACTACCTCTTAAAATATAAAATACCCAAACTATCAGGAGATCATATCATGGAGGAGGAGGAGAGGAGGAAAAAGAGAGTATAACTAGCTGAAAAGGAAATACCAAAGGAAAAACTCCTGATGCTGTTGGATTCATGGGAAAATTGTACCAAACTTTTTTTTTTATTTTATTTTATTTTACATATAAGGTATTTTATTTTTTTTCCGTTACATGTAAAGATAGTTCTCAACTTTTGTTTATACAAGCTTTACAATTTCAGATTTTTCTCCCTCCCTCCCCTTCCTTCCCCCTCCCCCCCAAACTTTTACAGAACAATTAGTACCCATACTTCAAAATTATTCTCAAAAACTAAGAAAGAAAGCACTGTACCAGAATCCTTTTATGAAAAAATATATAATCCTGAAACCAAAAACAAATAAAACAAAGAAAGTATAGGTAAATGGCATTAATGAACATTGATTCAAAAATTTTCAACAGCATCCTATCAAACAGACTAAAGTTATTTATCCAAGAAATCATTCATTATGTGGGATTTATACCACATAAAAAATTAGGCCAAGACTAACATCTTATACCACATTTATTACTTTAAAAAAATTAGGCCAATTCTACATTGTACAATACACATTTTTGGGAGGGAGTCAGGGCAGTGAGGGTTAAGTGACTTGCCCAGGGTCACACGGCTACTAAGTGTCAAGTATCTGAGGCTGGATCTGAACTCAGGTCCTCCTGAATCCAGGGCCAGTGCTTTATCTACTGTGCCACCTAGCTGCCCCTCTACAATACACATTTTAAATGGATATGTTGTTTAGTCATGTCCGACTCTGTGTGACTCCATAGACCATATAGTCCATTGCCTTTTCTTGGAAAATATACTGAAGTGGTTTGCCATTTCCTTTTCTAGAGGATTAAGATAAACAGAAGTTAAATGACATGCATAGATATTAAATGTCTGAGAACAGATTTGAACTCTGGTCTTCCTGACTCCAGGCCCAGTACTCTATCCACTAAGCCACCTACCTACCTCATAAATGGAATGTGACCCTAAAATTAAAGATAATAAAATTAGAAGAGAAAGTAGAACAGAAACAGATCATATACCTCTCACAACTAGCTATCAATAGGAGATGTATTCTTTTTTAAATATTCCAGTTTATTATTTATTTATTTATAATGTTCTTTTCTTTGTAAATTTTGATTTCCAAATTCTCTCTCTCCTTTCCAAACTTTCCCAAACCCAGTGAGAAAACAAGCAATATGATATCTATTATGCATGCAGAATCATGCAAATCATATTTCCATCTATAAGAAGAAAGACCCCATACACTCTAAAATATTTATAGCAGCACTTTTTTTGTGATGGCTAAGAATTGGAAACAAAGTAAATACTCATAAATTGGGGAATTACCCAACAAATTTGTGGTGTATGAATATGAGGGAATATTTCTGTGTTGTAAGAAATGATATTGTGTGATGAATACAGAGAAACCTGGAAAGAGCTATATGAATTGATGCAGAAGAAACTAAGCAGAACCAAGAAAACAGTATACAGTTTCTATAACAATGTAAATGGAAAGAGCACACCAAAAAAAAAGAAAAATCAATAGTAAATATAACAGAATTATAAAGGTCAAGCAGTATTTGAATGAAGTGATATGAGAGAATACTCCCAATGCACTCCTGCTTAGAGGGGGTGGGGAGGGATTTACAAGTGTTATACATTACACATATATTAATCAATTGTGCTTACTTTATTTCCTCCCTAAAATATACTGTTTAAGAGATACTTTGGATGATAACTATGATGATGTAAAAAACAGAAGATATCAATAAAAACTTATTTTAAAAGAACATAAGTCATGAGGAAAAACTGCTGGACCTAGATAAGCTTCTCCTTTTCTCCCAAATCACCACTGAATCTTAAAATGTTATCTTTTTTTAATCTTCCATTTGTCTAGAATTCAGAGGATTCTTGTAGATAAATGCAATTAATTTAATCAAGTAAAGTGGCTTTTTTGGAGAATTTTGGTTACATGAAAGATTCTGAATGACCAATGCTTGATTTAATATGTAAAGTCTATGTTACTAAGCATCTGAACTGATAATAATAACTGATAAGAATCCGATAGTTGTTCAATAGCTTTCCCTGCTTCAGTTTTGCTGATATGAATAAGTGAAGTGTTAGAAAAATTACTATTTCTGAACCGTGTTTGTTTAGCTGCAAATCTTTTTTTAAAATGGTTTTTTATCTTGCCTCCCTTTTGTGTTCTATTTTTGTTCCCCTGGCTATAGTGCTCAAATAGACAGTGAGTGAAATGCAGCTTACCAAAGGATCTTTTCCAAGTTTTATTAATCTTTTCCAGTGTATTTTCCCACTTGTATAAAAGGAAAGTCTGCCAAAAAAGCATTCTTTGGCAGATTCAAAAACAAAAACAAAAACAATTTTGGGTAGCAGATATTCAGTCTAAATTTTTGGCTCCTGGTGAGAGGATTGGACATCCCAGAAAAGGGGCGTGATTCTTAGTATTTGTGAATAATTGCTTCTACAAAACGTATTAGGCAACGATGCACTCTCTAATTCTGGCAGCTGACAAATTACAATGTCGAATGCTTTGTGTTTCCTAGGGACTGTGGAATGCCTTCTTATGCAAGACACGTTTCCAAGGATTCTGGAAATCATTTTAATGGTTCAGCTATCTTAATTTAAACAAAAGTACAGGGCTTATTGTTCAGCTGATTCCCTAAAAATATATTTTGACTGCAGTGCGTATTTTACATTGCTAATGTGTGTCCCCATTAAAAGCCTTTATGTAACAGTTAAGGTAAAGAAAGCATTTCTTAAGGTGGTTGTAAGATTGCCTGTAGAAATGATAAAAGTTTCTCTTAAAGGAAAACATAAATTCTCTCTCCCAATAATAAATAAGAAAACAGGAACCGTTGGTGCATCATGCTCTATATCAAGAGGCCTTTTAAAATACATGGAAGCATAATAATGACCTCTATACCTTGACTGTACACCTAAGGGTGCCAGCACTTCATTTGTGATTGTAGCTGTCTATTCTTTCTCCATTTTAAGCAACTTTATGCTATTTGTGTTCCCAGGCTTGCTCTAGATTAGAGGGCTCTTTGAAAAAAAAATTCCCACAGAATTGCAAGAATAAATGGTAGGCCTTAAATTCAGTTGGCATCAGTAATTATATCAAATGAGAGTAGGGGAAAAACTGCATGACAGAGACTTGGAAGAGTCGTGTAAACAAGGCAATTTACAACCAGTAAAATAGGTTGTTTACTCTAAATTCAGATCTCTGAGGGGGAAAATGTAGCCTATTCAGCATGTGGAGGTCATGCAGTAAAGTACCCCAACCAACATGGAGGTCGCATTCTAAAGCTGTAACAGCACCCTGGTAAAACACATGAATTGCCTCTTGAACCAACCCTCGCTTTGAGAAATAATTTGAATTAACATTCTAGCTAGATATTTGATTGCTAGTTCAAATGGATCCTGGCTACCTGAGTAAATGGGAATCTCTGGATAGATATCACAGTCCTACTTAACAGATATTTAGGCTGGTAGCCACCACTGTTCCACTTTCACTGCCTTATCTGCTCTCCCAACATTTTTCTGAAATTCCTATTAGGGAAAAAGTAACTTCACCCCCCCCCCAAAAAAAGTGTTGGGAGACCTAGTTTTAACTAATTTTTAGGTGTTTTAATGAAAAATATCACACAATAGATAACATTTGTAGAACAGAAACCACTGAGAGAATATTATGTTTAAGTTTAAATTTATTTTTAAAGTACGATCAGATCATATTGGTCAAGGGTCAACGTTCTTTTCACCAGGGCCCCTGCTGGGCCGTTATTGACAATTATTGACTTACTTAGAACACCATTTGCTACTCTTTATAGTATCATAGAATTTTAGACTTCAGAAAAACCTCAGAGATCATCAAATATAAAGAACCTTCTATTTTCCTACTTCCCTAGTCCCATTTTCTAGGATAGAAGATTGCCACAGCCAGGGTCAAAAGTCCAATATTCTAGGAATTACAAAATCCAGACACCATCTCTCCTCTTTCTAAATTCACTTGGCTCATGTGATTGCTAATTTTAAGTAGGGCAGCTGAAGCTCTCAGAATCCATCTTCTATGTCACCCCCACTTGAACAATGGCTCAAAGTAAACATTTACAGTTTCCAGTGATGTGGCTATTTTCTCTTATCTGAAAAATACTATCCAGGCCTGTGATCATGGATGATATAGCATGAGATTATGAGGCAGCCTGGGTTCACAATGACAGTTTTGTCACATTCATTGTGTGTCATCTTAGAAAACGTCATGCAACCTTTATGTAACCTTTGAACAATGGCAAATACCTGCCTATCTTGTCCAGCAAGGATGACTACCCTTCCTTAAATTACAGTCATAGAATTTTAGAGTTGAAAGGGACCTCAGGGGTCTTCTAGTATGATCTGTAGCCTGTTTGTGAACATTCTCCAGTATCTCAAGCAAATAGTCAAACAACATGTTTGAAGGCTTCCAATGATAGATTTGTCATGATTCCCCAAGACAATCATTCCATTTTTGGATAGCTCTACTTGTTAGAAAGTTTTTCCTTATATTGAGCTAAAATCTTCCAGTCTGCAATTTCCACACATCATTCATCGTTCTTCCCTCTGGGGACAAGAACAAGAAGTCTAATAATCCCTTCTCCACATAACAACCCTTCACATACTTTTAAAGCTTACTATCTTATTCCCCCTAAGTTTTCTCTTTTCCAGACTAAATATCTCCAATTCCTATCATCCTATTTACACATAAATTTATATATATATATATATGTGTGTGTGTGTGTGTGTGTGTATGTATATAATATATGCATATCTTTTATGGTATAATTTAAAGCCCCTTTGGCATTCTGGTAAACAGCTTGTTGGTGTCAAAGTCCCTTCAAACATACAGTGTTCTGAACTGAGGGTAATGTTTCATATGTAATATGGCTAGTGATAACTATCATCTACTCTCTCATTGCAGGACCTATATTTCCAGTTAATGCAGCCTAATTGCATGCTAGTTTTTTGGGCTACCATAATACATGATTGACCTATACTGAGATTTGCAGTCTATTAGAACCCTGAGGTCTTTTTTTCCCACTATGTGAATGGCTTTGGAGTGTATATCTTCCATATTTTATTTGGTGCCTGTTTTTTTAACCCACATGTAACACTTTAGATTAGCATTTACCTATAATTCTAAGCTGTTGGTTGTTTTGAATTCTTATTCTTTCATCCAGCTTTACCTCCCAGCTAGTTGTTATCTGCAAATTTTAGAATTACTGATCCAAGTCATTGATTTAAAAAAAAGTTTAACAGAATAGAGGCTAGGACAGTGCCCTGCAGCTTTCTAAAGTAGAGAGCTCTACTTCCTATCAATCCACCAATCAACATTCTTGGGTTCAGTCTGTCAGTTAGTTCCTCAAGTTCACATAACTGTACTATTATCTAATCTGTATCTCTCTGTTTTGTCCGCCAGAATATTGTGAGACATTTCTTCATTACATTATTGAAATCAAATATCACCAGCATTCTACTGATATACTAATCTATGTCAAAAAAATAAATGAGGTCAACCCATAAATCAGCAAACATTTATTAAGTACCTACTATGTGCCAGGCAGTCTGCTAGGCTCCATGGGGATACAAAAGTGAAGCTAGCCCTTGATTCCAAATTTCTTATACTCTTCTGAGGTGACACACACAGGGATGTATACATTTAAAATACATACAACCAGGGCAGCTAGGTGGTGCAATGGATAGAGCACGGGCCCTGGAGTCAGGAGGACCTGAGTTCAAATCCAGTCTCAGACACTTAACACTTACTAGCTGTGTGACCCTAGGCAAGTCACTTAACCCCAATTGCCTCACCAAAAAAAAGAAAGAAAGGAAGGAAGGAAGGAAGGAAGGAAGGAAGGAAGGAGGAAGGAAGGAAGGAAGGAAGGAAGGAAGGAAGGAAGGAAGGAAGGAAGGAAGGAAGGAAGAAAAAAAAGAAAAGAAAATACACACAACCTAGGCCCTTCCTATCTTTCTGATCTTTTAATGTGTGACTCATTTTCATGAATTCTGTGTTCCAACCATAGTGGCTCACTTGCTGCTCCTCACACACAGCATTCAATCTTTGATCTCTATTCCTTTGCCCTTACTTTCTTCCCAACCTGGAATGCTTTTCCTACTGGCATCTACCTCTTCAAATCTTTGGTTTCTTTCAAGACCCAGTTTGATTGTCACCTTCTGCATGAAGCTTTTTTTAGTCCCTCTTGTCCTCTCTCTGTTCTGTATGGGGCTTGTATATACCCACATATATGCTTGCTGTCTGCCCTTAGAATGTCAGCTCCTCAGAAGCAAGAATTGTTTGGTTTTTGTCTGTTTCCCCACTACCTAGCCTAGTTACTGGCACGTAGTTGTTCCTTAACATATGCTTGTTGATTAATTATGCTGAAGTACCTCCTATATGCTGAGTGCTTTTCTGAGTACTGAGGAAGATAGAGAATTTCTATCTCCTACATAACAACTATAAATAAGAGTGAGAGACAAACTGGGAAAAAATCTCGATAATGTAACTTTAACAAAAGTGATGAGAATGATTTAAAATATAATATAATAATTCTTGAGGAAAATATAAAATTAGAATTGGAAGGAATCACAAAATTCCCAACAAGTATACACTTTGACAACTTACACCAGGTATTTTTCACTTACACCCTTATAACACCTTTTTCTTAAATGTTTTATATGTGTATATATGTGTATATACATATATATATACTTATACATGCATACCCTCTTAATACAATAAATCTAGTCCTTTCAATATATTAAATATTTCATATTTTTTAAATCCTTTGCTAAAACACTTTTTAAATCATGACAGTAAGCCCTTTCTCTGGTGATTCTCCAGAAGATGGTACAAAGGACTAACTCTGTTTCATTCTTTACTGTCTCTCGTATCAGCCTTCCTTTTTTTCAGAGATAATATCTTCAAAGTTCAAAGATCAGATTGTGAAGGTATTTTCCGAGTAATAGCTGTGGCAACTGTCTTTTGGAGGGGGAGGTGAAGCTTTGAAGCAGTCCCTTGTCAGTCTTGGTGTTACTCAGAACTGGTGCCATGCTTAGACTGCAGAAGTGTCTGTGTAGGTTGTCTTGCCTTCATGATTGCCATTTCCTTTTAGCTGAATTATAAAATTTTACAAAATAGATTACCTTGCTAAATTTCTACTTTCCTTTGAGATCTTTATGTAAGTTCAGTTTTGGAAATAGAGACAAATATTGGGGTTCTTTCATGCCAATAGATGGTTCCACAAAATGTAGGAATGGGCAACTTTTTGGTATACCTTTCACTCTTAAATTTGTTTGTTTTTTAAGAGTATAACCCATAGTCTCCATGCCAGAAAATGTGCTGTTTTTAAAGGGAAAACAAGGGATATTGAGAATATATGCTTGTATTAGCCAGTTCTTACTTGTTGCCATTTAATAACTGTTGAAAGCTAGCCATATGCTAACTTCTGTAGAAGGCATGGCATTCTACACAAACTCTGTTTATCTCACATTTCTCTAATGGAGCCAGAGTTACTTCTCTTATATTGGTTAGTCAGCCATTATTTGTTAAACACTTAGTACATTCCAGGGACTCTGATAAGTACTGGTGTTACAAAAAGAACAGTAAAATAGGCCCTGGGCTAAAGGATCTCACTTTATAATGGGGGAGACCAAAAGTATATATGTAAGTATATGCAGAATATCATTCAACAAGGAGAATATGGGGGCTGGAAAGATGGATTGGAACCAGTTGTGAAAGACTTTAAATGCTAAAGGGAGCCACTGAAGTTTACTGACTAGAGGAATGGCATGGTCTTGCTTTACAAAAATCACTTGGCAGCTGGGTGGAGGATGGAATGGAGTGGGGGGTGGTAGAATGGAATTGGGAAAACTAATTAGAAGACTGTTAGAAGAATATAGGTTAGAGATATTGAGGGTCTTTATTAAGATGGTGGATGAATGATTAGACAGAAGGGGTGTCATTTGATTTATGAAGGCAGAAATGGAAAGATTTAATAATTGAAAGTGTAGGGGTAGGGGCAGCTAGGTGGCAAAGTGGATAGAGCACCGGCCCTGAATTCAGGAGTACCTGAGTTCAAATCCAGCCTCAGACACTTAACACTTACTAGCTGTGTGACCTTGGGCAAGTCACTTAACCCCAATTGCCTCACTTAAAAATAAATAAATTTAAGAAAGTGTAGGGATGAGGGAGAGAGGGAAGATATGGAGATAACATGGAGGCTAGAAACCTGGGACATTGGAAGATTGGTGAGTCTCTTGGCAGAAACAGAAATTTAGAAGAGGGGGTAGTTTGAGGGAAAAGATAATGTGTTCTGCTTTGGATACACTGAATTTGAGATGTATCTGAGTCATCTTGTTTGAAATATCCGATAATCATTTGATGATGCAGAACCAATGTCTGAAGTTCAGGAAATAGACTTGGGCTAGACTTTATAGACAAGTGAGTCATTCCCATGGAGATGATAATTTAAGCTCCTGAGTGTTGGTGAGGTCACCAAGAGAGAGAAAAGGAGAGCTCAGAACAGAGACCCCACACTCAGGGGTGATATTGAAGTGGATATTGAAGGAGGAGAACCAGGAGAGAGTAGTATCATGAAAACATGCTTTATACTGGTGGGATGGTTGGTTAACAGTATCAAATGTAACAGAGAAGGTGAAGAAAAGAACAGAGAAATACCACCATCACATTTAGCAGTTAAGAGGCCAATTAAGAGATCACAACTTTGAAGAGATCAATTTCAAATGAGTGATAAAGACAGCTTTTTTAGGAGTCTAACTGAGAAAGGGAGAAGACACACAGCATTGATAGCTAGCAGTGGTGGTAAGGTCTAGTGAAGGTTTTTTAAGGATGAAGGAGACTTGAGCATTAGTGATTTCACTTTGTAGGAGTTTTGGGTGGCATTTATTCTTAGTGACACATGTATACTTGTGGTTTTTTTTTTAAGTGAGGCAATTGGGGTTAAGTGACTTGCCCAGGGTCACACAGCTAGTAAGTGTTAAGTGTCTGAGGCCGGATTTGAACCCAGGTACTCCTGACTCCAGTGCCGGTGCTCTCTACACTGTGCCACCTAGCTGCCCCACATGTATACTTTTAAAATGAAAAAAGGGTTGGGAAGAGAGCCCTGTTCAAGTGTCAACTCTGTCATTTACAATGAGTGTGACCTTGGGCAAATCACTTAACCCCTCTGGATGTCAGTGATTTTACCTGTAAAATGAGAGCTCAGCAAAATGACCACACAGATCTCCCTTAAAGATCTAAATCTTATTATGCTCTGAATGTAAGATCTGTGATCCTATAAACAGAGAGGAGTAGGACTACAGATGATTCAATTAAAGTCATAATCTACAGAATAAAATTTAAAAGTAGCTCAAACTTTTTTTACAATATCCCATAAAACACAATTTTGATCTGACATATTTGAAAAAAATGTTCATTCTAAAAAAATTTTTTAATTCTGTTTATAATATGTATAATATATGTAATATAAAAATGTTTTATAGTATATGGAAACATTAATATAATCATTGACTGTAGAAGAAAAAAGGACCTTTTCCAATTCTTTATCCAGTGGGTAAAGTCCCACTACAACAAATTATCCCCTCAATGTTTTTGTGTCATAGATGCCTTTTGCAGTCTGGTAAAGCCAATGGACCGATCTCTTACGTTGATATTCCATAACCCCCATTACTAAGGCATGACACATCTCTCATTTCAAATAAAGAAATGAGGTTATATGATAATATAGTATTTTAATTAAAATAAAGCAGCATGGTACAATGGAAAGAATGCTAAATTTGTATTCAAAGGACTTGGATTCGAATTCTGGCTCTAGGATTTACCTGTGTGACCTTGGGCAAATCATTCATCTTGTCTGGGTCTCAGTTTCCTCCTCTGTAAAATGAGGAGAATTGAATTACATGACCTTCAAGGTTTCTCCCATCTATAAATCTATGATCCCATCATATTATTTAAAGACACTGAGAAGCCCCTGAAAGAACAGAACACTGTTGATTCTGTGCCAGGATAAGTAACCTTCAATGTTATACTGTCATTTTTAAAAGCAATCGTTCATTGGTATGCTGTTGACAATTTGCCTTAAAACCACTTCTTAGGCCTAATTATAACAAGAAGGAGAGTAGCTAAGGCAATGAATTCAGAAGTGACCTGAGAAACTTCAGTTAAGTCTGTTATAATTTAACAACTATAAAAGGAAACTAGAACTATAAACGAGAAGCAAGGATATTTAGTAACCTTGTTTTTCTGTAAAATCCCTTTATAACACTATTCACTTGGATAGATTATGGGCTAAATATCTTATATAGGCTTTTACTGAATAAAATGACATTTGACTCCTTTCTCAATCTATATAATAACCCATACATGATCTGGCCCTTTTATATGGAGAAAGGAGGACAGTATTCTTGTGTTCATAATATCCATTCAGTCAATCAACAGATATTTACTCTTAATAGGGCTCATGAGGGAAATAACAGAAATGATCATTCACATCATTTATTGGTGAATAAAGCCCCTACTTGAGCATTTCCAGGTAGTGACACTCAAAACCCCAATTCTCAAAGAGCCAGTCAGGAAGAAAAGAGCACAGAAAATGAAAGGGAGGAAAGAAATAAGCATTTATTAAGCACCTAATATCTTCTGGGTACTGTGCTAAGCGCTTTACAAATATTAACTCATGAGATGCTCACAACAGCTCTGGATTCCTTTATTCCCATTTTTACAGTTGAGGAAACTGGGGCAACAGAGTAGATTTATGAGGTCAACTTTGAACTCACATCTTTAGGCCTTTTGGTCCAGTGTTTTATCTGTTATGCTACCCAGCTGCTTCTAAGTGGCCCACAGTTCTTGATTATAGACTCTAATTTTAGTGACAAACATTTTATAATTAGACTGATGTAAAGAAGGGCAGAAAACTTTTTAAAAAGTCATTTTCTGCCAGTCCTGGATTCAGGAAGACCTGAGTTCAAATCCGACCTCAGGCACTTAATACTTAATAGCTGTGTGACCCTGGGCAAATCACTTAACCCCAATTGCCTCACCAAAACAAAAGTCATTTTTCTGGGGCAGCTGGGTGGTGCAATGGATAAAGCACTGGCCCTGGATTCAGGAGGACCTGAGTTCAAATCCAGCCTTAATCATTTGACACTTACTAGCTGTGTGACAACCCTCATTTCCCTGCCAAAAAGACAAAAAAAAACCCAAACAAATAAAAGTCATTTTTCTTATTGGTCTTTTTGTCCTTTCTTCCATGCAACCAAAAGTAATCAATGTGCATTTGTCAACTATGTACTCTGTGTTCCCTACAAAGTATAGATCCAGTTCTCCCATTAAGACAGCCATGAACACTACGTATAGTAGTTAAGGAATGCAGTACCTGTCTCCCAGTTAGAACAACATAAAAGATTACATTAGTGCTAATTTAGTGGCATTGCTAACTCATTCTCTTCCCACAAAGTATGATTGCTCCTTCATTCTTGGTTCTTTTCTTGAAGAGTTCATCAAGTAGCATCTCAAACTTCTTTTTTTATAATGACCATGCATGAATTTCTGCAGTTTATGAAGGGTTCAAAATTAAATGAGTTATATAATTGTGATCATTTAAATGGCAAGACCTCTTATAATGCTATATGTAATATTGTAATTTTTTAAAGGAACTCCTATGGAGATTGCTTTGCTAACAAATTGTCTGTTGTCTACCCAAAAAAAAAGTATTTTAATTCTAACCATTTACAAAAGTAAAATACTTTCCAGATGTTCATAACCGACCTGACCTTTCCCCATCCCCAGTCCAATTTTAGATGTGCTAATTTTTTCTAAGACTGCTATTCTACTTGCATGTGTTTAAAGGCTAAGCAAACTCCCCTCAGTTCTTTTCAAGTTATGTCAGAATAGAGAAAATCGCTTTTCCATTCTGTGTTCTTTTAAGACTGACTTTTTTGTGGTTATAATATAAAACTAGATAAAACTATAAACTTAAACTTGCCCTTGTTGTGGCCTTCGGTTTGTTAAAGAAATGAAAGCAAATTAGATGAAAAATTCATTAAGTATTTGTAAAGTTATAACGGTTTTAAGGCTGGTGATGTTCAGCCTAACATTTTCTTTTCAAGTAAGGTCATACAAGGCAGAAAGCTTAAGTTCTATAATAGGCTTTTTCAGTTAAAGCTGTTATTTTTCTTTTATTCCTTAAATTAAATAGAACCTCCAGTGTCTTATGAAATTACATTAACATTGAATTTAAATTTAAGTAACTACAGAGTTGACAGGATTAGCTATTAAACTATGAGTTGTATTTATATAATATTTCCCAAATTTCCATTTATATACAAAACTAGCAAATGAAGATATAAAAAAGATTATTTTTTAAAAAAACCTTTATTTTGGGGGCAGGTAGGTGGTGCAGTGGATAGAGCACTGGCCCTGGATTCAGGAGAAACTGA
The DNA here is from genome assembly GCF_019393635.1 of Dromiciops gliroides. Taxonomy (NCBI): domain Eukaryota; kingdom Metazoa; phylum Chordata; class Mammalia; order Microbiotheria; family Microbiotheriidae; genus Dromiciops; species Dromiciops gliroides. The sequence goes on along the minus strand of NC_057863.1, from coordinate 227,928,394 downwards.
GTTCAAATCCAGCCTCAGACACTTGACACTTACTAGCTGTGTGACCCTGGGCAAGTCACTTAATCCCCATTGCCTTGCAATAACAAACAAACAAAAAAAAAACCCTTTATTTTGGCCTTCAGTATGGACTCCTTCTGTGTACAATCCTAATATAGTCACTCATATTGGAAAAGACCCTGATTTGGGAAAGATTGAAGGCAAAAGGAGAAGAGGATGGCAGAGGATGAGATGTAGAAATAGTGTCATGGAAGCAACAAACATGAGCTTGGACAGACTTTGGGAAATGGTGGAGAATAGAGGGGCCTGGTATGCTATGGTCCATGAGGTCACAAAGAGTTGGGTACAACTGAATGACTGAACAACAGCAAAATCTAAGCCCTGTTCATTCAGATCTCTAGTTATCTGGTCTATTTCAGGCAGAGTCCAGAAAGAAAGATACTGGTGACACACAGTTGAGCTAAATTTGCCAGCCCATCATATTACCCCAACTTTTCCCCTTCCTCCTCTTTCCCCATTCTACATGGTCTTTGCCTCAGACCCTGTTATTCCATGACCAGTTGAACTGGATACATGCTCAGCTCCCCTGCTGGACACATGAGATGAAATCATAGCACTTCTGTTCCTTTAGCCTCTACCCAGTCTCAGTTTGGCTTCATGACCACGCTCAACCTTGAACTTCAACCCTACTCTGCTACCCCTGCCCTCCCCATGTTCTGATTTGAAAAAAAGTTTAATTGTAACAGTAAGGCAGTATGGTCCAGTGGAAAGAGTATTGGACTTGAAACCAGACAAGCTCTAATTCTGACTCTGATACCTAATAGTTGTGTGACTACAGCTAAGGCCAGCTGCTTTCTCATATGTAAAAATGGATTTAATAATTCTTGTTCTATTGGGACAACTAGGTGGTACAGTGGATAAAGCACCAGCCCTGGATTCAGGAGGACCTGAGTTCAAATCCAGACTCAGATACTTAACACTAGCTGTGTTGACCCTGAGCTTAACCTTCTGCCCTGCAAATAATAATAATAATAACAATAATAATAATAATTCTTGTTCTATCTACCCTATAGGTTGCTTTGAGGAAAAGGTGATTTGCCAACGTGAATGGGAAAGCTTTTTGTAAGCATCTACTATGTACCAAACGCAATGCTAAGTAGTAGGGACAGAAAAGTAAAGATATCACACTACTCTCTTAAGGAGCTAACATTATAATGAGGGAGACAGTATACAAAGAATGATAGCCAAGGAGGGCATCTCTCATCTGGCAGGAAGTGGGGGTGGAGATGGCTAGGAGAATAGGGTTTGAAGTGAAACATGCTGGGGACTTTCCTGTAACTGGGGTCCTGGAGTGGCAGTCATCAATCAAGACAGCAGGGGCCCCCCAGGGAGAAGTTTCTCCAAAGAAGCAAAGCCTCTATCAAGGAGGAAATGGGCCCAGAGTACACTGAGCTTGTACTACAAAAATGTGCATTGTTGTCACTGGGTCAGGCTGGCAATCTGCCACAAGACCATTCAGCCACCATTTTTCCCCAGACTCTGTCTCTCAGTGTTCCCTTGATGCTCTTGGCCCAGTATTTTTCAGGGACCATAGTACCTCAGTGGTTTGCATTTTATTACTTTTCATTTATTCTTTCTTTGTGTGCACGGGGTATCCGTTCAGGAGAATGTAAGCTTCTTGAAGTCAAGAACTACTTATCTGTCTCTGTGACTTTGGTGCCCAAGCATACTGTCTTCTCCACTTTTGGCAGTAAATGTTTGTTGAATCTGAAACTGAGCCCAGATGGCATACAAAAAATACAGTTGAATCTGAAGACATCCAATAATTGAGAATGTGCTCTGTACTCTGCCTTGGTCAGACCACATCCGGAGTATTGGTTCACTTCTGAGCAACATATTTTAAGAACAGCATTCTTCCTATTGGAAGATTGATTAAAATAATAGAGCCCAGAGAAAATCCTAGAGGAAAAGGGGGGATGGTATGAGGGTAGAGGACATAAGGACCATCTTTAATCATTTCAAGGGCTGTTATATGGAAGAAGGATCAGACTTTTTCTGCTTGGCCCCAGAAGATAGAAATAAGACTCATGGTAGAAGTGAGAGAGAGGCAGAATAAAGAAAAAACTGCTAACAGTTAGCATCGAGAGGAAGTGGGTTTACCCTCGGTAGAGATCATCAAGCAAAGTCTAGAGGTATATGCAAGGTATGCTTGAAGATTCTTTCTTGTTTGGGTTACAGACTAAAATGATGTCCTTTTCCACTTAGAGATTCTGTGACTTTTGGGGTACAATATTCAAAACCTAGTGCCTGGGGCAGCTAGGTGGCGCAGTGGATAGAGCACCAGCCCTGGAGTCAGTAGTACCTGAGTTCAAATCCGGCCTCAGACACTTAACACTTACTAGCTGTGTGACCCTGGGCAAGTCACTTAACCCCAATTGCCTCACTAAAACAAACAAACAAACCCTAGTGCCTGTTTGGTATCGATTCAGAAAGCCCCAATCGAGGCAGATAGGTGGTGCAGTGGATAAAACACTTGCCCTGGATTCAGGAGGACCTGAGTTCAAATGCAACCCCACACACTTGACACTTACTAGCTGTGTGACTCTAGGCAAGTCACCTAAACCTCATTGCCCTTCAAAAAAAAAATAAAACCAAAAAAAAAACCGAACCAAAAAAACCCAGAAAGCCCCAATCACAGCCCCCCATACCAGAACATTCACACCTTTTAATACTCTTCTTGAACTGCATGGTTGTTCATAATCTTTGTGCAAATACATGATATTGCTAGGTGCTGTTGGGGCTGCTGGCTCTCCCACCCTATTCTCCCTGTTGCCCCCAGTTCTAGTAGCATGCTTTTCTGCCCTTTGTTTCTCTTTTGTAGTGCTAGAGTAAGAAGGGGGAAGCAGCAACACAGGTGGCTGTGTCATTTATGTGCCCCTCCCTCTATTCATACATCCATCAAAAATGCCCAAATGTACATCAAGAAGGAAGTTGTATAGCATATGTTCAGGCTTCTTTCTGGCATAGTTTGAATATTTAGGAAATACTATGGAATCAAAGAATCCCATAAAGAACCTCATGAGACAATCCCTACCTCAAAGACCCCCATTCATGAGGAACTCAATAACCCACCTGTATAATTCAGTTCAGCAAATATCTTTTAAGTACCTGCTGTTTTCAGGGCACTCAGCATGCTATTCTATTTTTATAGCTCTAATTGTTAGGAAGACTTTTGTCCTCTTATTTTGGAAATACATTGCTTCTTTTTCCCATATAATCTGCCAATCTGTCTCTCTGCCCTTTGGTCCTAGCTAGTTCATCCTTCATCTTGGCAAGGGATGCGTGGTTAATGGTCATATAGTCAGGCATCTCTGTAATACCACTCTCGGGACCCAGGCCAGGTGTTATAAGTGAAACCATGTTTTAACAAGGTTTTCCTGGTATTTCCCTTGGCCAGGGTCCAAGACGATCATATTTTATACAGAATTTCATGTTATAGCAAGTCATGACATAGCACAGCTCCAATATATAAATGGTCTCTCTCTCCACATAATTTTCTCCAGCAAAATCCTGTAAGAGAAATGGGGTAAGAATCAGGAGCTTATCCTTAAGTTTGATTTCTAGATCTATATTTGTTATATAAAACCAAAATGGAGGTCAAATAGTAAGTTGAACTGCCGTGCATAAGAGAATAAGAGAATTATCATATATCTTTTTACATTTGATGTTGGTCTAACTTCAACTTAAATTTTGTAACTAGTATATTGAAATATACCCTCCAGTGAAACAAAATAATCAGATAATCCAAGTGAAAAATAAACCCCAAAATGTTCACAATAATTTTCTTATTTTCTTCTCTTTTTCTCTTGTTTTTGTCTTGCTGTGTTTCCTTGCCAATGTCATTGGCTTTCCTTTAGTACTTACACATTATTACCTTTATCTTTTCTTTCTCTACCTCCCTATTCATTCCCCATTAGAAAATTTATTCTCTCTAATTTCACCATGTCCTTTACCAGTAACTGTGCTGAGTGGAAGGTGGGCAACCTTCCAATAGGTGCCTGAGTTCTATAGGACACACCTTTATGATCCAGGAAATAATGACAGGAGAGAAGCTATGCTAATTCTGCTGTGAACAGGGATGTTATAAAAAATTATCAGTATTTATAGAGGAAGAGGTGGGGGGAAAGGATAGAAGCATATAAATTAGATTTCTCTGCTTTTTTTCATAATTCCATTCTAAGATATCTTCTCCTTATCCTTTTAGGATGGATAAAATAATTCTCCTTTTTTAGTTTTTTTTTCTTCCTTTGCCACTTTACCTGCATAAGAAATGCATTTCTCTTCTGAGGATGAACAGGGAATGATTATGTCTTAGAGTATTTATTCACCATTGTGTCTTGGTCTTTCCCATTCTTCCCTCCCTAATTTTTTTTTCTTTGCCTTTTTTTTTCCTTTCTTTTAAAGACTTGCTTGAACTCTTCTTGTTCTTTATAATTCCATAAGGAAATGATACGGGCTGGTTGGCTTCATTTATTGCTTGTTCCATTCCTGGGTCTACAGAGGCCTTTTGGCTTTTCCACCTGAGAGTCCCTTAGGCATCTCAAATTCAACATATCCCAAACAGAACTCAGTATCTTTTCCTCTAAATCCACCCCTCCTTTTAACTAACCATTTTCTCTTGAGATCACCAGCATTCTCCCATTCTCCCAGGTTTGAAGCCCAAGTCATTCTTGATCCTTCACTTCACTTCCTTCCCCAATACCCAGTTAGTTGCCATCTATCTACTGTCCATTTCACCTATACATATCTCACATCTATTCCCTTCTGTTTGCTCACACCCAGACTTTCCTAGTTCAAACCCTAATCGCCTCTTGCCTGGACTACTGCAGTAATATCCCATTCATCTCCCTATATATCTTTATCTTCTCATATATCTCTCCATACATAGGAGATATATTCCATCTCGTATATCAGTGCTTTGCACAGACCATCCCCTATGCCTAGAATATTTACCACCATCATCTCCATCCTTTAGAACCCTAAGCTCCTTTAAAGCTCATCTCCATGGGGACAACTAGGTGGCACAGTGGATAAAGCACCAACCCTAGATTCAGGAGGACCTGAGTTCAAATCCGGCCTAAGACACTTGACACTTACTAGCTGTGTGACCCTGAGCAAGTCACTTAACCCTCATTGCCCCACCCCCCCAAAAAAACAACAAACTCATCTCTCATCTCCAGTAGTGCTTTATCCAAGAGACCTTTAATGTTTTCCCCATTTAAGTGAGCCTTCTCCCTCCCTTTAAAAAAATCACTGTGTATTCATTTTGTGCGTATCACACATTTATCTCTGAACATGTGATATCCCTTGAGTAAGTGCCTTGGGGTCAAAAATTCACTTTTGTATTTGTGTCTCCAGAGCCTAAATTTCTGACACATACGAGGTGCTTAATGAATGTTTATGAGCTGGTTCATTCATTAGTTTCCATATCACTGGAGGTTATAAGATCATAGATTTAGAGCTGAAAGGAATCTCAGGGAGAAGCTAGTCCAACTCCTCTCATTTTATAAGATGAGGAAAGTCTGACACAGAGAAAGTAGAAAAATGGGGATTCAGCCTGCAGATCCAGAAAAGAGTCTTCCTGTCCATTCCCTTCTGAACAAGTCTATACCTACTATGTAAGTGGGACAAGTAATCTCACTCAAGGACTTTAAAGGTTTCATAAGGAAAATTTTAAATTGTTTTTTGTAACTATCTCTTAATGGATTAATAGGCATTTTTATTATTGTTGTTGAGTCGTTTTAGTCGTGTCCAACTTTTCATGATCCCATGTAGGGTTTCTTGGCAAAGAACCTCAAGTAGTTTGCCATTTCCTTCTCCAGCTAATTTTATAGATGAGGAAACTGAGGCAAACAGGGTTCAATGGCTTGCCCAGAGTCACACAGCTAATAAGTGTCTGAGGTGGGATTTGAACACATGAAGAGGAATCTTCCTGACTCCGGGCCCAGTGCTCTATCCATGGCAGCACCACCTAGCTACCCAATAGACGTCTACATCAGTAATTAAAGACACTAAGTGTTTTCACTGGTATGTGTACTCCATTCAGAGCCACAGACTGAAACCCTCCCTACCCTTAGTAGCTTAATGAGTTCTCTCACCACCACCCCAAATAATAACATTATCTGGTGATAAGTCTCTGAAGACTTACATAGACTGGTCCTCAGGTGGGCAGACCATTTTTATCCCTATACTCAAAGCCTTTTTAGCTTGGTAGGAAATACTAGAGGTCGGCCAGTGTAATCTTTGAGAACACAAAGCCACCTCTGTACCACAATGAGGACTGAGAATTTAGTGGAGAAAGATATTAAGTGAAAAATATGTTTGGAATGCCTACCTCTTCTGAGAGTGCACAGGGAATGCATGTTAAAGATGTTCTCTCAGGAACCTTAACATCTTCAAATGAGGAAGATTCTTGTATCTGAAATTCTTTAAAATATTTATATTTTAAGCCTATAGGCTAAACACTAGCTATTGTAATAACATTCCATAAGTTTGCCATCTGTCCTATAAAGTGGTATTTTTTTTAAATGCAAGGAACACAAAAAAGGAAGTCCAGAAAGTAACACAGACAAGCAGGACAGCTTTGAAAACTACAAGTTGAACTCATAGCCTTATAGAGAAAAGTAAGTTATACATACCAAAGATTTTCAGTTTCATGCACAATCTTCTTTGTCTGTCCTATGTACATGAAAGTACATACCTATGTATATACATGTATATGCATATCCGGTTTTATTTCCAAATACAGAGTTTTCAAGGAGGGAAAAAAAGCCTGAAAGAAACCTGAGAAATAATGTCATCTAACCTCCCTGGTGACAATTGCAGCCCATGTTATTCAACAACAATTTTCCATAAAGGGAGGGGGGATTAAAATTAAGGTTCTAAAGACAAAATTTTTAATTCTTCCTTTCTTTTCAGAAGCATCATTAAATTTTGCAATACATGTTCATTTAAGTATGTTGATGATTATGAACAATTTTAGAAGATACTTGAAAATATTCAGCTTTTTATTACCTTTTATTTATTTCTTGTCCCAAAATGTTGCCCTGTGACAGTTTTGGTTAGTTTATAGAAAAAGAACTATTTCATTATCTGAGACTCAGATGAATTGCAGAATTCATATATTCAGGTTCACTAAAAATGAGAATAAAATAATGACTTCGAAAGCCATTCTAAAAGAAGGTTATTTTTTGTCTTAGCTGCAGTTCGCCCCCCCACACTTTTTTTTGGTAGTTTGGCTCTGGTTTGTACTATTCTTGCATGAGTTTATGCAGCAGATATTACTACATGGCAATTAATTTATCAATACATATTTACATTGAGTATTTTTATTTTTAAAAAATATGCTCTCTAACTCATGTGTTAAAGTAATATTTAAATATAAGGTATTGTTATTATGTAACATAGAGTCATAGGATCTTGGATTTAAAGCTCAGAGATTTTAGAGGCCATCTATTCCTCATTTTACATGTAAGGAAACTGAGGCCAAAGAGGCTATATATGACTTATTCAAGGTCATACATTGCTCTTAAGGCTTCATATGTCTGTCCTAGATATTGTTTTTGTGGTAAAACACAATTAACGTTTGCTCTCCTGTGCAGAAAGCATGATGTTTTTGTAAGAGAACAAGAATTTAAACAATTGTTCTAATAAGGAAAAAAAGGCAGCATGAGTTGGTCAAAGTAGAGAGCTATGTGGTCCAAATGTTGCACAAAATAAAGGATAAAGCAATCAATAAACATTTATTAATGTTTATTACAACCAGCAGCTACTATGTGAAAGGCACTGTGCTAAGCACTGGAGAAAAGAAAAATCACAAAAGATAATGCCTGCCCTCAAGGAGTTTGCAATCTAATGGGAGAGACAACATGCAAACAAATATATACAAAACAAGTTATAGAAAGGATAAATAGGAAGTGATTAAAAGAGAGAAGACATTGGAATTAAGAGGCTTCCTTTAGAAGGTGGAATATTAGTTGGGACTAAAAGGAAGCCGGGGAGGTCAGTAATCAAAGGGGCAGAGGGAGAGGATTTTAGACTGTGAACAAGACATTATTAAGCAGTTTTAGAATTGTACAAAAGTAAAGCATGAGGGGCAGCTAGATGGCGCAGTGGATAGAGCACCAGCTCTGGAGTCAGGAGGACCTGAGTTCAAATCCGGCCTCAGACACTTAACACTTACTGGCTGTGTGACCCTGGGCAAGTCACTTAACCCCAATTGCCTCACCAAAAAAAAAAAAAAAAAAAAGTAAAGCATGCATCTGGTCCATTGTCAGTATACTCACACGGCTGAGGTTCTTAGAATTTAGAGCTGCTAATCCAATTAATTTATATTTCTCTTGCAACAGAGCATAACATTTTAAGTTGTAGAATCAAACTTCTTTTCTGCTGATGATTCTAAAGGGTTTTTAAAAACCAAATCCATGTTACCCATTTCATAATCATAACCATTCTCCACAGGCTCCTTCCCACTGCCCTCTGTACACTACACATGTGGTTTTTCCCCATCACAACTTTTAAGACTAGTTAGTTGTAGGTTAATAGCTATATGTTAGCATCTAAATTTTGTAGCCAGTGAATGGCTTGCTTTTGCAGTGCTGAACTTCCTCACATTGGATATAAGTATCAGATTTTTTAAAAATGTTAATCGATTAGAACTGGTGATCAGTCTGTGTTAGGGTCAGTTTTCTATAGATAATGATGCTCTTCATCCTGTGTCTTCCCAAGTTCACAAAAATCCCGCTGACTTCAGCAAATGCTTCAGGCTTACAGAGAAACACACACCTGGGACATTCTGGCCAATTGTACTCAGATCTTTCATCAAAGTATTTGGAAGCTCTTTTACTCCTCTCCCTTTAACAACTTCCTTGCCTGTTCCCTGTGACAGATGTAAGTATTTCCATCTCTTTCAGTGACATCTAGCTCTTCACTCCCAGGGATTTCTCTTTGGGTGGAAAAGCCTAATGTTGCCAACTTTGATAAGCAGCCAGGAAAAGTGTGGTCATTCAGGGAGATGTGTGAGTAGTAAGTACCCTTATATGAGATGTGAAATTAACGTGATCATTGGCCATGGATTCTCTTTCAAGATCAGAGCAAAAAGGAGAATTGCTATTTAAGCAATAATGTTCAGTATATCCTAATGCAAATTGGTAACCACATGGCTGGCACCTCGTTTGTTGGGTCATAGGTTGGTGCCTTTTTTGGATTCCCCTCCATCCAACCAGTGCTTTTACATATAGCAGACACTCAGAAAACATGCTGATTGAAAAAAAATAAATTTGATATAAGAAACAATTATACTATAGTGGAAGAGATAGTGTAGAATAATGAAAAGACTACAAGACTGGGAATCAAGAGACCTGAGTTTCAATCAGCTCTCTGATGTCCCTTCCAACTCTCCAACTCTTAAATCCTAAAGAATTAAAGGTGTCAGGGGCGGCTAGGTGGCGCAGTGGATAGAGCACTGGCCTTGGAGTCAGGAGTACCTGAGTTCAAATCCGGCCTCAGACACTTGACACTTACTAGCTGTGTGACCCTGGGCAAATCACTTAAGCCCCATTGCTCCGCAAAAAAAAAAAAAAAAAAAAAAAAAAAAAAAAAAAAAAAAAGAATTAAAGGTGTCTAGAAAATTATAAAATTGATGTGCTTTTAAAAAATTTATTCTATTCTAAAAAAATAATAAAATGAAGATTTTCATATATATTAAGTAGAACAGAAAAAGAAGGCTGTACATGAAACTGACTGTTATGTACAGCTAGCTTTTCCTTTTAATTATATATTAAATTCAACACGTAACTTTCAAAGCTGTCCTGCTTGTCTATGTTTCTTTGTATGTTCCCCCCCATCTATTTTTACCTTGTTGCCTTTGCTCATGCTGTTTTTTTATCCTTTTAATATCATCCCCTTCCCCCCCCCCTTAACTTACTGAAATCCCTACCCAGCTTTGGAAACAATTCAAATGGAGCCATCTCTATTCAGGCTTCCCTGGTCACCTTCACCAGTAATAGGCTACCCTCTTCCCCCAAATACTAAGCAGCACTTCAAATATATTCAGACCATAAGCTTCAAAAGAGTGGGAATGCATGTCTTTTTATTCCAAATGTGGTATCTCCCCTAAGGTCTGTAGCAGTGCTCGGCATACAGGATGTGCTGACGAATTAAACTGACTCAGAGCTTACATGAAAGGACCTCCACAATTTGGCCATGACCTACCTTTCCAACCTATTTCCTTCCATTCTCCAAAACAAACCCTCTATGTCAGCCAAACTGGTCTGTTTACTTTCTCCTACAACATATCACCCTTTGGCTAATACTTTTTTTTTCTTTTATTACAAGTATTTTTCCACTTCTGAATATTCAGATGTTGCCAGTGGTTCTAAGGGGTCAGATCCATGTAGCATTTTCCTGACCTCCCAGTCTAATGATCTATATACCATTTAACAATTTATATGGTTGTCATTGTGTGTAGTACTCAGTTATACTTAATGCATACAGTCTTGTAGTATTTCTTGACCTTTTCCATGTATATGTCTTTCCCTGAGATTTTTAAGTTCTTTAGGGGCAAGGCTTATTATATGTTCTACTTCTTTATGCATCCTATAGCTTCCTGAATAGTTTTCTGAACATAGGAGGAGCTCAATTAATATTTGTGAATAAATGAATCAGAAAACTGGCTGTTTAGATTTCTTGGCACACACAAAAAACCCCAATCTTGCTCAGTGTTTCAGAGATAGGACAATTAGGGAAAGCTGCCAATTGGGTTTTCTCTACTCCCAAGGGGAATGACATATTCAGAGATACTTTTTGCAACTCCCATTGATTTTAGTCATGGGTTTTGCTATTCAAGGTAACCTAGGTTTTAACTTTCCTGCCTCATTCTGCCAAAATCCTTGTAGGAATGGTTTAATTTATTCAGTTTAATGATTTAGCTTTATCTTAAGATAAGGACATGGAAAGAAGAAAAATTAATAATAATAATAATAATAATGAACATTTATGACACTTCAAGGTTAACAATTTATATGGATTACTTAATTTGATCTTTACATCAGTAGATGTTATTATTTCTCCCTAAATCTCTAGAAGTTAAATGACTTGCCCAAGGTCACATAGATAATAAATATCTGAAAAGGGATTTGAACTCAGGACTTCTGATTCCACATCTAGAATGCTATCCACTAGTTCCCTCTAATTAAAAAAAAAAAGGTTAAAAACGCCTAGAAATATTCAAGCCAACAAATTCTCAATGTGAATTTTAATCTCATTCCAATCTATTTGAATGGTTGGTTTGGAAACATTGCAATTAGTGGAGAGCTGATCTCTAATCCATTACATCCTTGTTACATGTTCTTAATCATGGCATCTCTCTGTCCAGAGTAATGCTGAATCTGTGTGAATTGTATCATGAATCTATCTTATCTTGCCTAAGTGATAAGCTCCTTGAGCATAGAAATATTTTCTAGAAAAATGTCATATATGTTGTTACTCAGTTAGGTCTTGTTAAAAGGAGAGGACAGGCAGATTAATAGCATAATATTGGTAAGGCTTAATGAAGATGTCAAAAAGTTATGTCTATTGAAACTCATTCTTTATACAGAAGCAAAGTTTTAAAATTACTCAATGTGGGAAAAGGTTGTTTGAGGGCAACTATTGAATTCAGGGCCTCAAGAACAGAATTTTGAACATTACAATTGAAATGATAGTAAATTGTGATTAGAAGTCAGATGATATCATTATAAATACTTTAAAAATATCCTTATATGATGGAAATGCCTTTTACCTACCTAAAATCAGACTGGTTTTTTAAAATTTGTTTTATTTTCAACTCATGAGATAAAACAAGCATTTCCATAACATAGTACAATAAAAAAGATGATTGCACATGAAACTGCAAATCTCTTCCTTTTAAATATATTATAAAGTAATCATGTAAATTTCTCTTTTTTTCTTTCTGATTTTTTTCTTCCCCTGTCCTATGCCCTCCAACCCCCCTGCCCTGAAATTCTTTGGGCATGCCTATATGTGGCCCTTGTATTTTGGGGGTCATTTGGGGAGTTAATTTTTTAAAGACTTTCTTAAAAACTAAAGGCTTAGCAAATCAGGTTAAATCCATATAAGCAGCACACAATGCATGTAATGGAGGTATCATTGGAAAGGAAATGAAGATATGTGTTTTAGTTCTGGCCCTGATACTGATCACACGTAGGAAGCAATCCAGAAAGCTTTAAATTTGAAGTCACAAGCCTGACTCTGACACTTATTCAGATTCAGAGTTAAAAGATACCCTACCAGCCATCATATCCAAAGCACTCATTTTACAAATGAGAAAAATTTGAGGACTAGAGAAGTTATTGTGAGAGGCAGAGAAGGTCACTTAACTTCCAGGTCTCCACTTCCTCATCTATAAAATAAAGACATTGAAGGAGATGGGTTTTGGTTTAATTTTATTTGGCAGGCCATCAGAATCCATAGGACTTTTTTAAATTAAAGGACCGGCATGGCTAGTTCTAAGCCTAAAGATGAACCCAAGGACAAAATTAAGGACAAATTGGAGGAACATCCCTACTTTCAAGCTAAAACTGTTTGAACACTTTTCTTCTATTCCATAAAGAGAACTTTTTATTCTTGTTGGACTAGATCGCTTCTGAAGTACTTTTTGAATTTGACATCCATTAGTTATAAGGGGAAAGAGTAAAGGGAAGAGCTATTAGAAAACATAATGCATTAATCCTTATAGATGATACTGAAGGTCCTAAACTGAGGTTGTTTACATTGAGAATGGATATAAGGGGACAAATAAGTGAGAGATATTAGACTATGGTCAACATGGAAATGAAATGTAAGAGATAGGAAAGCTTTAAAGGCAACACCATGATTTCAGACGTGGGGAGCCAGGTGAATGGTGATGCAACCAATAAAAATAGTGAAACCGGAAGAAGAAATAGGTGTGGAAGATAATAAACTTAATTTTAGACATGGTAAATTTCAGGTTGATTGAGGACATTTAGGTAAGATGCAGCTCTAGGAAGCTAAAGATGCAGGTTTGGAACTCAAAAGATGGTCAGGGCTGGAGATAGATTTAGAAGGTATCGACCTATAGGAGATAGGTAAAGCCATCGAAATGAATGAAATATATCTCTAGGAAATACTTTAGAAAGAGAAGAGACAAAGGGACAAATTTAAACACTTGGGTAATCCATACCTTGAGTTAGGGGAAAGGCTATGGAGAGAGAAGAAATTAGAGTAAGTGATCCCAAGTGAATAGAGGACATTGTAGAAAGGAGGGCCTTCATCAGATGTTGCAGGGAAGATAGATGGCCAAAGAATTTAAAATATCAATTGTATTTGACAATTCGTAGGTCACTGTGTGACCTTTGAGAGAATATTGTGAGGAGAGTAGTAGTAATAGAGGCCAGACTATAAGGGATTTAGGAGTCGGTGGTGAGTAGGTAAAGACACAAGGTAGGAAAAAAGGGAGGTTGTACAGAGAAATAGATTAGAGATTCAGAAAAGAAAGACAAAATCATGTCGGAAAAAAAAAGATGTCTAGGGGATAGGCTCAAAATTGTAGGTAATAGGGATTAGACAAAATCAGGAATGAGTACTTTTTTCCTCTGAGATAGTAGGAAGGGAGGAGAGAGTTAGTGATGGAGCTGAGAAATTTTTAAGGGCTAAAAGACTTTGGATTCATCATATGTGTCATGGTAGGCTCCTTCTCTCCTTTTTAAACCAAGAGCCCCCTGTCTACTGGAAAAGGAAATCAATTTTGGGGGGTCTCTGGAGTTTATTTTTTAAAGAAATAAAACTTTTGAGTCATTTGTTTTTCAAATTAAAAATAGGAAGCATTTAGCTTAAATATAGCAACAAATATCGATAAAACTTTAGTTCTGTATTATGGTGAAAAGGGGGTGAGACGATGAGGGAGGCAGAAAAATAATCAAGAATGGCTATAAGAGAAGACAGAAATGAGAGATGGGTTTTCATATTGCAATATTTCCGTCTTATAATCGGTTAGTTTATTACAGCTAAGGACTTTTAAAACTGTGGCTTTTTTTAATCACCTCTTGGTAATTGCCTCATAAACCAAATAAGGTTGAGCAATGATCTGAATTCAACCTAAAATGCCCATTTTACACGTGAAAAAAATGGGACTCTAAAATCGAAACTCTAATCTTCTAGACTGTCCATGTCACAAGTCAATTAGCCATCATCTACTCCATGCCAGACACTATGCTAAGTGATAGGGATAACAGAAGGGCAGCCATGTGGTACAGTAGATAGAATGCTAGCTAGGTGACCCTGGAGAAGTCACTTAACCCTGTTTGCCTCAGTTTCCTCATCTGTGAAAAGAGCTAAAGAAGAAAATGGCAAACCACTCTAGCTAGTATCTTTGCCAAGAAAACCCTAAATGGGGTCCCCAAGATTTAGACATAACTGAATAACAACAGAGGGATAATGAAATGTCAGGGGTAGTGGTTTGGGGGGGGGAGTAGGTACTGTCCTTGCTCTCAAAGCTTAGTCCAGTGGCAGTGTATAGCTTGGATCAGAGGTGGAAGAGATCAGAGCCAGGGTAGCCTTAGGAATCTGTTTCAGTGATTCAGGCATTAAGTGATAAAGTCCCTGAACTAGGATAATGAGTGGAGTGACCTTAGTGAAGACTTGGAAGTTGATGGGGTGGGGGAGGAGTACTAGGCTTTACAAAGGAGCAAACAGCCAGATTTCATGTCCATTTGGGAGAGGGAACTATTGGGAAGATAGAAAGGGAAAAAAGGAGAGATTTTAAATCTGGACGACCGATAGAAAATTCTACAAATTTTCTCTAACATAATTAATAGATTCTAAACTTACTTTATGGTAATGGGGTGAATCTAGTTAGAATATATTTTAAAGCACTGCCTTCTTTGTCACTTACTGTAGATGGAATGGATTGTCATTCACTTTGAACATTAACTTATTGGAAAAAATTATTCCTCATCAAAAGTATTTAACTGCATCTCCACCTCAACCAAGTACTTATATGTTACATAAAAGTTCATTAAGATTATATATATAGGGGCATCTAGGTGGTGCAGTGGATAGAGCACTGGCCCTGGAGTTAGGAGTACCTGAGTTCAAATCCGGCCTCAGACACTTAACACTTACTAGCTGTGTGACCCTCGACAAGTCACTTAACCCCAATTGCCTCACTAAAAAAAAAAAAAAAAAATCAAAAACAAGATTATATATATAGCCGGCCATAAGGAAAGTTGTGGGAACTGTTTTCTTGGTTGTGGAATTCTTTCTTTTACTCTAGCACTGAGGCATCCATGAGTTTATGGTGGCCCTCCTATCACAGAGGGAAATGACCTAATAAACTAGTTTACCTTTAAACCAAAAACAATTTGTTATCCCCTGGAGGGCTATTAACGTTTTAAAAAGAGGATCTCTCATGAATTCAAAGAATCTCTCTAATGGTGGAATTTAAGACACTGTGACACTTGAGTGGAGAGGTTTTGGAGGTGAAAGGGGGGAAGGGCAGAGGATTCTCTAGAGGTCATAATAGCCGCTACCCTAGTGTACCAGCTAACAAGTCCAGCCCTGACCATTTGTGTGTAGCTGGGTGGCACATTGAATAGAGTACTGGGCCTGGAATCAGAAAGATCTGAATTCAAATCCAGCCTCAAACACTTGCTTGGTAAGACACGAAATCTGTTTGCCTCAAGTTCCTCATCTGTAAAATGGGGTAATAATAGAACCTCCCTCCCAGGGTTTCTGCAAGGATCAAATAAGATAATAATTGTAAAGCTCTTAGCATAGTGCCTGGCACATAGTAAGCACTATGTAAGTGTTAGATATTATTATTGTTGTTGATGGTATTGATGTTGATTTTTCCCACTCACTTAAATCTCTCTCCCCCACCCTCCCTCCTGCCTTCTCTCCAGCTTAACTCCTTAGCCCAAGCTTCTTTTCTTTCAATGCCATCACTGTTCTCCATTGTTTCCCCTTTCAAAGAAGGATTAATTCTAGGATATACTTTTAAGTTGCTAGAGTTTGATCACCCCCGGCTTGCTAAGAAGGTGACAGAACATGAAATAAAAAAAGGATAATCAAGGAAAGCCCACAGTTAACAGTCAGCTAATATCAGCAATAGGGAGAATTTCTTACTTTTTTCTATTGACTGAACTGTTTTTAACTCCAGAAAAAGAGATCCCGACAAGAGTATCGTATTTTCCTGTTGTTTCGTCATAAAATTAATTTTCTCTGCATGTCCAGTTGTATCTCTGAGCAGTGGATTTTCCTTTCCTTATCTTCTATTAAAGAATGGCTCCCTTGTGTGAGCTACAGCAATGCCAGGGCCATATACAACCTGTGCAAAGAAAAAGATCCCAGTGTTGAGCTTCTGGAAAGATTGATACTATCCTAAGGGGAAAAGAGATTTGAGTCAAATGTTTATCAGAGTAAGATTCAGCCAGAAAATATTCCCTATTCTTTATGGCTTTTTAATTACTGGTGTGTTTTTTTGAATTGAGACTGATCATTTTATTCCTAAATGTGTTTTCCCTCTCACTGCCCAAAAAAAGCTCCCATCTTCCCTACTCTCCTTTTCTCCCCTTCCCCACCAGCTATTTCTTCACCTACAGGACCCAAAGCCAATAACGTTGGATTCTGAGTTGATTTCTGCACGTTAAAGTTTTAAACAATATTCACTTTTAGAAATAAACGGATATGCATCTGTCAATAAAACTTGGCTTTCATGTCATGGCTTGTTTTCTTGCTTTTAGGTTTTTCCCATTCGGCCTTCACATTTGGTATTGAAAGTCACATCAGTCAATCCAATATCAATGGAACATTAGTGCCACCTGCTGCCCTTATCTCCATTCTCCAGAAAGGCCTGCAGTATGTGGAAGCTGAGATCAGCATCAATGAAGTAAGTCCCTTTATTACTTACAAGCAGCACATACACTTGGGCAATTACAGGTGTGCTTTACTTAGAAGGCAGCCAGAGCAATCCCACATTTGGGGAGGAATGTTTGAAAACTCCTAATGTCTTGGAAAACAAGTATTAATTACTTATTTCCAAAAAGGTACTTGACAGAAATTTTAAGTGTTTCACCTTTGCTTTTAATTTCCTTCATAAATGTGGGACTGCTAGTTACCTAGATGTAAAAATAGCAGCAAGCCTTTCGTGCTCTTTACACATCTGTGTTTTCTGTATATATAGAATAGCGATCATGTTTAGTATGTAAACAACACATTTTCAAATCATAAAAAAATACACGGCAGCTTTTCATCGACTTAATATTTTGGTGTTATGCTCATTTTGGTGAGCACACTTCACAGGGTGTCTTGTCTCTTCTCTTTGTACTCTGCAAGCAGGTGGGCAAAAAAAGGTGACCACAAAGGAAAGATAGATGGTAGAGCTTTACCTGAATTAAACAGAATAAAGAAGAGGTAGTGATCTCCATGTTAACAATAATTTTCCAGCATTATTTTATTATTATGTCTTCCTTTAATAGAGCGGAATTGGTAGTGGAAAACTAAAGCATGGTTTTAAACAAAAACCTGGGGGCAGCTAGGTGGCACAGTGGATAGAGCACTGGCCCTGGAGTCGAGTACCTGAGTTCAAATCTGGCCTCAGACACTTAACACTTACTAGCTATATGACCCTGGGCGAGTCACTTAACCCCAATTGCCTCACCAAAAAAAAAACAAACAAAAAACCTGAAATAATTATTTCCTTCCACCCAAATTCCTACCTCTTTCCCCTATGATTTAAAAATATTAAATGAAAGAACAGTTCTCTGATAAGCTACTTTGGCTTTAACAAACTCCTCTGACATAATCTCTTTTGTGGCAATTGCTTCACTTCTATTTATCCCCCCACCACCACCTTTCTCTTCTCTGGTCTTGCCTTCATTTTGGGTTTCTGAGATGTGTTTTTCAGTTGAACAGATTCCTCATGACTTTCCAGAGTTTCAACAGTACTATGGTTCTCAGCTATATCCTTGAATACCTCCATCTGTTACACTCCCATCTCCTTTTCCTGACTCCTAAAATGTACCCCAGGCTTCCCTTCAGATACAAATTTCATATTCCATTGCTTCCCAGACTTTCTGAGTATAAGAATCCCTTTTTATGTTCAATAATTTCATGGACACCAACCTGATACTATCAGTGGTAATTGTGGAGTCATTGGTATCCATTGGTTAAGAAAAAAATACAAATTATTGCTTGACTTCTCAATGGATAGGGCCTCCCCCCATCCATTGATATTCAGCCCCTTGGCTGGAGAGAGGGAGAGAATTTGGAACTCAAAATTCTAAAATGAAAGTTAAAAGAGAAAAAACTAATGTTAATTACACAGACATTCTGTAATTTCAGCAAGGGGAACTTGTTGTTCAAATCCAGATGTAATCTAAAAGTCTTTAACTTAATAGATAAGTCTTAGAGAGTTGCCTGAGTCACATAGAAAAAAGTTAAGTGACTTAGCCTAGGCCATATAGCTAGTATAGGAGGCAGGATTGGAACCTAGCTCTTATTGACTCCAAGGCTCAGCACTCTACCCTATGCAAGAAAAAGCATATTGACAATTACCATGTATTCAGTAATATTTCTTTAAGAATTTGTATTTCATTAATCACAACAACATCTTTGTATAATTTCAAGATAAAAATTCCAAGATCACGTATTCAGTACAACAAGGTTACGTTTCCTTTTTTAGGGGACTTATTTTGCTAGAAGCCAGTAAAGAATGAAATGACCATCCTTGCTGTGCATATAGATTGAAGGAACCCTAGCAATAATTCTGCATCCCTTCCCTACCCCCAGGGATCCTCCTCCCACAAAGATAGAATCATTTCCTTGAACACTTAAAAAAGGTCTTCATAACCTTCACCTCAATCCATTTTGCACAGCTGGTAGAACCAATCACTCATCCCCTCTTTCTGAAATTCTGAAGTATGATAGTGTTCACAAGGGTCATCGTGTACTCCAAAATATTTTAACAGACCTCCCACCCAAGCCTGCTAAGTAATCAGTCTTGCTAGAAATCTCCTTGTCCTCCATTTCCCTCCAGTCTCAGCAGCAGGACAGTTTGCCTAAAAATTATCTCCCCATCTTTGCTGTTTCCTTTTGATACAACATCAATTATGACGACTTTTGTTGCTGTTTGTTTCAAGAGTGTTGCTTTTAGATGCATTGACAGACCAGACATTCTTGATATTCTGATGCTAACGTCTTTCAGTCCTTCTTTGCTACTCATGTTCTTCTCTTCTGGTTTTCATCCGTATATTTCCCCTGTCCTTTGTAGTTCTATTTCTTTCTCTCAGTTCTTTAATCTTTCCCAAAATCTCTCTCTCTCTTTTTTTTTTTTTTGGAATTGTGGAAAGTCTTTTGCCCATTTTCCTCCTTTCCCCATAATACTTCTTCTAAATTAGGCTGTCTCCCCTCTTCCTCCTCATTTTTATCTTTCTTTATCCAAGAGTTCTTCTTGGTCTTCCATGTGCTCTCTTAACTGCCTCTATTTTCCTTACCTCCCATTGGTCCTTTAAGTGCTTGATCAGTGTGTTTCTGTTCTATCCCATTCTCAGGAAGCCCTTCCTCCTCTGCCTTGTCTCACTCGTTCAGCTCTTCCACGATAGGTCATGAGATTTTAGAACTGGAACCCATTCATCATGCATTCACAGGTTTATAATACCAGACTTTTAAAGTAAATAAAATGAAAAGGTCCTCAGAGGCTGTTTGGTCCAACTCCCTCCCTCCCACCTCCTTGTATAGACACAGATATCGAAACTTAGCGAGGTTGTGATTTGTCTGGTCCGATAAGTAAGCAGGTAGTCAGGTAGTCAGTAGGAGTTAGGTAGTAAGCCTGCAAAGTGGGATTTGATCTCTTGTCCTCTGACACTGCCACACCTTCTCTTCTCAGAACCCTCCTCATTCTTTGAATGTGAAGAAGCTGTGACCTAGAGAGATTTAACTCACCCAAGGTCATCTAGACAGTGACAGTATAATGAGAGGCAAAATCAAATAACTTCATTTATCATTGATGTCTTTAGAAACTAAAGAAAAAAATAGAGTCTTAAAATGTTTGAGAAAAGTTTTAATAATTAATTTAAGCAGTTACTGCTTTTAATATCATTATCGCCAGGGTCAAATGAGTACATATCCCCTTTTTTTTCTTTAGTTACTGCTTGTATTCAAAAGAAACTTACTTTTCTCTAATAATGCTGACTGAACCTAGTCAGTTCATTGTTGAAAATGTCACAATGAAAACATGTGCAGAATGTACTTTCTAATGTATTTATACATCAAGTCAGGGCCAACTCTGCAGGTTAAGATTTCATATGATGACAGTGTGTGAATGTGCTTAGACTAAAAGGCATTTTCTGCTGTGTGTGGTGAACTGTGCAGAGCTCTCCAAATCAGAAACTTAAATTGATCTAGATGTAAGGAGTCCAGCAGAGAGAACGACCTCATCCAGATAGGAAATTTAAATATTTCTGTAATTGTTCTGTTAATGGAATCAATATTTGGTCAAGGTCTCTAAACCCAAGAATGGGTTTCACATTCACCTCAAATGCAGTCTTAATCCAAGGTCAGTAAATAACTCATTTTAATATATGCAATGAATAGATTCCATAGAAGTCAGGTTTGGATTCATGCAGGATAAGTTAACTCTTGAAGACACGTCCTGACATAGACATGAAACCTTGAAAGAGCTAATTTTACCACATGCAAAGACTGGTATTCATAGAGATTTCCTAGGCTCTCCATGGCATAAATTCCAAAAATAATAATAATTTTAGCACAAAAATGTGCACTAGTCTCTAAATTTCCTTGGTATATAAGTGAGGGTGCTTTTGAGTCAATTTATTGAACATTTGTTAAATACCTTTTATGTGTAAGGCTTACTGTGTGAGAAATAAAATGACATAGGACAACCTATATCAGATTACCTGCTGTCTAGGGGAGGGGGGAGGGAGGGGAGGGAGGGAGAAAAATCTGAAATTGTAAAGCTTGTATAAACAAAAGTTGAGAACTATCTTTACATGTAACGGAAAAAAATAAAATACTTTATTAATTTAAAAAAATGACATAGGACACAGAGGGCAAGTCTTCAGGTCAGACATAGGTTCCAGGCCTGCCTCTGAAACACCCAGCTGTGGGACCATAGGCAAATAATATAATCTTCAGGTGTTCTTGTTGTCAACAAAAAAATCTCTTGGTTGGTCAATCCAGTGCCTTTTTTTTCAGCCCTCACTCTTCTTGAGCTCTTTGCTGTGTCTGACATCACAGGACATCCCTTCTTCCTGCAAACCCTCTCTCCCTAGTCTCTTGCCTTGATGACCTCATCAGCGTCTATGGCTTTCATAGTTGTCATATCTATGCAGATTCTTTGAACTATATATCCATCCCTAATTATTCTACTCAACTCCAAACTTCCATCACCTACTAAATATTTCAAACTGGAAGTTTGGCCGACATCTCAAACTCATCATGTCCAAAAGAAAAGTCATTCTTTCTTCCCTCCCAACCCCTCCTCAAACACCCCTCTTCTGAGCCTCAATGTTTCTGTTGATGGCACAAACTTCCTTTTACTTGGGTTGACAAGGTTGCCCAGTGGTTAGAGCACTGGTCCTGGAGTTGGGAAGACCTCTGTTCAAATTCTGTTTCAGACACTTATTGTGTGACCCTGGGCATGTCTGCCTCAGTTTCCTCATCTGTAAAATGAGGGTTTCTTCCTTGGTTGTCGTTATGATAAAATGAGATGAATGCTAGAAAATCTTGTCATATATGACAATGAATTTCATTAGCCTTTCTCCAAACTGCCCTCTTCTCCCCACTGCCACAGCCACATTCATAGTTTAGAATCTCAATACGGGGGCAGCTAGGTGGTGCAGTGGATAGAGCACCGGCCCTGGAGTGAGGAATACCTGAGTTCAAATCCGGCCTCAGACACTTAACACTTACTAGCTGTGTGACCTTGGGCAAGTCACTTAACCCCAATTGCCTCACTAAAAATTAAAAAAATTTAAAAAAAGAATCTCAATACGTCTCATCTGGACTGCTTCACTAGCCTACTGACTTTCCTGCCCTAAATCTCCCTTTTTCCAATCCGTCCTTTACACAGCTGCTAAACTGATATTCCTAAAGTACAAGTCTAATCATAAAACTCCCCTACTCAGGAAGTTTCAGTACTTTCCTATTGCCCCGTAGGATAAAATACTGACTACTCTTTGACATTTAATGACCATCACAATTTGACTTCCACCTGTCTTTCCAGATTTACCTGCTCTTGCTTCCTTTCACTCATTCTCCCTTCCACCCCAACTGACCTACATGCCATTCCTTGTAGGTGACATTTCTTCTCCTGTCCCCAGTGCTTTTCCTCTTAATCTCTGCTTCTTAGAATCTTGAGCCCTGGTGAAAGCTTAGTTTGAGGGCCAACTCTTGTCAAGCCTTTCATTATTCCTTGAATTCAGGGAGGAACTGTTTCCATTTTTGTCATAATCCCTAGTACCTAGCACAGTTCTTGGTACATAGTAGGTGCTTAATAAATATCTGCTAAATTGAGTAACTTACAGATAAACTATTTGTTGTCATTAGTGAAAGGATTCTTTATGCCAGGAAGCTCTCCATACCAGTGAAATGACACATCCAAAGATGAAATAAGATATGGTCCTCCAATCAGTAGAGGGGCTAAAATTTGTACAGTAATAACTGTAGTACAGTGTAGAATATGATAGGTACAAAGGAGTCGTCAAAAAAAAAATAATGCTCTCAGAAATGTGAGGAGATCACTTCCACATCGGGGATAAGGGAAGGTTTTGTAGAAGAGGAGTTGAAACCTTAGTTGGGGCTTGAGGGAATAGTAATAATAATAATAACAATAACAATAGTTATCATTTATGTAGCATTTACTACATGCTAAGCACTGTATTTGGAACTTTACAATTACTGTTTCATTTGGTCCTCAGAACAACCCTGGGAGGTAAGAGCTATTGTTATCCCCATTGTACAGATAAAGAAACTGAGGCTTTGGGGCAGCTAGGTGGTGCAGTGGATAAAGCACGGGCCCTGAATTCAGGAGGACCTGAGTTTAAATCTGCTCTTAGACGCTTGACACTTACTAGCTGTGTGACCCTGGGCAAGTCACTTAACCCCAATTGCCTCACTAAAAAAGAAAAAGAGCACTGGGAGAAAACTGAAAAGGGCCTAGAACCCCAGAATGAGGGTCGTGATAGCTAGCACTGGCACTTCAGCCCTCCCCCTTCTCTGTGACATTGTTGCCCAGGCACATTTTTTGCTTTTTAAAAATTTTCAATTAAAAAAGCTATTTTTTTGCTTTTTAAAAAGTATCTCTGGGGCAGCTAGGTGGCACAGTGCATAATGCATCGGACCTGGATTCAGGAGGACCTGAGTTCAAATCCAGCCTCACACACTTGACACTTACTAGCTGTGTGACCCTGGACAGGTCACTTAACCCTCATTGCCCAGCAGAAACAAAAATTAACTCTGCCATCATCTTTTGCTACCATGTCTCAAAGGTTTCATTTGTTTTGCTCCCATTTCTTAATGTTTTCCTTAAAATACATCTGGATACTATTTTCATATGAAAAGAATCAATGACCTAATTTTATATTCATCATCCATTCATTCATCTATCTATCTATCTATCTATCTATCTATCTATCTATCTATCTATCTATCTATCTATCTATCTACCTACCTACCTGTCTACCTACCTATATATCTGGCATGTGTGTGTGTGTGTGTGTGTGTGTATATAATTTGACATATTGTTCCAAAATTTTGTCACATGATATCTTTCCTAATGCCCTGAGGTGCTAGTGCCTTCTTTCCCCCTGCCCCAAATTACCTAATATTTATGTGTTCATTTTTATATGTATATATGTGCTTATATTTGTATATTGTATTGTTTATTTATGTAGTATTAGGGTATGTATATAGTAGAGTATGCATTTTATGTTGTGTGAAGTACAATGGCCAATATGTTGCCTGTAGTACAGTATAAGAATATAAACAATATTAGTACATGCATTATTATTCTATACAAATATGTGCCTATTACATGCAGATGTGTATAAGCATTACTTCTACATACCTACTACATACATTATTATAGACATGTTATATACAGGTATACATACACAATAATAATGAATGTCGCATTCGTATATTTACATATTAGCAATACTACTACATACATACTACATATTCCATTATATGCATGTCATATATTATATGCATACATATATTAACAATACTACTGCATGCAGTAATATATATGTAAATATATAGAGATACATAAACAATACTATACACAATAATAATGTATGTTGTATATAGTATAACATGCATTAGAAGCAGCAATGCTACAGATTATATGTTATATGTATATTATTATATGCACAGGTATAAGAAGTACCTACTACCTGTATTGTCATATATATAATATGCATATATTTAAGAAACACAGTTCCACATACAATGATGCATGTGGTATGTATGCAGTGACATTTATGTATAAGCAAATACTTCTACATATGACATATCTAATAATGTGTATGGTAGTCTTTATATGTGATAATAATAATAATGTGTATAGTATACATGTAGTGGTATTATTTCTATACGTGTGCTGTCACTCCTTGAGGGAAGGGACAGTTTCCTTTCTGTAACTATAATATGTCCAGTGCCTAACCCAGAGTAGGTAGGTAATAAAAGCTGACTGATTGAAGAGAGAGTTCTAACTCTGGACTGAAAGGACGTGACTTAAGATCCTGTCTGGGACACTTGCCTCCTGTGTGAACATGGGCTGGTGATCTCCCCTCTTAGGTCTCAGCTTCCTTGTCTATAAAATGAAAGGATGAGACCAGACGGCCTTTGGGGGCCTTTCGTCTGTGATCCTCTGACCCTGGGATTGACTCAGCGTGTTCGCAGGAGATTGTCCTGTACTGACCCTTCTCAAAGAATAATTTCTCTCTCCAGGAAAGAGCCTGTAACCACTGCCATTTGGTTTCTTTTCCTTTCCAGGATGGTACAGTCTTTGATGGCCGCCCCATAGAGTCCCTATCGCTAATAGATGCCGTGATGCCTGATGTTGTACAGACCCGACAGCAAGCATTCAGAGAAAAATTAGCTCAGCAGCAAGCCAATGCAGCAGCAGCAGCTGCAGCCGCCGCAGCCGCAGCCACGGCCGCAGCCGCCGCAGCCACTCCGGCAACCGTCTCCCAGCAAAACCCACCAAAGAATGGAGAAGCCACTGTGAATGGGGAAGAGAATGGGGCACATGCAATAAGTAAGTGCAGGACCTGCGTGGCCTGATACCAGCAGTGAGTTTTCTCTCTCCAGGGCTAAAGAACATAGCAAAGTTGGAAAGAATTCATCCTCAGGATTCATCTATTTTTTAAAAATCTCTACATATCCGAGTGCAACCATTTTTTATCAGACTGAAAGGATCTGTGATTTCCTTCTGTATGAGTATTTTCTTGACCAATCTGGATCTTTTTTTTTTTTTTAAACAGGGCAATGGGCTTAAGTGACTTGCCCAGGGTCACACAGCTAGTAAGTGTTAAGTGTCTGAGGCCGGATTCGAACTCAGGAACTCCTGAATCCAGGGCTGATGCTTTATCCACTGCACCACCTAGCCGCTCCAACCAATCTAGATCTTAATAAATGAGGGAAGTGAGGAAGGGAAAGAGTGAGGAAGGAAGGAAGGAAGGAAGGAAGAGGGGAAAGGGAGAAGAAAAGGAGAGAAGAAGAAAGGAAATGAGGGAAAGAGGAAAAAAGAGAGGAGGGAAGGAAAGAAGAGAGGGAGGGAAAGAGCACAGGAAAGAAAAGAGGCAAGGAAACCACTTATTAGGAAACCACTTATTAAGTCCCTAACATGTGCCAGCTCACTCACTGTGATAAGCTCTTTAAAAATATCACTTTTGCTGTGTGACCCTGGGCAAGTCACTTAACCCTCATTGCCCTGCCCCCCCAAAAATATATTACTTTATTCAGTCTTCACAAAATCATAAGATTATAGATCATACATCTGGAAAAACCCTTTGATGCCACCTAGTAGTTCAGCTTCTTCATTTTACAGAAGGGGAAACTGAACCCCAAAGAGCTTAAATGACTAGCCGAGCCAGTTAAGTGGCTGTCAGAATTTGGATTCAGTTTCTCTAACTCCAAAATCCACACACTTTGCACTAATGGTTAAAATGCTGAACTTTGAGGCAGGACTTGAGTTCAAATCCTCCCTCAGACATGCATTAGCTGTATGATCCTCAGCAAGTCATTTGACACTGGGCCTCTGTTTTTCCATCTGTAGAATAAGCCTAATAATAGCACCTACTTCAAAGGGTTGTGAGAGGGAACAAATGAGATATGCATAGTATTTTACAAACATTATAATCATCATCATTATTAATCTCTCCAGATTTGACCAGCTTGGTACTCTTGACAACAGATATGCCATTGTTTCCCAGACCCCTATTCAAAGCATTTCTGGTCTTAGTGTAACAGTAAGAATTGTACTTTGCTAGAACCCAGCATCATTTCATCACCACAGTGAGGCATTTCAGGAGGGTCTTCATGGAGATACTAGACAATTCACAAAGAGCAGTAGTATCTTAGGGTCATATGGCCCAGATTCACAGCTAGTACTTCAGTCCCTTCTATGATATCCAACTTCTGTTCAGACATAATTAGTGAAAGGGGAGCTGAGGATCTAAGAATTCCAATTTTATACAAAAAGTTCATTCCTTTATTTGACCCAAATCTGCATCCCTATAACTTCCACCCCTTTGGGGCTTTGTTTTACCCCAATGGGACAACACAAAAAGTAGTTTATTCACTCTTCCCCATATCTAACTTTTAGGTATTTAAAGATGTTGTTGTCACTCTGCCTAAGTCTTCTTTTTCCAAGTTAAATATTCCAGGGCTTCATTTTATGTGGCGTCCATCTCCTTTCCCTACCTTGTCAGCATTTTCATTGTTCTCCTTGACGTGTGGTACCCAGAACTGAACATACTGCTATGTTATGTTCTGACCAGTGCATGATACTGTAGAATTCTTTCCTCTCTTGTTTTGACAGCAATATTGCACTGTTGATTCATATTACTGGCAGCTAGAGCCCCTTGGCCTTTTCCAGAAGAACTATTCTCAAAAAGTTTTCCCCATTCTCTACTTACAATTAATATTATTATCCTAAGTGCAAACATTCCTATTATAGATAAACACTTCTTCCTCTTAGTTTGTTCCTACTGTAGTTTTTTGAATCTGCAGTCCATATTCACTCTGCATCACCTTGGTGACATCTACACATTTGGAATGGGTGACTTCTGTATTTTTCCAAATTATTAATGTTAGTGCTTTCTTGCTGAGATTATCTCTGATTTTTCCAGAATATATTTTGTTTGTACATCATATTTTGAATGTTGTCTCCCCAATAGATTGTAAATTCCTCGAGGATGACAGGGACAATTTTTTTCTTTCTTTGTATCTCTAGAACTTAGTACAGTGGCTGGTTCATGGGTTCTAAATAAATGCTTGTTGACCTGAGAAAAATTCAGAACAGGAAAAGGGCCAAGAAGACTATCTTGTGGCAGGATTCTAGAGACTTAATAACCCGTACTTTGCATATGTTTGTCCAATCAAATCTAACTCTACTACTATCCAATCTACATTTTTTCCATCTTCTGCATGAAAATATCATTAGGAGTTTTTTGGAATGTTTTGCTGAAATCTAAATATACTGTGTTTATACTGTCTTCTCATCCACCTTTTAACACCTGAGAAAATGAAATGAGGTTAGTTTGGCATAGCTCATTCTTTGTGTTTCCGTTTGTGTATTTATTTTGTGTAAATGATCACTACTTGGAGTTAAGAATTCTGGGTTCAGGTGTCTCCTACAACACTTATGAGTTGGGGGAGCTAGGTGGTGTAGTAGATAAAGTACCAGCCCTGGAGTCAGGAGGACCTGAGTTCAAATCCAGCCTTAGATACTTACTAGCTATGTGACCCTGGGCAAGTCACTAAACTGTGATTGCCTCCAAAAAATAAAAGCCTATTACTTATATGACTTTGTGCAAGTCAATATCTCTGAACCACATTTTTCTTACCGAAGTTGGGAATGATAATCCCATCTCACAGTTTGTTGTGAAGAAAAGGCTTTGTGAGGCATAAAATGCTATGTGACTATGGCTTATGATAGTCATTACTATTATCTGCTTAATGAGCTTTTAAATTTTTGTCTAAAACCCACCTTTTTCCCTATTGTCAACTTCTTTAGCTCTTGTATATCTCAAAAACTAACTGCAGGGGTTCCTTCATCTAATGGGCAGTTTCTTTCAGCACTTGATTGATCTGGGCCAAGAGACTTGAATCAACTGTGCAAAGCCAGGAACTATCCTCTTACCATCTGTCTAAATGCTTCAATTCCTCCCTGACTGTGTTTGTTATGCCCTGTGTCACTAGAAGACCATTCTCATTGATAGAAAAGGAAACAGAATTAGAGTTTGGTGATTCAGTTTCTTTGTCATCTGCTAATGTTACCCCATCTGGCCTACAGTGTAGGCCTAACACTTTCATATTCTTCTTAATCCAAATAGAATTTTAAAATCAGCTTGTGTAACTCTTAGCATTTTTGGTAAGCCTCAGCTTACACTTTAAGTCTTTCTGAGGCTGCTTTGACAAGTCTTTTGTTGTTCTGGAATCATTTCAGCCGTGTCTGACTCTTTGTGACCTCATTTGGGGTTTTCTTGGCAAATATATTGTAGGGGGGTTTGGGGGGGGGTTTGTTTGTTTTGTTTTGTTTTTTGCAGGGCAGTGAGGGTTAAGTGACTTGCCCAGGGTCACACAGCTAGTGTCAAATGTCTGAGGCTGGATTTGAACTCCTGAATCCAAGTCTAGTGCTTTATCCACTGCGCCACCTAGCTGTCCCCAAAGATACTGTAGTTTTTTCCTTCCCCAGTCTATTTTACAGATGAGGAAACTGAGGGACAGGGTTAAGTGACTTGCCCAGGGTCACACAGCTGGTAAATATCTGAGGCCAGATTTGAACTCAAGAAGATGAGTTTTCCTGACTCCAAGCCCAGCACTCTCTCCACTGTACCACCAGGCTGCTCAACAAGTCTATACCACCCCTTTTTATTGGTCCTTGGTTATATGTCCTTCTTTCCTCCTTATGTCTGTACCCTTTGAACATGTGAACTCATTGGAAAGCTACTAATTCTGCTGTTACATTGGTGGGTTTTAAGTTTCTTCTTCTTTTATTAATCCAGGTCATTTTGTAATTGTTATTGTAAGACTTTCTTTTCTAAGAGACTCCTACACTTCTTGAGCCAGTTTCCTTTACGTTTAATAAGCAATAAACTCACCAGCAAAAGAAGTCAATCATTGATCAAATGATCTTAGCAGAAAGAGACTTGGCAGAACACTTCTGGATAACATGCATATGCAGAGACCTACATACATATGTATAGACATAAGCACACACTGAGATTTCAGGTTTTTATCATTACTATGTCTTCTCTGTCTAGAAACATCTTTATCTGTATTAGAAAAGCATCCTAAATTTCCCCTGCCTAACAGCAGGCATATAGTATTTTAACACGCTAATATCAGTCCTGTTTTTCATTCCTTTTTTCCTTACCCAAAGACTCTCATTCATTCTTTATTCCTAAGATTTGTGAATTTCCATGCAGGTTTATTATCTTGATATACAATTGATCACTCAGTGAGCATTTAAGTACTAGTTATATGCCAGGCACTATACTAAGTACTTTATAATCATTTTCTCATTTAATCCTCACAACTGTGAGGGAGTAATAATGATAATAATAATAATAATAATAATAATAGATAACTAACATTTATATAACACTTATCATGTGCCAGGGACTGTGTTAAGTGCTTTACAATTATTATCTCCTTTAATCTTCACAACAACTCTTCCCGGTTGGTACTATTATGATCCTCATTCTAGAGGAAGAAACTGAGGCAAATAGAAGTGAAGGGACTTTGCCCACTGTCACACAGCTTAGTGAGTGTCTGAGCCAGGTTTGAACTAAGGTCTTCCCAATTCCCAGTCTGGTACTGCCCCCACTGCAGCACCACCTAGATGCTGAACAAAAGCAGGACACTCCCTGCTAGCAGGAGCTTGCACTTTATTGGAAAAAAGAACCATAAAAAATCCAGAGTTTTCCAGAAGCCTTAGGCTTATATAAACTAATTCAAAGGGAAGTGAGCAGAACCAGGAAAATAATTTTTATGATGACAATATGAAGACAATTTTGAAAGATCTGACAGCTTTGATCAAAATAAAAATAATGACCAGCCAACATCCAATGGGCCAACGAGGAGCCATGCTGCCTGTTTCCTGACAGAGAAGTGATGGACTTGTGATTAAAAATGAGACATATTTTTTAACATGAACCATGAGGAAATTTATTCTTCTCAGCTTGTGCATAGATTTAAAATTTTTATTTTATTTTTAATTTATGGAATAAAACATGCATTTCTATAACAAAGTACAATAAAAGATGATTGCACATGAAACTGCAAATCTAGGCACAAATTATCATGTAAATTTTTTTTCTTTTTTTCTCCCCTCCCTCCCCCCAACCCTAGAGATGGCTACCATTAGACACAAATAAGTAGATAGGTGTAAAATTACTCTATATATCTATTTATCAGTACTTTCTCTGAATACAGATAGCATCTTCCTTCACATATCCTTTATAGTTAATTTGGGTATTTGCAATAGTCAAAATAACATACCTGCTCAAAGTTGCTCTTAAAACAGTGTTGCTGTTACTGTATACAATATTCTCTTGGTTCTGCTCATTTCACTCTTCATTATTTTGTGCAAGTCTTTCCATGTTTTTCTAAGATCATTGAGCTCATCGTTAGCTATTCCCCAATTGATGGGTGTCCCTGCAATTTCCAGTTCTTTTCCACCACAAAGAGAGTTGTTATAAACATTTTAGAACATATAGTTTCTTTTCCTTTTTCAAGGGTTTTCTTTTTCTTTTTTTCCAATGGTGAAGTGAGGTAAAAAAGAAAATAGATTTTTATTAGTTAAAAAAGTTTAATTTTTCAATTTTTGAAAAAAGGTAGGGTTTAGTAGACTCTGTTACATCTCTGACACATGTCATTTAGGAAGGCATATTTAACCATCAGCAAGTCACTTAAGCTTTCTAGACCCCAAGTCTCCTTATCTATAAAATGAGGGCTTTGGATTTAATGTCTTGTAAGCTCTAAATTTATTATTCTTTATTAGGTCTACATCCTGTAGTTTGCCTCTAAGTAAGGATTTACCAACCATGACTACTCATCTTTTCCTTCTATTTCTTTCTACTTCTTTTCCTTCTAACAAGATTCATTACATCTGTCGGAGACTGTGAATACACCTTCTTTTTCTTTTTTTTCTTTTGTATTAGACCTTCATAGCTCCTAGTTTAATGTGATCTCTGAAACTTAGATATACCTTTCCTCAAACACTACCCAGTTTAAAAAAAACCTCAAGTAATCAATCGAAGAATTTCATTTAACTGGTTAATTAAATCAATTGCTTCTGCCTTAAATCTAAAAATTCTATTTGTTGGAAACCATATATGCCATCTCAATTCTTTATCCTGGATGGTCTCAATCAATAGTTTAGTGAAACCTATCATCTCATTGGATTTCCTCTTTACGGATCAGGTTCAGAGGGTGTGGATACGTGTCTGAATGTGTCTACATGTCTGCTTATCCTACTTATATGACAACTGTGTTGCTTACTTGAAGATTGCGTTCCTCAGCCTAGCTGCACAGCTGTCAACAGAACTGTATAATTGAATTGATTATTGCATTGATGGCTTACACCATTCAGACACCGTGGTCCTTATCCCTGTAGCCCCATGGTATGTAACACTTGACAGCTGTCTGGGATTAGGATGCTGCCTGCAGCCACACCCTGTAACAGCTTGGCCAAAATGCAGAAGTGCACACATATAAATTCAGAGAAAACATTTCTCTGACTCACAGATCCCATCAGGAATTTATTGTAAATAGTAAACATAACTCATTATAGCCTGGCTTGGAAGATTCTATGTTTAAAGTAAAATAAGGGGATTTGATAATAGTCAAATCTGCAATCACTACCTAGAGAAATAATGATAAAATTTGGTTGGTACTCAGAAAGAGGTTAAAAAAAAAAGAGGAAAGGTATCTCATTGTGTGTCTAATTCTGTGTATGGTAGTATATTTTTGGATATATTAAATGAATTTTTTCTTCTTAAGTGGCTTTGTGTGTGTGTGTCTGTGTCTGTGTCTCTGTAGATTTTAAAGAAAGCCGTTTTCTTAAGTACCTAGTAAATGCAAGGCATTGTGCTAGGCACAGTTACAAAGCCAACTTCTAGCCTTAAGGAAGTTTATAGTCTAGTGGAGTGATCCTGCAGGTACAAACATAATTAAATCCGAGATCATTTAAGAAGTACTAACAACTGCAAGGTTCTGAAAGAGGGTTTTACATAGGAAGCACTGGAGTGGAACCTTGAATATAGGGGGTCTGAGTGGCAAAGAATAGAAAAGAGTTCATTTCAGACCTGGAGGGGTGACCTGTGTAAAGGCATGGAGATAAGCGTTAATATTCTGAGTTTATAGACCAGCCAGTCATTATAAGATCATAGATTTAGGGCTGGAAGGGACTTTAAAGGTCATCTTATCCAATAGATGAGAAAACTGATGGTGGTCAACAATATGAAAAACAGTGGAGAGATTAAGAATAACAACTGCAAAAAAACCATCATCATATTTAACGATTAAGATGTGACTGATAACCACCATGGTGAGAGTAATTTCAGTCGAGTGTGTGTTAGAATCCAAATTGTGAGGGCTTAAGAAGTGACATGGGAGAAAAAGCTGGGAATAGTTAAGAAATGATGGCGCAGTAGATAAAGCACCAGCCCTGGATTCAGGAGGACCTGAGTTCAAATTCAACCTAAAACACTTGACGCTTGCTAGCTGTGTGAGCCTAGGCAAATCACTTAACCCTCATTGCCCCGCAAAAGGAAGGAAGGAAGGAAGGAAGGAAGGAAGGAAGGAAGGAAGGAAGGAAGGAAGGAAGGAAGGAAGGAAGGAAGGAAGGAAGGAAGGAAGGAAGAAATTTTAAAAACCAAAAAAAACCCCAAGAAATGGAAGTAATAAATCTAGGTGAGTTTTTCTAGGCATTCAGCTATGATAATTTAAGGAGATGACAGTCAAATGAAGGTTAGTCGTTTTTTTTCTGTAATGATGGGATAGATCTGAGTATGTAAGCAAGGATAGAAGGAGGCAGTAGTTAGGGAAAGATCAAAGATGTCAGGGGTGGTGACCACTGAAGAGGAGACCAGAAAGATGAGACCACGTGCACAAGGAGAGCAGCTCCTCTTGACAAGAAAGAGGCACCCTCTCCTCAGAGACAAAGGTGGACCGAATGAGGTGGGAAGGGAGAAGGGGGATTTCCTGGGATACAGCTTCAGATTTCTCAGAAGGAGCCTCTGCTGAAAAAAGAAAGTAAGCGCCTAGACTAGGAGCTTAAGAAGAGAGGAGATGGTTGGGAACAGCTGCTGGCAGGGAATGTAATGGAGAGTTCACCATGGAATAATGAAAAGACTTCTGTGTAGCAATCAGGGCACAGTTGAGTTGAGATGACATGAATTGGTAGAGGACCCAGACAGTAAAGCTCCATGCCTCCCTCCAGAGGCATTCCACGGCACCAGAAGAGAACAAGAGACCCCAGTTGTTCTCTTAATCTTCGTGAAAAGCAACTCCCATTGGTGTACATCTGAAGAGTTTTATGTCTAAGTACACAGAGAGGTGATGTTTAGTC